>NC_135233.1:427176511-427478802 GCF_051348905.1 Ranitomeya variabilis | reverse complement strand
TCCACCCAGAGCACCTTCCATGCAAGATCTGGAGATGAAACTGCTGGAAGCTGAGGAGGAGAATCAGCGGCTGCGGCTTCAGCTGGGAGAACTCCGGAGCGAGGACCTGGCGGGAGACAACAGTAGTCGCTGTTCCCAGAGGAGTCTGACTGAGAAATGTGAGGTGAGTGACCCAGAGGTGCCGCCTCCGGCACCTTATCTGTCTGCTGCACTTCTCACCATCCGGGCAAAAATATTGACACATTCCTTAGTGAGGAGGCTCGTCAGCACGGGATGTTATTTACTGGACGTGTATTCTTTATATGGCAGAGATCGGCAACCTGCAGCACTACAACTCCCTGCATGCTTGGTCATTCTGGGAGTTGTACTGTAATAAGGGTCTCGTGTATATAGTAAAAAAGAAAAGCGCTTCCTGTCTGCCCATAGTAGTGCGGTGTGCGTGCTCTGCGGTGTGCATGCTCCACCTGCTGTCAGTTTACTAGAGATTAATATGCTATAAAGATCTATGGGTAGTATACCCCTTTAAGCCCACCATAGAGTGGCGGTAGCTCAGACATGTTCAGATAAGCTGCGCGTCCATGCTTATTTCAATAGAAACGTGAAAATTCCTAGACTATCAGAAAGTGATCACAGATCAGATTATTAAAGGGCCACTGTCACCCCCTCCAGCCGTTATAAACTAAAAGAGCCACCTTGTGCAGCAGTAATGCTGCAGTCTAACAAGGTGGCTCTTTTAGTTTTTGATTCAGTTATTCCCTCAATAAAGCGTTTTAAAATTTGTACAAAATAACCTGTCCTCAGACCTGGAGGCGGTCCGAAACTTCCTCGGTGAATCTCCCAACGGCCGTCACTCTTCTCTTCTGGGGATGTGGTCGCCGCCCCCTGAGCGCTGTTTCTTCTTAAATCCGGCGCCTGCGCTGTGCGTGCCTGCCTGGGACAGGCGCAGTCTTCATTGTCCGTCATAGGTCAGATGCAGGGTGCCTGACTGCGCCTGTGCGGGCAGTGCGGCCACCCTGTTGCTGAATCCCCGCCCCGCACTGTGTTATTCATTATGCACAGTGCGGGGCTGGGGTTCCTGGGCATGCGCACTGCGCTGTTCAGACGCTCCCCCGCCTTCCAGCGTTGCCGGAATATACAGGTTTCCTTGCCAGCGTTTGGAATGAAGCAGCCGCAAATAACAACGCTGGAAGGCGGGGGAGCTGGGGGAGCGTCTGAGCTGGGGGAGCGTCTGAACAGCGCAGTGCGCATGCCCAGGAACCCCAGCCCCGCACTGTGCACAATGAATAACACAGTGCGGGGCGGGGATTCAGCAACAGGGTGGCCGCACTGCCCGCACAGGCGCAGTCAGGCACCCTGCATCTGACCTATGACGGACAATGAAGACTGCGCCTGTCCCAGGCAGGCACGCACAGCGCAGGCGCCGGATTTAAGAAGAAACAGCGCGAAGGGGGCGGCGACCACATCCCCAGAAGAGAAGAGTGACGGCCGTTGGGAGATTCACCGAGGAAGCTTCGGACCGCCTCCAGGTCTGAGGACAGGTTATTTTGTACAAACTTTAAAATGCTTTATTGAGGGAATAACTGAATCAAAAACTAAGAGCCACCTTGTTAGACTGCAGCATTACTGCTGCACACGGTGGCTCTTTTAGTTTATAACGGCTGGAGGGGGTGACAGTGGCCCTTTAATGGAGCTAATTAATTACATCGTGCTTCCTGCAGTCACCACTAGAGGGAGCTGACAAGCTGTCCACATACACTAGAGCTGAGGCTCCCTCTAGTGGCTGCTACAAGAAGCCATAATGTAATCTTTCCCTCTCTGCATACACAGCTATATTATCAGTTATTGTTGGCTTTTCCTGTAGTTCATCGCTCATGTGTTCCTCATCCTTATTTTTAACTTTTCTTACTACGTTGAAGTAGGAAAAGATGGAGAGAATGATATTCACTGTGCTGAGAAGTCCGGCCACATATTGTCCCGGATTTCATATTGATGGCCTGTGGTTCAGAATCGGTCTGATAACTGCTGAGCGGTAGAGGGGCCGAGTGTCGGACCCTTACCCATCTGATATAACAATCTCAATAGACCAGTCCTGGACGACCCCTTTAAAAATAGATCTTACACCTCCAACTGATCCCCAGGAATGGCTGAGGCCCGGCGCACTCCGTGGTGATCGCTCTACTGGACTGTGGTGGGAATTATCTATCTGCGGCGGTCCCTCGTTAGTTCCTCATGTATCTGTTACTTTCTCGTAGCTCATTCACGTGGCCATTGTTTGTGCTGGACATAACAGTAGCCGAGACGTCGTGACCTTGGTGAAGTCGATTCTGTTTCACAGGTAGGTTTCACATTTGTGTAGCAGTAAAGGTGCCGTCAGACTGATGCATGTTATGTAGCGTCGGACCTGGGGGGCCAGTGTATGATACATGGGGAGGGTCTGGATTTGGTGGTCTTTGATTATTTTATGGTTTTCAGATCTCTTTAATTCCAGCACCTTGAGGCCTGATTAGCTGACAAGCCCATATAGTCGCCCCCTGTGTCACTGCGACTGCCATTGTACGGATTCGTCTCTTCTTCACACTTGTTTCTCCATTCTCCATCCGACTAAGGAACTTCCTTGTGGTTATCAGTTTGTGGCTTTTACCTTCTGACCTGAGATACTTTTTATTTTTTTTTCTATAGACGAAACCCGCTTCATTTCCATTTGATCACAGATTCTGTCGCCCAACGCATTTTAGGCAATTTATTCAAAACCTGGATGGTCCCATCCCTGCGGATCAACTTCTATAATGCCAGCGACCTGAAGGTAAGTAACTGTGCCGTCGGCAGCGGCCGGGATCTGAGTTAGTCTGTGTTCACACATCAGTATTTTATGCCACAACCAGGAGCGTTTCCAACACTCAGAGCAAGAGTCAATCTTTCTATTTTACTTCTCCTCTGATTGTTCCTCTCCTGGTTTTGGCTACAAGTACTGAGTGTGTGAACGTGGCCGTACTCTGATCCTGGACGTTTTAACTGCTCAGATACCCCAGTCAGAGAGGATTGTGGCATCTAAGGAGTTTCACAGGGGGATGTGGTGGTCTTTAGAGAAATGCCATCTGGGGAAAAGCATACTGGCTCTCCTCAGTGAGGACAGAAACTGTCTGTAGAGCCACCTCGGGTCGCACCGGAGGAACTGCTTCTTCCTCTGGATGAGTTACTTGCCTGCAATTGTATCGTAAGCGGTTGCCTAAAATATAAATTCCTACAATCTAACATTAATATTCCTCGCCATCTTCATCGTATTGTGACCCTCTGGTAAATAGTGAGTCCATAATGGTATTTTGGTGCAACTCCTCGTTTGTCTTCCTGGTGATTTGGTCTCACGTTGTGACTTTCTTTCCACAGCCTGAAGTTTCATGGATCCCGAACAAACATTACTCTGGAATTTATGGCCTGATGAAGCTCACGCTGACCAAGGCGCTGCCCTCCGACCTGTCAAAGGTCATAGTCCTGGACACCGACATAACATTCGCCACGGACATAGCGGAACTCTGGTCTATATTCAGGAAGTTCACAGGTAACCTGGGCCGGGTCCGCCGCGCTGCGTCTACGTGAGCGTCCATCTTCCCAGCGGACTTTACACCTGTTCTCGTTTCAGGCGAGCAGGTTCTGGGCCTGGTGGAGAATCAGAGCGACTGGTACCTGGGCAACCTGTGGAAGAACCATAAGCCTTGGCCGGCATTAGGACGCGGATTCAATACAGGTAACCTAATCCTGGCTGAACGGAGACACTGGGTGAGCGACTACATCCCCATCATCCAATATGGTGCCTGATTGGTGACCTTCTTCCCTCCAGGGGTCATCTTGCTCCTTCTGGACAAACTGCGTCAGATTGGCTGGGAGGAGACATGGCGTCTGACAGCCGAGAGGGAATTAATGAGCATGCTGAGCACTTCCCTTGCGGACCAGGTGAGACCCCGCGGGGGGTTTGCAAGACGTCGTGCGTCTCTTATGCCAACGGATGGTGATATTTGTCTCTTCCCATTTAGGATATATTCAATGCTGTTATAAAGAGCGCCCCATCCCTGGTCTACGAGCTCCCCTGTTACTGGAACGTGCAACTGTCAGACCACACACGCTCCGAGCAATGCTACAGTGAGCTGGCTGATCTGAAGGTGAGACCCCCGCAGCCTCATGCCCCCCACATTACATTAGAATCTGTGTGAAGCCGGCTCCCCCTTCTGGTGGCTTTTGGCACCGTGTTTATGCAGATATGACTTTAGCCCCCCATTCACCAAATGTGCAGTTTAGGCCAAGTTCACACAGGTCAGATGATAATCTGAGGGATCGTTCCTACTTTTTGGAAATGACCACAGGGGGTTATACCATGGACAGTGTCCTCGCCCCTTCTCTACTCGCTGTCATGATGCCATTTGTAGTTCATGATCTCTGGTGGCACAGTAGAGGGTAAATGTTCCCGCACGCAGGCACAAGGGGCAGACACCAGCCCCAGCGGCCATCACTGAATCGCCTAGATGTCACTAGAAATCTTAGAGAAGTCTCGCCTTTCTCCAGGAGACCCTCAGACGTTCCTGAAGAGTTTGCAAGTATGACTTACCCCAAGAAAAAAAACAATTTTTTGCTTTTTTTATATTACATTTTCAGCACATGAAGTTATTGGTTTGGAAGATTGTTAGTTTTCATTTTGCAATGTACTATCTGTATCAATTCTTCATGTTTTCCAAGATCTCTGCTTGCTGTCACTAAGTAGGACCCCTCCATACTTATCCCCTGTCCTGGTCCATGTGTTGGGGACACCACCGGTATGGCTCGTTATACAGTCTGTACCTTGTATCCGTCAAATGATCAGGACTTGGTGACACCAAGCAGAGATATTGAAAACTGATTAATACACGAGGTTTAAGGAAAAATGGCACCTCCACTTCATGGGATAATCCAGAGCAAGTTAAGGTAAATCTGACTTTACTAAAGAAAGAATAAACAAAAAGCATCTTTAATCCCCAGACGTGTGGATGGAGGAAGCGCTTATTTCACGCCTGTGATACAGCAGAGGTTTGTGCTGGAGAGATAAGTGAGTCGCTGGGTTCCCAAGGCCGACCGGACACTGTATCCACATATATGCGGCCCTTCATAACAATGGACAAGTCTGAGAAGCAGGAGCTGTGATTTAAAGGGATATTAGACTTCTGTGGGGGCACTAGAGTCGCTGTCTTACACCTGGGGGAGAGCTCATTTACATACCTTTTTTCCCTGGGAGCATTCTCTGACCATGACAACAGTGTCCTCTATAACCTGCCAATCCGACCCTGGTCTGCACTGATGGGGGGCACGAACCCCCGAAACAGAGGTCTCTTCCATTCAGAGGCGACTCTGGTTTGTGCAAATACTCAGGTCGTAGTGCACGGCTCATTAAAGGCCCAGACATTGGTTTATGAGACATCTGCCTCCTGTAGATGGCGCTATCCAGCTTTCTTCATCGAGGAGGGGAAATAATTTGCATAGTTTTTCCCAGGGAGCACTGCCAGTCTAGAAGTCTCCATAAGTCTGCTAATGGCCCCCACAAGGGGAAGCAGTGGCCCCCTACAACGGCATATTCCATCTCTTTTGTAACATACATTCAGATTCCTTTAGTCTGGCGTCGCCATTTTTGTGCCGGATTAAAGAAATGCATGTGATTAAGAATTTCCAATCCGATTCAGCCAGAGTATCAGATTTTCTGGATTATCAAGTGCCAAATTAAAGGAATTTTGTACAGGAGGTTTTTTTTGTTATAAAGTTAAGTGCTTGAGTAATCGTGCTTGTGTGCCGGAGGGTTACACTGGCCGTGGGCATTCAGTAGACGCTCTTCACGTGACATCTCCCTCCCACCTGCAGGTGATTCACTGGAATTCCCCTCATAAACTCCGCGTCAAGAACAAACATGTGGAATTGTTCCGGACCCTGTATCTCACGTTCCTGGAGTACGACGGCAGCCTCCTGCGCAGAGAGCTGATTGGCTGCCCCAGCGACAAAGAGCAGGAGGTGAGGACGGTGGTCGTACAGGTGGAGGTCATGCAGGTATAGGCGGGTGGAGGCGGTGGTCGTGCAGGTGGAGGCGGTGGTCGTACAGGTGGAGCGGGTGGTCCCCACTCTCTGATCACTTGCCCCTCACTCCCGCATAGTTTATGGCTTCTCCTGGAGGCTGTGGACAGATTAGTTGGCATTGTGCACCACGGGAACATTACAGGGAACTTGATATTTGGGCCAAGCACCGTGGGCGACATTCGGAGGGCTGACATCACTTTCCCGTGCACTTGTATCACGTCACAATGAATACTGTGATGTATACTTACTTCTAGCACAGCAAAACTTGAGAAACTCATGATGTTGAAGATCTCTGCTTGCTGTCATCCACTGGGAACCATCATTGCTTCCTTGCAGTGGATACAGATCTGTCCTGGTCATGTGACGATGGCATCGATGAGGGACTGATAATTCTACGAGCCGCACCCCGTTGTGATCATCGCCAGTGGGAGCGAACAAAAAAGGTTACAACTTGATGACCCCAAGCAGAGATATTGAAAACCATGAGAAATTGATATACAATATATATTGGAAAATTGGAGCATTTTTCTCTTATACAAAGGATTCCCTTTGTTCTGGGCCTCGTCTTGCTCTTACAATGAGTTGTGCCTAATGACACACTCGGCTCTGCTACATCTGCCCCCTGCTCTGTCATATGATCTTTTTACATTGCTCACAGGAGGCCTTGGACCAGCTGGATGAGGAAGACATTTGCTATGATTTCCGCAGGGAACGTCTTGCGTCCCACCGCGTTCACCTCACCTTTCTCCCCCACCAAACCTTGCCAGAGGACCCCACGGATGTGACACTGGTGGCCCAGCTGTCTATGGATCGGTGAGTGTGGGTCCCTGCGGTGCCCAGACCTGGTGGTGCAGGCGGAGCGCTAAGTGTTGGTGTTTTCCAGGCTGCAGATGCTGGAGTTGATCTGCAGACACTGGGAAGGTCCGGTCAGCCTGGCGCTGTACCTGTCGGACGCAGAAGCGCAGCAGTTCTTACGTTATGCTCAAGCCTCTGAGGTTTTGCAGTCTCGGACCAATATTGGCTACCACGTAGTCTACAAGGAAGGGCAGCTCTACCCCGTGAACCTCCTCCGAAACGTGGCCCTGAGGAATGCACAGACGCCATACGTGTTCTTGTCTGACATCGACTTCCTGCCCATGTATGGACTGTACGAAAGCCTGAGGTTAGTGACGGATGAGTGTGATCGTGGGGTCCGATCAGGGACCACCATCACCCCTACAATGTGGCCACACTGCTGCCCCCATTCATCGTTCTGGGGATACAGAAGCAGCCAAGGGCACAAGCATAGAATTTTCACATCTCCCATATCTGCATCTAGGGTGGCCAGACCCCAAACAAAACACATTTCGAACTTACCCAATCGTGATGCCTAAGGCTACGTTCCCATTTGCGTTGCGTCGGGCGCAGGTTCGGCGACACATGCGTCATGCTCCCCTATATTTAACATGGGGGCGCATGGACATGCGTTGTCTTGCGTTTTGTGACGCATGCGTCATTTTTGGCGCAAGCGTCAGGGCGCACAGGACGCTACATGTTGCATTTTTTTTGCGTCCAAAATCAAACCAAAAATGGACGCATGCGTCACAAAACAATGCGTTTTTGCATGCGTTGCCAACGCAACGCCCAACAACGCATATGTGAACGTAGCCTTACATGTGTCTTGTAAAATAACTTTCTATTATTTTTTAAAGGGGTGGTCCTATTGTAGACAACCTCTTTAAACATGAGTGACATGCAAAAATCAGATGACTGCTATGTAGTGATGAGCGCGTGTGCTCGTTACTCAAGTTTTCCGAGCATGCTCGGGTGATCTCCAAGTATCTTGGGCGTGCTCGTAGATTGTTTGTGTCGCCACAGCTGCATGATTTGCTAACAAACACGCAATCCCTGCATGTGTTCAGGTTGTCTAACACCCGCAAATTATGCAGCTGCAGAGACACAAACACAATCTACGAGCACGCCCAAGATACTCGGAGAACATCCGAGCATGCTCGGAAAACTCGAGTAACGAGCACACTCGCTCATCACTACTGCTATGAGTTCATTTCCCGGGATCCTCGATTTATGCTGGAGGAGGAATCCTTAGAAAGTCGACCGTCTCAGATGGGTGGCCCTTCATGGCTCTAGTCCAACACAGCGAGAGCTGCTGCTCATTAGGGGCATGAAGTCTCCCATACAGCTTAATATTGGGGTGTCCTAATGGTACAACCCTTTTTAGCCTTTCCTGACCACCCGCCAGCTTTAATGCTCTGACAATGTATAAGTAACTGGTTGGGTATCCGGGTCATGTGAGGATCCCAATGAGAAGGCAGACGCGGTTTATCGCCGTTTCTGTCTTCTATATTGCAGCATTGAGAGCTAGGCAGTAAAGCCGAGCCTTTTATTGGACCCGCACGATGGTCAGGTGTGTGCTGGGTATATCAGATCAACTCCTCTAGTGACTTCTATTATTGTAGCAGTGTCCCCCCCAGACACTGTATGAAATACACATACGTCTTATATAATAAGTATAAATCCCAAAGAAATACAAAGTGGTTACATGAAAATATAAAAACTATCCGCACGACCTGGAAGTTTACAGCAGATTGTGAAAAATGAACAGTAAAAAGAAAACCATAATAAAAAGACATTTCACTAATATTTATAGAATCCCCCAAACATTAGTGAAAAATATTTCTAGTGCATAGAACAGGCGTCGTGCAGCTGCAGAGGTTTCTATGCGGTTATAACTTGTGGATACAAGTCAGAGCTAAAATTTACTGCACGTGGCAGAGTGCGATCTGCATTCATGTGCCCCCAGTACAAGAAGGCATCCATCTACAGGACATGCCGGCACATAGGCGCTGACCGATGCGTTGTCTTCTGTCTTCACAGCAATATTATTCTGCTTGTTCTTAGGAAATCCATAATTCAGGAAGATATGGCCGACACTCAGAAAGCTCTCATAGTCCCAGCGTTTGAAACTCTCCGTTACCGTCTGTCCTTCCCTAAATCCAAAGCTGAGCTGCTCTCCATGCTGGATATGGGGGCGCTCTACACCTTCCGGTAAGACGTTATAGGTGCGGAGCTTGGTTGTTGGGGGTTTCTGAAAACAAGCTTAATTTACAGGATCATTAATGTATGTACACAGTGACTGCACCAGCAGAATAGTGAGTGCAGCTCTGGAGTATAATACAGGATATAACTCAGGATCAGTAATGTATTAAACCCCAGAGCTGCACTCACTATTCTGCGTGTGCAATCACTGTGTACATACATTACATTACTGATCCTGAGTTACATCCAGTATTATACTCCAGAACTGCGCTCACTATTCTGCTGGTGCAGTCACTGTGTACATACATTACTGATCCTGAGTTACATCCTGTATTATACTCCAGAGCTGCACTCACTATTCTGCTGGTGCAGTCACTGTGCACAAAGGATGTAACTCAGGATCAGTAATGTATTAAACCCCAGAGATGCACTTACTATTCTGCTGGTGCAGTTACTGTGTACATACATTACTGATCCCGAGTTACATCCTTTGTGCACAGTGACTGCACCAGCAGAATAGTGAGTGCAGCTCTGGAGTATAATACAGGATGTAACTCAGGATCAGTAATGTAGTGCATATAAAGGTGTGGCTGCCTTTCATTTGAGCTGGACATTATATTGTTGTGGTTCCCCATGGCTGTGTCCACTGGCTGGGCTCACTCCTTCTCAGCCCTTATCCACAAGCATGTCACTTGACAAACAGTAAGGTTTTAATATTAGTTAGGACTGTCCCAATTAGGGTCACCGTGAAGTGGCTTGATGGCATTTGCATATTTTGTATCATAATGCTGAGAACCCTAAATTATTTTCATGCACTATTTCCGTTTATTTACTTATAGTGTTTGTCTTTGGTTTTTCTGTTCAGTGGCCAGTGTGAATATGCACTTACATGCGCGCCATTTTGTATACCAGTTCATTTCTTTAGGTTTTTGGGGTTTTTTTTAATCCAGTAATAGACTGATGTCTCACCTGTATTGGGGCGATCATATTTCTGTAAATTGTTACATTCATTGTTTTTAGATACCACGTGTGGGAGAAAGGACACGCGCCAACTAACTATGCCAAGTGGAGAACCGCGACTACTTCATACCGTGTGGATTGGGCACCAAACTTTGAACCCTACCTGGTTGTTCGACGAGATTGTCCCGAATATGATCAGCGTTTCCTGGGCTTTGGCTGGAACAAAGTGTCTCATATTATGGAGCTGGATGCCAAGGTACGGACACTTATACTAGGGGTGTACATAGAAATTATGGGGGCTACAGCCAAAGTCCAAATTGTTCTCCTTCATCCACTAAAAAAGTCAACAGTCTTAGGCTCTTGCTCATCAAGACGTTTGTGCACAACATTGGTCGTGTGTGGGTGTGTAAACCTCAGCAGATGACCACACTGTTGCTAAAAATAATCTCTATACAAAAACCTTACACTCATATTTCTGCCATATGGTCAGGTAAATACCAGTACTACAGAACATTAAGTGATTACAGCACATGGTGACTTACCACTGACATGCTTTCTGATGGAATCGTTCACTTTTCCATCTGGCCCAGACCGACATGACAACTTCTTCCAGCTACAACTCGTCTGCAGAGAATACAACAAAGACACGTTTCACTTCTCATATTCCAGCCCCATCACCATCTATTCCCAACCTGCACAAACTCCTCATCCTGCTGATTACAGCAGCAGCGGCTCGGTATTGGGGTATCAGGTGCAGTAATAGGGACATATACGGCAGCAGCGGCTCGGTATTGAGGTATCAGGTGCAGTAATAGGGACATATACGGCAGCAGCGGCTCGGTATTGAGGTATGTGTCCCTATTACTGCACCTGATAACCCAATACTGAGCCTCTGCTGCAGTATGTGTCCCTATTAATGCACCTGATAACCCAATACTGAGCCTCTGCTGCAGTATGTGTCCCTATTAATGCACCTGATAACCCAATACTGAGCCTCTGGTGCCGTATGTGACCCTATTACTGTACCTGATACCCCGATACTGAGCCGCTGCTGCCGTATGTGACCATATTACTGCCCCTGCTGTGTGGTTCTCTGTGCCCTCAATTCTAAAGCACCTCTCTATAATATAGTAATTCTGGGTGCAAGTGCTCTAGAAAACAGTGCCCACATTTTGCCCACTAGAAACTTAGAAGGTAATAATGCCCTGTGTGTGCCCCTTTGACAGTCACAGTAACCCGAGTTCCCCTATAACAATAAGTGCCCACTTTACATTGAATAATGTGCAGAGTCTCCCCCCTTTACACAGTATAATGACCCCTCGCTGTATAGTACCACCCACACAGTATACTGACCCCTTAATAGCCACCAAACTGTTTAATGGCTCCAACCCTGTATGATGGCCCCTTCACTGTAATCTCCACACTGGATGACGACCCCCTAGATCAGTGTTCCCCAACAGGTCATGGCTTCAGGATTTCCTTAGTATTGCATAGGTGATGCAATTATCACCTGTGCAATACTAAGGAAATCGTGAAAACATGACCTGTTGGTGGCTCTTGAGGACCGGAGTTGGGGAACACTGCCCTAGATAGTCCTCAATATAGTATAATGCACTCCCCATAGGCAGACTCTGTATCGGGTCCAGGATTATAGGATTCCAGTTGGAGGGGGGTGAGCTTTATCCATATAGCAGATTGAGAAGTTCTCTCTCCAACTTCATGGCCAACTCTGTTCTCTCTCCGCAGGGCTACAAACTGATGGTGCTTCCCAATGCATTCATTATCCACATGCCTCACGCTCCCAGCTTTGACATCTCCAAGTTTCGCTCCAGTGAAAACTATCGCCTGTGCGTGCAGACGCTGAAAGAAGAATTTCACCAGGACTTGTCCAGGCGCTACGGCTCTGCTGCTCTCAAGTATATCGCACCAGAGAGAAACCGGTGACACCAGTCTTGTCCTAGGAGGATTGTGTTCTGGGCGGAGCTTCACTTCCCCGTACTGCACTGGTTTGGTTGAGTGTATCGATTCACTCCGTGCCAGTAACTTCGGGCTCCACTGCCTTATTGAAGAGGGTTACCTGCATTTTCGTAGGGATTAATGTGCCTCTTTACAGACCCGCTGAATCAGCAGAACTTTTTTTGTAATCTCCTTTGGAGGCATCTTCAGACAATCAGCAGAATGTCACCACCTTCCGGAAGATGCAGAGATGTAGTCACTGATCACTGGGTTCTCTTGACCACTACTCCAGCTGGATTTTTCCAATATTATGTATTTTATTTATTTATGACTGTTATCCGGAGCATATTTGGTGCAGCCGGGACAGGATACCTGCTAATACTTGATTACACTTTTTTTTTCTTTTTTTAAAGCCCATGCCAATAAAATTCTGTACAATTTGTTAATTTACTTCATATTCTTATTTGGCTGTGTTCACATTGTTAATGTACTAATTTCCCCCTCACCCCTTCTCCGTATTATCCTTTAAGGAATTTGCTAAATCTCCAAAGCGCAGTTTAGTTTTAAAGCCTGGATGTTTTCTTATAATTAGTTGCCCCCGGGTGCACTCATCCCTGCAGGGGCTCTTCTAGTCGTGGAGCAATGGGCTAGGTAGCAAAATATGCAGGGACGCTGTTCATGGGCTGCAGATTTCTATCTAACTGAAAATCCAAAGCTTCATGCAGAGTCTCAGTGCAGGGACTCGGCCGGATACTGCCACCTTCAGAGCGTCTTATTAACTATTGTTAAAGGGACACGGTCACCTGAATTTGGAGGGAACAATCTTTAGCCATAGGGGTGGGGTTTTCGGGTGTTTGATTCACCCTTTCCTTACCCGCTGGCTGCAATATGGGATTGAAGTTCATTCTCTGTCCTCCATAGTACACGCCTGTGCAAGGCAAGATTGCCTTGTGCAGGCATGTACTACGGAGGACAGAGAATGAACTTCAATCCCATATTGCAGCCAGCATGCAGCCAGCGGGTAAGGAAAGGGTGAATCAAACACCCGAAAACCCCGCCTCTATGGCTAAAGATTGTTCCCTCCAAATTCAGGTGACAGTGTCCCTTTAATGAAACCCAAGTGTAAAAATGACACTTGATAATCTTGCAGCGGTTGTCATCTGTAACCTGTGTTGCACTGGGTTGATGGCTGCAGGATAATACCTCCTTCCGATTTGCAGCCACATGAAAGCTGAGCTGAAACCTTCCCTGAGCTCAGGAGGAGGAAGATAAGTCGGCCTGAGCTCAGTGATGGGATGGGATGGGATGGGATGGGATGGGATGTTCAGTTCTCGCGTTCTGCAGCCAGCAAAAGACAGCGCCACCCGGAGGCTACAGAAGGCAAAGTTTTATCAGGTAGACTTGAACCCTAGCGCCACCTACTGGATGTAGCAATCCTATTAAACGTCATTTAACTCTGCAAATTGAGTTGTTTTTTTCTAATTCAGACACTTGTTTGGCAGTGTTGCCCCTCCTCCGCCCTGGTGTGATCTAAGGAGTAATATTTCACCTTGAGGAGTGACATGCCTGTTAACCCCTTAATGACCACCAACACATTTTTTTACTGACCTGCGATATACGAGAATAGCCTCCCCCTACAGGTGACAATCCAGCAGCTGTCGGCTGTCCACTATAGCTGACAACTTGCTGTATCTGCCACGATTAGTGTTGGCACCGAATATGGTAGTTTAACCCCTTAAATGCTGCCGTCAATAGTGATTACAACATCAAGATGGTTAACAGAGTGTGGGGGCTTCCTCTTTAACCCTATGGGCATCCTCAGATCTTGATCATGTGGTCCTCATGTTTGCAATTGCAATTCACAGCCAAATAGCGGCCTTAGAGTCTGCCGACTATAGTGACCTGTCTAGAAGTTATCAAAACTTAGGTGGTAAAAATAAACTTTCATTCCTGTCATGCCACTTTCATTATCCCTTCAGGTGCTTTCCAGGAATGAATGCAACTACCCTGAAGCAATTTTGAATACGTGAACGGGTGCGGTTTTTAAAATGGTATAACATTTGGGGGTTTGCAATATATGGGACCCCCAAAGTCACTTCAAAACTGAACAGGTCCATAAAAATGAAAAATTCCTGCTAGCATTTTAGAAGGTTTAAAAATGTAACAAACATTTTACAAATCAATTGGTAAGGTAAAGTGGAGATGGATAAAGTCAGCTCACCAGTCTTCATTAGATTCCAAGGTCCATCCAGGCACGGAGCCATCCTGATCAAAGGAGTAGTCAAATTGCAAGCAGAAAAAAGGGTAACTTCCGACACGATTCGAACTATGAGGTCTTACTCATGGTCGAAAACGCATCTGTGATGTGTATTGTCCCTTCCAAAACATAACACATTACGTAAGACGTTTTAAAGCAACATCACAAACAAAAATGGAACAGTTACTTTTAAGCAGTAGAGCGCCCTCCAGATCGCCAGCTCCAATCCGTAGCTCAGAACTGGATGTAACGGTTTTCTGAGTTAATCAAGGCAGGCATCTGTCCATTCCGAGTCGAGAAGATCCTGCTGAGCTACACCTCTCAGAATGTTCTACAAGCATACTGGGCATTGTAGTGCAATGTGAGCCACAAACTATATTAAAAGTCACAAACTCTTCAAGAAACGTAAACCATCTTTCCATAGGTAGACTAAGTCTATAAGAGCAGATGAGCATCAGTAACCCCGTTCACCTGTTCTGATGTCATAGTTTGGTCTGTAATAGTTTGGTCTGTAACTATCCAGCGCCCTCTGGTGGGAATCGGGAAACATGCGCCTGTCTGATAACTAAAAACACATCTCCTAGTGTTCGGTTATCACCTGGAGCCATCTGTGTACCATGCGCACATCAGAACCAGTGATATCATCTATAACTTGTTTACCTATGTGGCACATTAATCGGTAAGCAAAGAGTTTATCAAGTTATTTCCATATTTGCAACCAATTGTTTAAAAAGGAAACATGTGAAGGAAGCATTGAATGGATGACAGGTTTCCTTTAAATGGATTTCAAAACAATTGTGTAAACCGCTTGGATTACAAGTTAACGTGTCCCTTTGTATCTACAGCTCAAACAGATGTGTCTCCATGGTTACAGACTACAAACAAAACTGTGTGTAGTCTGATCCTGCGGCAGTGCAATCCCTCGCTTCAACAGTCAGCGGAGTCAGACTACACACACTCGTAACCAATGTCCGGCCAGGTCATAGTCACCTAGAATACAGAATTAATGACACCGCCGATTTCATTCAGTTTTATTTAATAAAAATGTTAAAATAAATAGATACAAATTGATCAGACGCTCTGTGTCCCCCCTCCCGCCTTACCCTCCCCTCCCACCCTACCTGTTCCCTAAACTCTAAGCACAGTTTTACCAAAACTGAAAACACAGACTTCCAATTTTACAGAGAAGGCAGAGTATTTGCAGTTCACTACCATTGGGCCTGGAAAAAAAAATAGAATGTATATTAAAAATAAATAAAAAAAAAATGCAAATTAAAAAAAAAGTTCCCATTACAATAGATAAGGAACGCCTCTCCATTTCATACGAAAACTTAATTATACATTTTTCTATAGAAAAAAGGTATGTTACAATATTTTCTTAATTATGATATTGACATTTGACAGATTTTCTTTTCTATCTTTTTTTTTTTTTTATTATTTATTTTTTGAACCCTAAAATGCAGCACAAGAAATGTGAGTGTTTCCTCACAGAGCAGTGTGTGAGTATACGTATACCAGACACTATCTGGAAGTTTTCGGTAATATTAATAACTATTGCTCCTAGGCTGAGAACCAAAAAAAAAAAAAAAAAGAGGGATGTAAACAAGGTCAAGGAGATCCGAAGCGAAAACACGGGTGGGGGATGGGATAACTGAGGTTCGAGATACTGCTCAAATGTATAGGAAGGGGCACGCACACCCTTGGGCACTGTTTGGTTCTACGTAAATTAACGCAAGGAGGGAAAAACTCCTCATGGTTTGTGACCAGGAAAGTAAAATTAAAGTGATCCAAAAAGAGCCCTTGCATTTATATCTGGAGGGGCAGAGGAAGGACTGCCCCTTTAACACTGCATTAAGAGAAGCTACGACTACGAGCCGACGTTGTATACAGCATTTATGTCCCGACCAAAGAGAGTTGCAGACGTGACGGGGCAGAGCTGTGGCCAAATATTGCCTGTTATTGGGGGGGGGTAGGAACACCTCTTTAAATGTGATATGGTTTGCAGGATGCCGAACGAGTACAGACATTTACACTACAAATCCAGAAAAAGAAAAAAAAAAATCTGTTTTAATTACTTTAATGTCACTTCCCAATGGGGGTGGCCATATTGGATCGGGTACCCCAATAGTGGCCGCAAGTATGCATGTGACAAATGCACCCTGTAAGGGACACTAAAGACCTATAGTCCCCCCCCCCGCTGATACTAGAGGCTTGCATTCTGACAAATTCTTTGTATTTCTTCCTGCACTTAGTGGCAATTAGCCAAACATGCAGATAATAGTCTTTTATGCAAAGCTTGTCTGTGATCATCTTTACATCCTGCGCACGTGACACTGACCACCTCTACTGAAAAAAATAATAGTTTTAAGCCATGTTCAAGTAGCCCTGGGCACCAAGTTTCAATACAAAAATTACCACCGATGTTATCGAAAATGAAAGCGATGGGGTAATGCAATAAGGCACTTTGGAGCGTGCTCACTGCATCTATTCATGGGAAGGGGGGGTAGGGGCGTCACCTGCATCTAGAAAGATGAAGAAAATGCAGCTGGTGACGAGTGACTGCAGACACTGATGGACCAGTCCACACAGTTTTGTCAGGGTTAATAATTGCATAAATAAAAAGTAAAATCATATTATATGTGAGGTGATCAGGGAAATAATTACTAATTCTTATCTGTCAAACACATTATTTACGTTGTTTCAAGTTCCTGAATCATTTCACAGTTTGAGCCACGTGCAACTTTCCAGTCTGCCCATAGTTGCCACTAGGTGGAGCCCTCTGGTATTAATGTATACTGCTAGCAGTAAGTCATTTGAGCTCCCTCTAGTGGAAGCAGCGGGGAATTGCTATGCTGTCAGCCTTCTAGGGACCGTACAGCAGTTCTGGGGTTACGTGGGAGGGATTTGACACCGGATTATGTGTGGGGGTCATCTAGTGTCAGCTATAGATGCACTTTACGCTCAGTCACAGACTATTCCATGCTGTTTAATTTACATTATTGTAAAGTGCTGCGGAACATGTTAAGCGCTATATAAAATTATTTTTATGCTGTTGAAGTATTATTTTTTTTACCACCCTTGTGGTACAGTCAGATATTTTCAGTATTGAATATTAATGTGACTTCATCCTATATATAAATACCGGCCCATGCGGGCGCTGGGATGGGACATTTGCCTTTATTCCAGGTACACGGGCAGGAAATCAGGGCCAGCCCTACTTACCTCCTGGCAGCTGAGCTGTCAGAGGTGATGCCACACAGGACACAAAAGTTGTGTCTCCTAAAAGCAGGAAGAGATGAATTAATCTCTTCCCGAAGGGCATTTTATGGAGAAAGCAATGAATAAGGGAATAGTAATGAATCTGTAACCCACACACGATTCTGGGTTGTGCCGCACGTCAATATCCATCTGAATGGATTGCATTAAGTGGCCGCAGCGCGAGGGCTCCTGTTAGGGGAAAAAAAAAAAACAGCAAGTACTTCTCATAGAGAAATGGTGGCTGAACTCTAAATGAGTGCACAGAGAAGTCGCCATTCAGTAGGAAGACATGTTTATAATATTTTGTACCTGGGCCTCCTTATTTCGCAAAAAAACAAAATGAAAATGACCGTGCCCTCCCTCAGACCTTCTACCAGCGGCGTCCTATCTGCATGTTCGGGACACGTCGGCTGCGCAATAACCGTTTCAATATCTTGTGGTCCAGTGAGGCCTGATCGCTTTGCTAATACTTTTGCAAGTTTTGTTTGTTTTTCTTTTTTTAATGCTATGAGCAGTAATGATCGTGATGGTAAATTCCCACATTTCCATTTCTAATGGAGGTGCTGACACGTCTTTAAAAAAAACAACAAAAGAAACACTAAACATCTAGTTCTACCCCATGATGCAGAGACAGGCACCCATTCCATCCTCTCCTATGGGACGCAGCAGGGAGTTTGGCGAGGCGATTGCCACCCCTGCCAGGAACTATTACAAAGCATTGATAATAGTACCGTAAATACTGACTAAACATCCTTTCCCCTCTCCGAAATGTGTATGAGAATATATATATATCTGTCTCCTTTTTTGGTACGTCACACTGAGTTTAGTAGACAGGGGAACTTTCCTAGTCTTTGGAGTGGTATGTATGCCCCCCACCCACTTCACTGCCCTGAAAAAAAAAAAAAAAGGTATACAGAAG
The DNA here is from genome assembly GCF_051348905.1 of Ranitomeya variabilis. Taxonomy (NCBI): domain Eukaryota; kingdom Metazoa; phylum Chordata; class Amphibia; order Anura; family Dendrobatidae; genus Ranitomeya; species Ranitomeya variabilis. Next base: position 427,460,332 of record NC_135233.1, on the reverse strand, counting down.
GAGGAGTTCTCAGAAGCCTGCCGTGTCCACACATCCACCTTTAAGAAAATAGCAAAGAAAGAAAAAATAAAGATTGATATCTATGGTTGCTGCGGAGGCTGCTGCAGGCACACACTGGTGTAAGATAGAGAGTAAAGATTTGTTTCTATGTCACTTGGCATGGTACTGGCAGGAAGCGCCAGCTCACACGTGGAACACACAGAATAAAAGGTTGATTGGCAAAACTCCAGTGCTTACGTCTCTGTCCTGGGATGTCACCACCGTGGTTGTGGCCCAGTCTCTCCCAGGAACTGTTCAGACGCGGCTTATTTCTTTTCCCGAGAGTACCCTTGCTCACAACAGGTGGGTCACTTAGTCTCTTCTGCCTGGGTGCAGTTCTGGACACAGGTGGGTGAGGGTAAAGAGGCTGTGACTGGAGTGGGCTCGGGTGGGGGGCTGTTGGCAGTAGCGGTGCAGTCCTGGCTGTGGTTAGAGGTCACCTCTGAGTTAATAGGTTTGGTGAGGTCTATATCCTGAATCAGCCGGATAAGACGTTTCACTTTGTCCAGAGAGCTGTGCATGTCTTTTTGCCGGGAAAGGATGCTGTTCTTCATTTCCATGCATTTCTGGAAAACAGAGAAAAGACCCACATCACACACCATGTACATGTCTACTCCCAAACAAGGAAGTGTTCCAGTCATTAAAAAAGTGTGTCCAGTGAACTTAAGATATCACTTAACCACAGTATAGGTGACAACTTGTAGAGTGCGGGGGTCCGACCGCCGGAAGCCTCATCAATCAGTAGAAAGGGGCCTTTTAGTCTCATCAGATCCCTACGGCTCTGCAGTAAGAGGCAGAGCGCAGCGCTCAGACGCAGTCAGGCATGTGCCCTGCTGCTCCATCCTAATGGGTCCCCACAGATCTATAAAGTTATCACCTACAATAACCAGTCAACCCCTTAACATTGGCACATCGGCAGCATGTGGACTAAATAGGTTATGAATGAAGGGTTGGTGGAGAGAAGCTTATGTGCCCGGCGGATGCACCAGATCCGATGTATTACACCCCACCAACATAGTTCAATAGTGAGGGTGTGAGAACCCACCGTTATGGAGTTGCCGAGTACATAGTGCAATAGTGAGGGTGTGAGAACCCACCGTTATGGAGTTGCCGAGTACACAGTGCAATAGTCAGGGTGTGAGAACCCACCGTTATGTAGTTGCCGAGTACATAGTTCAATAGTGAGGGTGTGTGAACCCACCGTTATGGAGTTGCCGAGTACATAGTGCAATAGTGAGGGTGTGTGAACCCACCGTTATGTAGTTGCCGAGTACATAGTGCAATAGTCAGGGTGTGAGAACCCACCGTTATGGAGTTGCTGAGTACATAGTGCAATAGTGAGGGTGTGTGAACCCACCGTTATGTAGTTGCCGAGTACATAGTGCAATAGTCAGGGTGTGAGAACCCACCGTTATGGAGTTGCTGCGTACATAGTGCAATAGTGAGGGTGTGAGAACCCACCGTTATGGAGTTGCCGAGTACATAGTGCAATAGTCAGGGTGTGAGAACCCACCGTTATGGAGTTGCTGCGTACATAGTGCAATAGTGAGGTTGTGTGAACCCACCGTTATGGAGTTGCTGAGTACATAGTGCAATAGTCAGGGTGTGAGAACCCACCGTTATGGAGTTGCCGAGTACATAGTGCAATAGTGAGGGTGTGTGAACCCACCGTTATGGAGTTGCCGAGTACATAGTGCAATAGTCAGGGTGTGAGAACCCACCGTGATGGAGTTGCTGAGTACATAGTGCAATAGTGAGGGTGTGAGAACCCACCGTTATGGAGTTGCCGAGTACATAGTGCAATAGTGAGGGTGTGAGAACCCACCGTTATGGAGTTGCTGAGTACATAGTGCAATAGTGAGGGTGTGAGAACCCACCGTTATGGAGTTGCCGAGTACATAGTGCAATAGTGAGGGTGTGAGAACCCACCGTTATGGAGTTGCTGAGTACATAGTGCAATAGTGAGGGTGTGAGAACCCACCGTTATGGAGTTGCCGAGTACATAGTGCAATAGTGAGGGTGTGAGAACCCACCGTTATGGAGTTGCTGAGTTGTTTTACTTTCTGCTCTAGTTGCTCTCGCTCCTGTTTCAGGTCCGTGCTCCACTTCAGCAACTTCTGCTTCTCCTCTTCTTTTGCTTTAAAACATTACAAGAAGGAATGAGGACGGGCCAGAGGAACGGGCACAGCCCACAGGAACGGGCACAGCCCAGTGGAATGGGCACAGCCCAGATTCTCACTTTGTATAATGTGAGTTTATTGCTCACAATTATTCGCACACATTTGTTCCTCAACTCCAATCTTCAAGAGCCACCAAGAGATCACAGGATTTCTAGCTGGCAGTCCCCATGTTACCGTGGTCAGGAGAGATTTCACCTACCTGCTTTATATGCAATATATGAGTGGACAATGGCTAACGTCCCTGGCCACGGGATTGCTTCCTCTTTTTTCAGCATCTGGAGGTAATAAAAAAAGAAAAGCAAAACCCCAAAAGGCATTAAACAAGCAGGATAAAGTCATCCTAATAAATACATACCACTACCCATCCAAACATACATGTTACAAAATGCAACTACAAGTCAAAAAACATCCTCTTAAATGACTAAGATCTGACTATTTTGGCACAATGGATACAAAAAAGAAAAAAAATATAATACATAGTTGATTATATTGGATAACATAGCAATTATGTGACAAAGAAAAGACACGTTTCATCAGGAGGGTGGGGGGAAGGTAAGGGACCCCATCTATTGGGCATTTACAGCATGTTCTATGGATATGACACATTTCAAAGCTCTGACCATCACTTTTAATGGTCCTTATCGAAGATATGTTTGTGTATGTCAAATCAGTGACATTATCTTCCGTCTGTAGCAGCAAGCAATGAATAGCACCCAGGGGTCTCGGGGGGGTTTCCTGACTGACCCAACTTATGACAGTACATCGGTCCTGCCACAACCGGGCTCATGAGGTCCGACAAGAAACCGCCGCCATCATAAGAGAACATCGGTCACTTGCTGCCAACGATCTGGATTCATCCACAAATAAACAGTCGTCCATATGAGCAGTGCACTCAAACGCAGACTTTACCTTTAATTAATGATTATTTAACTCTAAATATCGGCCTTCATATGTTAAATGAAATGGTCTAGAGACTGGGTTGGCAAGTCATTTTCCCAAGGAGCCACAGGAAAGACTGATTGTTGTGCAGTGCAGGACCAATAAGCCTAACTTAATTCTGCTTAATATTTTATAATAAACACCTCCTCCTCCTCACAAAGGTTATCCTCTTAACCTGTCACCAGGTTTGGCCAATGCGAGTTAGGGCCACCGCCTTTCAGGGCTGATATACAGCACTGCAGTACTTTGCTCTGCCCTCAAAAGGGCAGAAAAATACGCCTGCGCAGGAGCCCGGTGCCGAGCAGACTGTTGATGATGCAGGGACACGTAATCCACACGAACCAAGAAGGAGGACGGCATCACAAGATGGGAGGCACCGGACCAAGAAGAGCGACACTCCTCGGACCGGACCACCCCGCAGGTGAGTATATACAGCAATATAGAATGCTGTATATCAGCCATGAAAGGTGGTGGCCGCATCTCATATCAGCCAAACACATTGCAATCATATTATACAGCACCATGTACTTACTATTTCTCATTTTGCCCTTCTACACAGCTAATTATTCTCTCACAAGCAGGGGAGAATGTTGAGTTATATTCAACTGATAACAGTGAGAGCAGGTGACAGCTGATGGGACTACTACTACTCCCATCAGCCTGTAGCTGCTGCCGCTAATAACAGTGAGAGCAGGCTGTGACTGATGGGAGTATTCATCAGCTGCCTGTGCTACAAAAGACAGCATGGATTCCCCTGTATTTTTTATAGCCATCCAGGGTAAACTGACAGCTGCGGGCTGTAACCCTCAGCACGGCTGGTAATCAAGAATAGAGGGGTCGCCAGGCTGTTTTTGTTTTTTTTAAATTATTTAAATACAATTGGGGTCCCCCCCCCCCGAATTTTGAAGACCAGCCTTGCTAAAGCAAACAGCTGGGGTCTGGTAAGTGAGCATGGATACTGACACCCCCCAGTATAAAAATAGCAGCCCGCAGCTGCCCAGAAAAGGCACATCTATGAGATGCGCCAATTCTGGCGCTTTGCCCGGCTCTTCCCATTTATAATAATAATAATAATAATTTTTATTTATATAGCGCCAACATATTCCGCAGCGCTTTACAACTTATAGAGGGGACTTGTACAGACAGTAGACATTACAGCATAACAGAAATCACAGTTCAAAATAGATACCAGGAGGAATGAGGGCCCTGCTCGCAAGCTTACAAACTATGAGGAAAAGGGGAGACACGAGAGGTGGATGGTAACAATTGCTTTAGTTATTTGGACCAGCCATAGTGTAAGGCTCGGGTGTTCATGTAAAGCTGCATAACTAAGTATGTAGCAGTACAGACACAGAGTGTTATTAACTGCATAAAGTGTATGAGAACATGATGCGAGGAACCTGATTATGTGTTTTGTTTTTCTATTTTTAATAGGCCACACAGGGATAGTTAGGTTAATGCGTTGTGGCGGTAGGCCAGTCTGAACAAATGCGTTTTTAAGGTACGCTTAAAACTGTGGGGATTGGGGATTAATCGTATTAACCTAGGTAATGCATTCCAAAGAATCGGCGCAGCATGTGTAAAATCTTGGAGACGGGAATGGGAGGTTCTGATTATTGAGGATGCTAACCTGAGGTCATTAGCGGAGCGGAGGGCACGGGTAGGGTGGTAGACTGAGACCAGAGAGGAGATGTAGGGTGGTGCTGAGCCATGGAGTGCTTTGTGGATGAGGGTAGTAGTTTTGTACTGGATTCTGGAGTGGATGGGTAGCCAGTGTAATGACTGGCACAAGGTAGAGGCATCGGTGTAACGGTTGGTGAGGAATATGATCCTGGCAGCAGCATTCAGGAGAGATTGGAGCGGGGAGAGTTTGGTAAGAGGGAGGCCGATTAGTAGAGAGTTACAATAGTCCAGACGGGAATGAATAAGTGAAACAGTAAGAGTTTTTGCAGAGTCGAAAGTAAGAAAAGGGCGAATTCTAGAAATGTTTTTGAGATGCAGATAAGAAGAGCGAGCCAGTGATCGGATGTGGGGGGTGAATGAAAGCTCAGAATCAAGGATGACCCCAAGGCAGCGGGCATGTTGCTTTGGAATAATGATTGAACCACACACGGAGATGGCAATGTCAGGCAAAGGTAGGTTAGTAGAGGGAGAGAACACGAGGAGTTCAGTTTTTGACAGGTTCAGTTTCAGATAGAGGGAGGACATGATGTTAGAGACAGTGGTAAGACAATCACTGGTGTATTCTAAGAAGGTCGGAGTGAAAGCAGGAGAAGAGGTGTATAATTGGGTGTCATCAGCATAGAGATGGTACTGGAACCCAAATCTACTGATTGTTTGTCCAATAGGGGCAGTATACAAAGAGAAGAGGAGGGGGCCTAGGACTGATCCTTGAGGAACCCCAACAGTAAGGAGAAGGTGAGAGGAGGAGGAACCAGCAAAACATACAGTGAAGGATCGGTCAGAGAGATAGGAGGAGAACCAAGAGAGAACAGTGTCCTTGATGCCGATGGAGCGGAGCATAGTGAGGAGCTGATGATCCACAGTGTCGAATGCTGCGGAAAGATCCAATAGAATTAGCATGGAGTAGTGACCTTTAGATTTAGCTGTTAGTAGGTCATTAGAGACTTTAGTGAGGGCAGTTTCAGTAGAGTGTAAAGAGCGGAAGCCAGATTGAAGAGGGTCGAGAAGAGAGTTATCTGAGAGATAGCGGGTAAGACGGGAGTGGACCAGGCGTTCCAGGAGTTTAGAGATGAAGGGAAGATTAGAGACAGGTCTATAATTAGCGGCACAGTTTTGGTCGAGGGAGGGTTTTTTAAGTAATGGATGTATGATGGCATGCTTAAATGAGGAGGGAAAAATACCGAAGTGAGGGAAAGGTTGAATATTTTTGTTATGTGAGAGGTGACAGCCGGGGAAAGGGACTGGAGGAGATGTGACGGAATGGGGTCACTGGTGCAAGTGGTCGGGCGAGAAGATGCAAGGAGCCTGCTTACTACTTCTTCAGTAACTGGTTCAAAGTCAGAGAGTGAACTAGATACAGTGGGGGAGGGAGGACAGTGTCTGGTATGAAGAGATTGGGAGATGATTTCCTGTCGAATGTGGTCAATTTTTTCTTTGAAGTAATTGGCCAGATCGTCAGCGCGGAGATCTGTGGTTGGGGCCTGCTCCCATTTTCCCTGTAGCGGTGGCAAGTGGGGTTGATGTCACCTATGTATTGTCTGGTAACATCAAGCCCACGGATTAGTAATGGAGAGATGTCTATAAGACGCCTATCCATTACTAATTCTATAGTTTATTTACCATATAAAACAGCCAGAATAAAGTCTTTTATTAGAAATAAAACAAAACACTTTTCCATTTTTATTTAAAAATAACAAACAGTTATATTCACCTACTGCCCATTCCATTGAAGCCAACGTCTCCTCTAATAAACAAAAATAAAAAATAAAAACACTAAAAACACTATCCCTCAATTATCTGACAATCTGTCCCACTCCGTAATCCATATGTGTGGATAAATAGTTTTGAACCTGGACGGTGCCAAGAGAACCACTGATGAATTAGTTGCTGCGAGCGCAGCATCAGTGAGCAGCCATTACCTAATTGAGGTTACCGCGGATCACTGAGGGTGCATTTCCAGCCGGGCCCCTGAACTGCAGTGACCTCAGCACCATGAGAAAAACTCACCAAGTTCACAGAGTTAACTGCAGAGCAAAGATTAAAGGATCTGCCGTGAACTCACTGAGCCGAAGTGCGGTCAACGCTGTGACTTTTTTCTCACGGTGCTGAGGTCACAGCAGTTCATCCTGGCTGGGAACGCAGCCTCAGTGACCTGCGGTAACCTCAATGACATCACCGCTAGTCACTGATACTGCGTTCGCAGTAGCTCATTCATCAGAGGTTCGCAGCCTGGACAGTCGCATCTTGGCACCGTCCAGATTGGAAACCATTTATCCCCAGACATGGATTAAAGCGTGGAACAGAACATCGGACAGGTGAGGGATATTTTTTTTTATTTTTGTCTTATTATAGGAGACGGCCTCAATCGAATGAGCATTAGGTGAGTATAAATGTGTTTGTTTGTTTTAAATCAGATCATTTTTATTGATCGGAAAGCATACATAACATTGCTACAAATATACCAGAATAACAACTTGTTCCTAATTACAGATTAAGGCTATGTGCACACGTTCAGGATTTCTTGCAGAAATTTCCTGAAGAAAACTGGACATTTTCTGCAAGAAATCCGCATGCGTTTTTTTCGCGGTTTTCTCGCGTTTTTGATGCGTTTTTTTCCGGAGCTTCCCAATGCATTAAATAGCGGGAAAAACACGAAAAATCCACAAAATTAATGAACATGCTGCGTTTTTTACCGCGATGCGTTTTTTGGCGGGGAAAAAAAAATACATCATGTGCACAAAAATTGCAGAATGCATTCTAAATGATGGGATGCATAATGTATGCTTTTTTATAGCAAAAAAAACGCAACGTGTGCACACAGCCTTAGCCTTTACATTACTGTTATGTATTTAATTGTATCAACAACTTTCCATATATCCTTCTCTAACTCAATTTCATTGATTATATTTATAAATTAAAACAAAAACACCCCTTCCCCCTCCCTCCAATAATACACCAGACCAAACTATATTCATAGTGCACTACATCCAAAATACCCTGAATTAACTGACACACAATAGTCGCTTCTATTTACTATGTCCACTGACTATCCCTATATCCAATACCCGGGAGTATTGTAGCCCTCTACCCTGGAACCACAAGCTGCCATATCCTCTCTCTCACCAGAGGGGTTTGTTATTTTTAAATAAAAATTGAAAAGTGTTTTGTTTTGCAATATCCATAGCTCCTTACCAGCCTAATACCAGCCCCAAGCTGTCTGTTTTAGCAAGGCTGGTTGTCAAAAATACAGAGGAACCGACGGAGTTTTTTACATATATTTATAGAGCAGATGGTGGCTGATGAATACTCCCATCAGCCGCAGCCTGCTCTCACTGTCATCAGTTGAACATAACATTCTCCCCTGATCGTGCTGGTCGCAGGCAGAACAGGGGAGAATGATGACAGCCATCTTCAGAACCTGGTGCCGGGGAACAGGGCTTACTGTACCGCTGCTTCTCAGGCGCCGGTATGTGTCACACTGATGACATCAGTGTGTGTCATCCGTGTGTGGAGCGTTGTGCGGCACTTGCAGCTATTAATCAATTGACATGTCAGCATATTTTGCCCACGGACACATGGTAAATGTGAACACACTGATGTGCACAGATCCACTCACTTGAATGGGTCTATGTGTGTAATTGTCTCCGGTACGTGTGAAAACTGTCACCACACGTACCCGACACGCTGACGTGTGAAAGAGACCTAAGCTCTACGTAGAAACAGGTCAGTTTTTAATAATATGATGCCACAGACCTAATGGAAAAGAGAAGAATTATCTGGGTAGAAGAGCAAAATGAGCAATTGTAAGTGCACAGTGCTATATAATATGATGGCCAATATATCAAGATGATTACAATTTTGATTGGAGGAAGAGGGCTTCTTTAATTGTATCACATAATATTGAGCAGAATTACATATGTTGACTCGCTGCTACTGTTAATACGTGTTGCAATAAGCCCCATCAGTAACAGCAAATCAAAACCATGTAACTTACTACTTTTGATAACATTTAGAAATCATTTGCTCCTGGTACTCAGCCCTTATATCATGGTCAACAGCTCCCTAAACAGTATGTTGCCCCCACATGCCCTTCAACACACACACACGGTATTGTTGCCCCCACATGTCCTTCGACACACACATGGTATGTTGCCCCCACATGCCCTTCTACACACACATGGTATGTTGCCCCCACATGCCCTTCGACACACACACGGTATGTTGCCCCCACATGCCCGTCGACACACACACGGTATGTTGCCCCCCACATGCCCTTTGACACACACGGCATGTTGCCCCCACATGACCTTCGACACACAGTAAGATGCCCTTGACACACAGTATGTTGTCCCCACATGCCCTTCGACACACACACACGGTAAGTTGCCCCCACATGACCTTCGACACACACAGTAAGATGCCCTTGACACACAGTATATTGCCCCCACATGCCCTTCAACGGACACACACAGTATGTTGCCCCAACATCCCATTCCACACAGTATGTTGCCCCCCACATCCCCTCAAGACAGCATAATACACCCGCAGCAGCCTCCTGACACACATTATGATGCCCCCACAGTTTTCCCTATCAATAAGACAAAAAACAAAAACAAAAAAAAACAACTCTCCGCTTTGCCGCTTTCTCCGATGCTCAGTTCTGGTCTGCACAATGTGTGGACTGAGGCTCCTAAATTGCATCTGCTTTGCATAATGTGATCGCGTATGATGCAGGGAGACCATCGCATAGGTCAAGTCGTTAAAGAGGGAGAACCAACGGCTCCTGGTTACATCATTCCACTCATCGGCACTGGTAAAATTGAGACGCCAGGAGGCAGCCGAAGCCCACAAATTTCAGTTCTCTGGCTATCTCGGTCTACAGGCTGTATACGAATGGTCAATGGGCCAGATGTGGCCCGCAGGGCTATGGAGTCGGAGTTAGTTTTGGTTGGAGTCGGTAGAAATTTACCGACTCCAGCTTAAAAAAAATGTATTAATATTTCATAATTGAACTTTCATATGAATTTTATAAATGTTACTCAAATATATATGTTCTATCAAACTATGAACAACAGTGATAAGCAGTTCTGCTGGAGATAGAGACATTTCTTACTTCTTGTGTGTCACTGTTCTCCACTGCCCTTATGTAATCTTATACTTGGTTAACCTCATGGTGCCCCAACCCCCCTACTTACAATGTATGAAACTGAAAGTGAATATGTGTTGCAAATTCTTAGTAGTAAAGCTCCTCCTCTAGACTAGATGTTTACTAGGTGTGCGTCTTCCAAGCATCTCACAGCTGCTACTCAGAAGAGGAAGACTGTAAGAAGTATTATCCTTTCAACAAACTTTGCATCAGTTAACCGAGTACATGAGGAATAACAGTATTACTGACCACTATATCAGTTGTACGACCTGGCAATAATTTTGTACAATTGTTTTTAGGAAAAACAATTGTCATTTGGATTGTGAATGCAGAATTAAAAACCTGAGAATGTCAAAGAAGTGTTACATTAAATCAGCTGTATTTGAACATTTCACCATCACTCAAGATAGAAAACATTATGTCTGTCAGTGTATGACAAATGATCCAGATGAAAACAAATGCTGTGAAGCCAAGATCAGTGCATATTCAGGCAAAGATAAAAATGCTCCTACCAGAGCTTCTAATCTAAAGAGACATTTACAGCGCTTTCATCCAGAAGTACTGAAAGCAGTGGACGAGAAAGACTGCAGCCAAACCAATGAACCAGTGCCCAGCTCTTCCAGCCAAACAAAGGAGCAGAGAACTTTGCAGCCATCAGTTGCAAGATATTTTGTCAGTGACAAAGTTACTGTGACAATGACAGTAGATACATTTAAAAAACAGATCATAGAGCTTGTTGTAAAGGATAGTGTTCCTATTTCATTATTTTCACGACCAGCTTTTGTGTGTCTGAATGGGGAAATGGCCAGCAAGCTTGGTGTTTCTCTGGAGAGAGAGTATTAGAAAATTAGTAACCGAAGAAGCTTTTAAACAAAAGGAAGAACTTTAAAAAACTCTCAAGGGACGCTTTCTGTTTCTTAAAATGGATGCCTGCACACGTCACAGAGTGAACTATTTTGCCATCAATGTCCGATTTGTTTGTGACAAAAATGAAATAGTTACCAAGACATTGGCAGTAAAAGACACCAAAGCTCATAACACCAGTGAGTTTCTCCAGGTCTTGGTGTAAAAGGTTCTGCAAGACTAAGAACTTAAAGAGCAAGTTCTTTCTGTCGTAACTGACAATGCTTCAAATATGATAAGTACTATTAAGCTAATGAATGAGAGTAATGATGGTGACCAGCAGCTAGAAGAACATTCTGGGTCCACAGACACAGAAATGTTTGAAATAGAGGAACACAGTATTGTAACTGAGGAGCAAACTGAAGTTGCTTCAGATGAACAGCAACATGATAGTTTAGATTATCTTGTTGAAACTGTGTCAACACGTTCTTTTCATTCATCACATGCGCTGTGTTGTGCATACGCTACAGCTGGCTATAAGAGACAGTCTGCAAGAAGGACATGCTACTGCACTGATTGGCAAGGTGAGAAAATTGGCTACTGTTGCCACAACCCCTAAAGTTGACTCAATTTTGAAGAGACGTGCTGAAAAAGGGGCAATTATTGATCAAGCCACACGATGGGGCAGTACTTACTTAATGATTCAGCGCTTGGTTGAACTGAAAACCTTTCTTGTAGACATGGCTAACCCTCAACTGGCGCTAAATGAAAGTCAGTGGAATCAGGTGACTGAGCTGGAAAAATTGCTAGAGCACCCATTTACAGTGACTAAAAAATTACAAGCAGAGGACTTAACTCCAGGTATTTTCTTAAAGGAGTGGAAGAACCTGATGTTTCGCCTGTCCCAAAGAGGAGGGTTAGTTGCAAGTGGCATTGCTACATCAATGAAACGGAGAGAGGAGCTACTATTACAAAATAACATTCTTTTGGCAGCTGTTTATGTAGACCCAATGCATCGTATTCTTCTAGATGATCAACAGCTAACTAAAGGAAAAGAAGCTCTGTTTGAAATAGCAGTAAGGATGAAAGGGTTGCAGAGCAGTCAGGAGGAACAAGAAGAATTTGGTTGTCCTGCCACATCTTCACCCTCATCAACTGATGAAGAACTTAATTTTGAAAAATATTTGGATCACAAGTTTCCACATAGAAGAAGAGTCATCCCCATCAAAGAACACAGCCAGTACATTTCAGCAGAATTTTTCACATTGAATTGAGAAATTTGACCGTTCATCAAAAATAACAGTGCAACAAGCGATTCCTCTGTATCCTGATATTGTCAGAGATGTTGCCCGAGTGGTTACTGCTTTGCCACCAACCCTAGTGTAGAGAGGTTGTTCTCTGCTCTCAAAATAATTAGATCAGATTTGAGGGCATCCATGAAGGAGGATCTGACAGAGGCAATACTTTTTCTGAGGACAAATTTATAGATTTCTTCTTATTAACTGCATAACAGTGTTTATTGCATATTTACTTACAAGAGTTTAGAAAAGTTTAGAAAAGTTATTTGCTATATTCTAATTGTATTCTAATAAATATAGTTTTTGCTCTAAGTGGTCCGATTACTTATATGATGGTGAGAAACTGAATAAGCACGATGTTAATATTTTACAACAGTAAATTTATTGTTACGAATTGGCCATTTATGAAGGAGTCGGAGTCGGAACCTGATAAAATCCAGGAGTCGGAGTCGCAACTGTGGCTAACCGACTCCACAGCCCTGGACTGGCCCGCAGACTCTGTAGTGTAGAGACAGCAGTAGCACTTGAGCCCTGATGTGCCCTAAATATCCCCAATGCCACACAAGTCAAAACCCACTACAGATATTGCACTGGAGCTATAGAGTCTCATGTTATGCCTCTGCTTGTACCTGGTGAGCACCTCCAAACTTAGATAAGTTTTCCCTATAGATCCCTACTCCCAAGAAGTGCACAGCTATAGTGGGGGTGCAGAGAAACCATCCACGTTCTGGTCCTTCAGGGTGCTATATGACACAGAGATACAGGTATTATACAATATAAGTGGGGGCCCTCTTACTGATTTTTCACTGGAGTCCATGAGTATCAATGTACACCTCTGCAACCCACGTTAAAGTGATTGCCAGGACCGAGACCCTGATGACCTAGATTTAGGAGGGGTCATCAATATCAGATTGGTGGGGATATGACACCCGACAACATCAAGGATCAGCTGTTTGCATGTGAGGAGTGGAAGTAATTTGTACAGAGCTGAAAAAACACTGCTCAATACACCAAACAGGACACTACTATAAACCAGCGACACAGGAGAATGACGCAACTAATCTTACCTGCTAAAACTGAAATGTGCAGGAAGATGAGATCGGGATCCATTTATCAGAATGTTAACAGCTATGATCAGAGCCCAACACCAGCCCTGACCACGTGAGAGATTACATACATCTTACATCTAGCAGTCACCATGACATGACAAGCGGCCCCGCGATGGTATCACATATATGACAATTTCCTGCATGTCGGCATTGCGTCCCTGTCCGTCATATTCAGGACACATTATAAAATAACCCTATAGTTGTAGGTTCGCATCCGAGGGGCTGGAATTAACAAAGGGGGATTTTTGCTAAACATATGCACTTGTTAGACAGTGTAAACAAGTCTGAAGTTGTGTCACATTTATTACAGAGGCTGATAATGGGTGACAGACTGCAGCGTTCCTCCATTTCTAGACACTTTGGAATCACGGCCTCTTGCTTGGCTTATTGTCTACCATTTGGTGCATTTTAGGCCACTTTATTGGCTGAAACTGCCCAGATCCTATTTTGTGCTGTACCTCGGAGTGAGGGGGCACGGCTTGCATTAGACCTTAGTTGCGTGTGTGGTTTCCTGTATCTATCACACAGTACCTGGTGTTGGCATTTAGGACATATCCACATGCCCTTGGGAATGGATTTCAGAGGAGGCTCCAAACAGTCCAGGTGGTATACACGTGAACATGTGTCGCACATCAGTAACTGTCCGCTCTTTCTGCAGACGCTGCAGAAATCCTCATGGATATCAGCCTGTATGGGATCACAGGGAAAAGGAGGCAGGGGAAAAAAAGGAGTCAGCCTAAAAAAAAAAAAAAATTTAAAAAATCTGACAAACTCCCTTCCTCATTCTTTAAGCTGGAAAAATTAGAAACTAATCAGAAGAAAATACATAAAAAAGAGGAAGCAGAAAGGAGCAAGGCAAGAAAAACTCGAGATCAGAAAAGTAGCAGAGACAAAGAAAGAGCGGAAAAAAGTTGCAGCGATGTCTGAAGAAAGTCAGTAGTCACAGGCCTCCACCAACAGAACCACAGAAGAAGAAGGAAAGGTTCATGTCCGGGGATGGCAACGGTCCGGTCTGTCCATCGGATTCATTGTATTAAGATGTGGAGATGTAAGGAGGAGCATGACATGTTCTAGAGGTTAGTAATACAGTACTGTATGGAGAGGGCATGGCGCAGAGACCGGGACATGTAGCTGGAGAGCTTCCCTCTACGTCTATGCTTCATGCAGCATATGAAAAAGGACTCAATTAAATCCATCTTTTATAGCATGTGGCACAAATGTCTGATGAATGCAGGTCCCACTTTTGGATACCCATCTCCACATTTGGGGTTAACTTGGCCCACTTTGCTGCTGTGCCCCCTATCAGTTGACACTTGTTAAGCTGTTTTTGGGAATCTCAGGCTACGTTCACATTTGCATTGTGCGCCGCAGCGTCGGCGCCGCAGCGCACAACGCAAACAAAAACGCGGCAAAACGCACGCTAAAACGCTGCGTTTTGCGCCGCATGCGTCGTTTTTGGCCGAAAGTTGGACGCAAAAAAAATGCAACTTGATGCGTTTCTTGCGTCCAACGCTTGCGGCCATGCGGCGCAAAACGCAGCACAACGCATGTCCATGCGCCCCCATGTTAAATATAGGGGCGCATGACGCATGCGGCGCCGCTGCGGCGCCCGACGCTGCGGCGCTGACCGCAAATGTGAACGTAGCCTTACATAGATGTGAATGGAGAGAGACACAAACGTGAGCAGCCACGGCACCTACCATGAGACGATGAATCCCAGGTCTGAAGACAAGTGCAAGTCTTAGAGGTAAAGAGCCTAAAATGACTTGACACTGATCAGAGGATGCATTTATTTTCTGGATTTTTTTTTCTAGAAGGCTGCCACCAAAAGCAATTGTGACAAGTATGAATTATATGGTGTAAAAAATAAAATAAAATTGCATTACTTGCTGGTGTGCAAGCTGCATACCACTTACTGTACATTACAGACTATGTGGCAACGTGACACCACCACCTTCATGTCCCGTGTAGACCAAATAGTCACATGGTGTGGAAAGAAGAGACAGTTGTGTGTGACCTGATAGAAACCACACCAGAGCAAATAAACCACTGAAGACAGCGAGGGAGGAAAGGTTAGATGCCAAGTAACAAGAACGAAATGCCGCAGGAGGTGCCAGCCTGATGAGATGGAAACGAGTTAGTCTAAAGGTACCTTCACACGAAGCGACGCTGCAGCGATAGCGACAACGATGCCGATCGCTGCAGCGTCGCTGTTTGATCGCTGGGGAGCTGTCACACAGACCGCTCTCCAGCGACCAACGATGCCGAGGTCCCCGGGTAACCAGGGTAAACATCGGGTTGCTAAGCGCAGGGCCGCGCTTAGTAACCCGATGTTTACCCTGGTTACCAGCGTAAAAGTAAAAAAAACAAACAGTACATACTCACCTGCGCGTCCCCCAGCGTCTGCTTCCTGACACTGACTGAGCTCCGGCCCTAACAGCACAGCGGTGACGTCACTGCTGTGCTTTCACTTTCACTTTAGGGCCGGCGCTCAGTAAGTGTCAGGAAGCAGACGCTGGGGGACGCGCAGGTGAGCATGTACTGTTTTTTTTTTTACTTTTACGCTGGTAACCAGGGTAAACATCGGGTTACTAAGCGCGGCCCTGCGCTTGGTAACCCGATGTTTACCCTGGTTACCAGTGTAAAACATCGCTGGTATCGTTGCTTTTGCTTTCAAACACAACGATACACAGCGATCGGACGACCAAATAAAGTTCTGGACTTTATTCAGCGACCAGCGACATCACAGCAGGATCCTGATCGCTGCTGCGTGTCAAACTAAACGATATCGCTAGCGAGGACGCTGCAACGTCACGGATCGCTAGCGATATCGTTACAAAGTCGTTTCGTGTGAAGGTACCTTAAGGAAAAGACAGCACCGTGAGAGCGACGCCAACAAGAGACCACAATCTCAGAGACACCACACAACCGGCAATTCAAATCAGAGAGCATTAGACCACCGAGACATCCGACTTGGAGACTTGTCCAGATCGTCACAGGGAACAAAACAGAAGAAAGTGCTGAAATTACATCAGAACCAACAGAATCCACTGACGGCTAATGACAACCAGAACACCGTTATACCCCCAGAGCCCTGTACGCCTTGCCGAAAGTTTCACATCATGAAGACCCTGGACACGTTTCTTAATAAATTTACATACATGTACACACACAGCTCCCCGGAGAGGTTTCTGCTCCGGTAGATAATATCCCCCCATCCTTCAACTACCATCCTCCCGTAATCTGCGCACTAAGCAGTAATATTCTGACTACAATGACTTGTGGATTACGGGATGACACAATTTACACAACGGTGCGGCTCCATGGGTCTACAGGTGGCGTATTCTGGATCTGAGGACAGGGATCGGGATTACAGCCATAAGCACATTCCCATGGAGCAAAAAATTCCCTGTCCAGGCAAAAAAAATCCACTGCATTTTCCAAGACCAGAATTGTGCAGGAGATGTCCGATGTCACTGCAGTGAATGTGCCGTCTGCCGGTGCCATTTACAGCTGTAGATTTCCCTGTACGTTGGAGCATATACTGCATACCCGGAGGTAGGATTAGTAGGTGCAGTCTACAGAAACCCCAGCAGATTGTGTGCATACTGGTCAGCCGAATCAGCCGTCACGTGTATATATCTATATATATATATATATAGCCTGGTTAGATCACATAGGACAGCCGACATGTCAAAGTATTTGCTGAAAATAGAAAAGTGAGCCGAAGTAGGCAGAAGTATTAAACAGAGCATCATACAAGTAGCACAAGTGTTAGCACATGAGGGGCAGCGAGGTCTGTGACGGTCCCGATTACTGAATGAAGATATGGAGAGAATGGCAGAAATATAGATATGATGCAAAGGAAAGCATAGAGAAAAAAAGGCCGGAAACAAGCCCTGCTCTCTGGAGCACACACAGTAATATACACCATCTGTACCAGTATAACACATCCCAGCAATGCTATGCTCCTCACCTATAGAACTGGTTTTCAAGATCTCTGCTTGCTGTCACTGATCGGAACAGTCATTGCTTCTAAGGGATAATCTGTCCTGATCCGGTGAAGGCTCATTACAGCGCTGTTACCAGAGCCGTGTTGTGTCCAGACAAACAATCATCTTTAAAAAACTGTTACGGTTGCAAGATATCACTTATATAATTTGGTTACCAAAGGCAGCTCAGCCTCCAGAGATCGTCACTGTGTGTGAAGGGGGCTGGCTGACTTCTCATTTCCATAGCCAGCCCCTTTCTTTTACGGCCCAATGCACAGAGAGAATGGAGATGGCTTCGCTATTGAAATGAGCTGTCAGCCAGCCCCCTTCACAAGGCCCTGATCATGTTCTGACACAAAAAGATGAAAGTGGAGCTAGCGAGAAAGACGCTGGGATTTGTAGGTCAGGGAACTTTGTAAACGGAACTATACAAGTTCTATATCTTGCCACTTTAACACATTTAAAAAATTTATATTTTTTCACAGCTGGACAATCCCTTTAAGAACCATGTCCTGTGTGATCAACGCAAGACCAGAAAACCAGAAAGGTGCCCAAGATCAGTGAGAAATTAACACAAAGTTTAGAAATGTTTCGTAATGAATAACTTATTTGCTGCCAGCATAATATACCTTTAAGGGGGTCCGATCCCTAGACCGGGAGGTGCACCCCTCTAAGCCATAAAATACACCATTGCAATAGGTGCTGGCCCCTGTGCATTATGCTGATGCTATATCCCATCAGTCTGTGATTAGAGGTCTGATAGCTGAGACTCCCCGATTAGGAGAAGCCTCAGCGCCCCTCATCCATGGGCTGCATCTATCACTGCAGCCAGTCACAAAAAAAAAATTACCTGAAAAACGGGAATTTACCATATTTCTCCATCCATTCTTGGCTATGAAAGGGGTTGTATATATGACTGCTGAAATGTTGTAGACTGCCTATAAAAATCCTCTGCAGGTCCTGTCTGGGCTTCCTGGTCCAAACTTCCTGAACAAAGTGAAAAGGCCCCAAGGCCGCTCACTGGCTACAGCAGGTCACCGGTAACCCACTGAGTAGGCATCTGGCTATAGCAGGTCACCAGTAACCCACTGAGCGGGCATCTGGCTATAGCAGGTCACCGGTAACCCACTGAGCGGGCATCTGGCTATAGCAGGTCACCGGTAACCCACTGAGCGGGCATCTGGCTATAGTAGGTCACCAGTAACCCAATGAGCAGGCATCTAGCTATAGTAGGTCACCAGTAACCCACTGAGCGGGCATCTGGCTATAGCAGGTCAGCGGTAACCCACTGAGCAGGCATCTGGCTATATCAGGTCACCAGTAACCCACTGAGCGGGCATCTGGCTATAGCAGGTCAGCGGTAACCCACTGAGCAGGCATCTGGCTATAGCAGGTCACCAGTAACCCACTGAGCAGGCATCTGGCTATAGCAGGTCACCAGTAACCCACTGAGCGGGCATTTGGCTATAGCAGGTCACCAGTAACCCACTGAGCGGGCATCTGGCTATAGCAGGTCACAAGTAACCCACTGAGCGGGCATCTGGCTATAGCAGGTCACCAGTAACCCACTGAGCGGGCATCTGGCTATATCAGGTCACCAGTAACCCACTGAGCGGGCATCTGGCTATAGCAGGTCACCAGTAACCCACTGAGCAGGCATCTGGCTATAGCAGGTCACCAGTAACCCACTGAGCGGGCATCTGGCTATATCAGGTCACCAGTAACCCACTGAGCGGGCATCTGGCTATAGCAGGTCACCAGTAACCCACTGAGCGAGCATCTGGCTATAGCAGGTCACCAGTAACCCACTGAGCGGGCATCAGGCTATTTTTCGTATATCCAGGACCCAACCAGGAAGCACAAACAAGTGACAACCAGGTGATCACCCAGATGGGACCTGCAGGGGATCAGTAAGAGTTACTACAGTACTATTATTTCTGAGACATTTGTAGCAATAATTTAATACTTTGGACAATTGTTTTTTAGCACCATGTAAAGGAACACCAAACCTAGAAAAGGCAGAAACAATGCAAATCTCTCAGAACTAACTTCTGTAATCTCTGTGTATCACATTTTGTCTCATTACAACTGAAACAAAGAAATATATCAGGGGAATGGTCTTCCTTTACTCCTGGAGATCAGCCTGTCGTCAGTACCATTTTGTGGCTGCAGCAGGAGCTCCCCCCTTTACAGAATTTTTATGTAGAACTCCTCCCCATTTAAGTCCCTCCCACTGGACTTCTATCACTCATTTCTAAGTTGAGTGTTCCTCTAATAGAATGACATAGCTAGAGATTAATCTGGATCTTGCTCAAAATAACACACTAACAAGGCTCTATGCAAACCTGACGCAAATGCAGTCCCATTAGATTCGATGACCAAGCAGCCCCGTGAATGCCAGCACCTACTGCGCCTGCTCCACAGACACAATACGGGTGCTGGACCTTACCACGTGATAGCAGGGCGCCTTTCGTGATGAGTTACTTACGTCTGAGGAATAAGGATTAGGCAGGGGCACAGGCAGGACACTTGCAGGGAAAGTGCATGTGATCTGCGTCTTTTCACATTCAGGGGATTCGGGATGACTGGATGGAGGGGAGGAGGGTGGCAGGGTGCTCAAACCCAGGACCGTGTTGTATTTGGGAGGACGACCTATATGTTAATAAAAAAAAAAAAAGAAAAAAAAAAAAAGAACAAACACAATGGCGGGGTTTACATACCTTTGGCCACTGTTCCTCATTGGCTAGCATGAAAAAGTAAATGATGGAGCAGATGAAGGAAATAATCAGAGTACAGTATTACACAGGCAAAATGGGGCAAACGTTAAAGGAAAGGCAGCGGAAAGCACAAGAAAAAGCAGCAAGTTACAAAACTAAAAAGTCAACGAGTTCTAATATGGTACAGAGTCTGGCACTAAAAAGGTAACAACGTCTCACAGTATAAAGATCCTGGTGCACGCAACATTACAGGGTTAGTATCATACTCCGAAATGGATTATGAGAACAACCCTTGAATAAAAGTAACTTTGCACTTGAATAATTAAAAACACTGTTCTCAAAGGAGAGATTGATAGTTATATTAATTAAGGCTCGTTGCCTATGAGAGGCGGCCTGTTTCCTAAGTATGGAGACTGAAGGCACTGATGCAAAGCGGACTCGTATAGCAGTCTGGCAGGCAGTGCAACTGGTAAACACCAAAGATCCAGGAGGCAGAGGAGGGGCGCAATCTTACTTCCGAAGATGGGACCCAACCCACTTAATCTGTATAAAGGAGTAGGAATTTTCACTGAGACTTAGCCACCAGAAAACATTTAAATATTCAATGTAGCAGCATAAGCTAGGTGATGTTAACTTGGGATTGATTTTTTTTTTTTCCGTTTTCCAAAATGCAAAATAAGAAAAGGAAAAAATAAATAAATAAGTGTTCAACTCTTCCATTCTGTCACTGCCCAGTGTCTACTTCATCTTGTCAATGTAACGGCTGCAGACAATTCCTGTATGCACGGGGGACAAGTGATTGGCTGCAGCAGTGATGTTTCCCCGTGACGCGATGTTGCTGCAGCATCTGACACCCCAAATGGAGGTATAGCGTTAGATTTGGTGAGGAAAGTATTGCACTTTCTCCAAAGCTCATTTGAAGCACTTTAGACAAAAAAATTGATTTAGGTATTTAAAGTGAAATGTACAACAATGATTTTTTTCTCTCCCAAGGTTACATAAAAATAAAGTACAAAGTAATGGGAAGTGTAAACGTGTTAGAGTCCGCAGACATGAGATGCAGTGAGCCCAACATGCAGCATGAGCAGTAAAAATCACGACTATGGCGCTGTGTCACATGCAATAAATAATGAGATGGAGAACAAGTAAGGAAGCCAGGAACATAAGATGTATTAAAGAAAAAAAAAGCCTAAAAGAGTGAACTGGTGAACTGACAGCAAGTGGTAAAAGGCAAACATTAGAATAAGCTCTTCACAGCTGCATCCATTGTTTTGTTCCTGTATATAAGGTTAGATACCCTCAATCATTGAATCCTTATCGATTAATAATGCTAAATCCATGGAAAAATTTTCAACTTTACCTGTAAATTTGAAAGCAATTCATATTTTATCAGGACGGAGCAAACAAGGTGCAGCAGCCTGTAATCTGCGTACCAGGACCCAGAAGCTGTAAAATGCATCTCTGTAATGCCAAAGCCTAGCTAGCCATAATGAATCCTGGGGTGTAGTATAAAAAAAAAAAATTACAGATGGAAATCTCTTAATAGAAAAGTGACCGCAGCTCGGTGTCTCCCACACATGGCAAGCTTTGCATGACCCCTATACTTCCCATCTTACAGGCTCGGTGAGTTGCTTTCTGGCGGTAGCAACTAATTACTACGGCTGCTCTGATACTGTGGTGTTTGGCGCCAGGCTGTAATGTAAATGTCACTTCTCATCCTTTTATTAAAATCCAAGAACCAAATATTGACTTTTCTGTTGTCTAATTTGTTCCTGGCAAAGGCAGACAACTGTTGGGTACGGCCAGATGCTTGTTTGCATCATCGAAGAATATTTCAGGGTTGTGATCCATCTCTCACCCCAAAAAGACGACATAAAAATTGTACTTTTTACATCACTAACACCAAATAATTAGGAATATAACAGCACTACAACCGTCAAAGCCATTCAGATACTTTATGGCAACACAAGTGTGATCAGACATGTGCTTCAAATGAAATGTATGCATCAAAATATCCTAACAACTTGTACAAAAAAAAAAATGGATCCATCTGATGCCTGTTTAATAGGAAGAAATAAGAAGGTGACAACCTTTGTCTGTCCTGTCAAAAAACAAGACCCTCAAGGAAATTGACACAATGGAGACACCAATGTAACCTATGGATCCATAACTAAAGGACGCAAATGAGACGTGAACAGGCAATAAAGCCGATTTACAGACTCCGCAATCCAAATGGTGAAATCCACATAATATATCAGCTGTAAATGCTCCACATATAGAGAGCACGCTGGAGAGACAAAAAACTGCAGCATGGACTAAATAAAGGACAGATAATCATTTTTATTTTTTTTTTTGCAGCATGTGAATAGGCTTTCTAGAAAAGCTTCATTTATTTGCATTGTACTATAGATTGGAGCAAAATGGAAAAACTGTTTTAGGAAAAGACAAATGGAAAAGTGAGGAGTGACGAGTTCTGCAGAAAGAAGCAGAGGGGCCCTGTTGATTATTATGGGGTACAATATTTTTTTACCTCTGGAATATGTACCTTCGTGTGAAGTTGGGAGAATATGGAGATACCGTAACATCCCATGCTTCTCGGGGGCCTCATTACAACAAAGAGCTCTGACAGTTGTGTGCATGATACCTAAGGGTCCATTCACACAGGATGGTAAAGAGTAGGCGAAAAGCCAGACAAATGCTGCAGTGACAAATCATATGTTCAAAAAGTGTAGTATTTGCATTGGTATGGCCACAATTATAAAAACGAAAAAAGCAATTATGGTAAATTTGCAACAAAAATGGAAGTATTTTCATGCACTTTGGCTGCAGGAGGCAACCACGCCATGAATGTTCTCAGAACCGGCTAGTACAATCTTCCAGCTGCCAACATTTCACAAGCCCGAGTGTTAGTAGCACATCAGTGAGACACATTCATGCAAGTTCATTCACGACCCAATCCAGTCCAAGAAATGTGACAGCCTGCGAGACTACAGAGAAAGGAGCAGAGGCAGAGCAAAAAGAAAATGTGACAGAGCGCAGATCTGAGGGGTTACCTCTCTTCCTCGTTCCTGGATGCATTGTGCTATTCAAGTAAGTCACTGCACTCTTCTTACGCTGCAAAGTACAAAAGTATCATTTTATTGTGTTATACAACATTTCAATCATTACTGGATCTTAACAAGACAAATGAATAAACATGTAATTGTAAAACATTGTGCTCGCACAAATATGCTGGACTACCAATCCTAGTGACCTAATCTTTATATTTTATTTTTCTACACTTCCTTTTCAGTACATTTCTGTATTAAAACTTATTCAGGAGGAAAACATGACTTTTTTGTTTACTTTTAAAGGATTTTACAGTTTTTTAGCAAAATCAGATCATCTTATAAATGAGACATTATAAAATTCCTAAATCAACTTTGTTTTTGAACTCGAAGAAAAGTGAACGAACACCTTCCTGTATACATCCAAAGGCTGAAAACATGTACGGACCAAAACACTTAATATCTGAGACATGACAACAACTGCATCAGGTCTCAGCGACTCTCCTCCCTGCTGCGGCTGCTTCTTCTCCCACCTGGCCTGGCTGCTCATTAGCGTGCCTCCTTCCTACTGTTGAAATATCACTACTTGGTATAAGCTGCAGAAGTCTCTAGGCCTACTGGGCTCTCAAGCTTAAGAAGGACTCAAAATGTTCAGTATAACATAAGGATTATACAGTCATGCTGACATGGATTTTCAAAATAAGTACACCAGTCTTATCAGGTCTAAGAGCTATTCGTGCAGCTTGTGCTGTGATATCTGGTGATGGATCCAGTTTTAGCTATTGAAAGAATAAAATGCAAAATGATGTCTTGCAAATAAATGGAGCTGAGTGGAGGAAAATAAAAAAGCCTTTTCAATAAGTGGCAAAACCCCACAAAAAACGTTCAATATAGAAGGCGTTAATGTGAGTCAAGGCCTCAACATGTGAATCAAGACAAAAAAATATGAATCTTCTCAATATCTAAAGGATAATTTATACATGGTGTATAATGCACAATGACTGCCCACCTCAGGTTCAAATACTGCCCCGCTGTACACAGGATTCGCTGTTGTTCTTCGCTTTCTTTCTTGCCTTTTACTCTGAATTTCTGCATTGAGGAATAACAGAACAATATGGCGGTCAGAAAGAGCATTAAAGCACATTAATAAGCAGTCTTTAACTTGTAAAAAGCCTCCTCAATCATAGGTACTGAAGCAATATTGGGCACCAGTTGTATGCCAATTCACGAGACCAATGAACAAAACTATCTGGTTGTTGTATGGTTCCTTCAGCAACTATACATCCAACCTGCAGTTGCATCTCTCTACAGCAGAAGAGGCAAAAAAATGTAAATTTTAATAATTTTATGTAACATTATGAAACTTTCTAGTAAACTTTGGGGGAGCTTTAAACAAAACTAGTGCAAAGGAAAAAGAGGTGCAGTTGTCCCCCTCTATAAAGCTCTATGTTATGGAGAGCTGCTTGCGGATTACCCCAGCTAAATTGCTAATGGTGTCAGGAACATTAATATCAGCTGATCGTCGTGGGGGGAGAGCATCATTCTAAGGCCGCTTTCCTAAGTCTGTGAAACACGTCCTGTGCTTAGGTCACAATATCCAGACCACCTGGTTTTCTGACCCGAGCCACTTATCAATGAGAAGTTCGCTCCGGTCAGACCCAGCAGGTGTGCCGGGTATTGTGATCCTAGCAGGGTCTGGTTTCCTGATGTGTGAAACCAACTTAAGAGAGATGACCACTTTTATTCCTTAAGGTACCGTTACACTAAACAACTTACCAACGATCACGACCAGCGATGCGATCGTTGGTAAGTCGTGTGGTCGCTGGGGAGCTGTCACACAGACAGCTCTCTCCAGCGACCAACGATCAGGGGAATGACTTCGGCATCGTTGAAACTGTCTTCAATGATGCCGAAGTCCCCCTGCAGCACCCGGGTAACCAGGGTAAACATCGGGTTACTAAGTGCAGGGCCGCGCTTAGTAACCTGATATTTACCCTGGTTACCATTGTAA
Organism: Ranitomeya variabilis; assembly: GCF_051348905.1. Lineage (NCBI taxonomy): Eukaryota > Metazoa > Chordata > Amphibia > Anura > Dendrobatidae > Ranitomeya > Ranitomeya variabilis. The sequence continues at coordinate 427,435,328 of NC_135233.1, read as the reverse complement.
AAGTAAAAAAAAAAAAAAAAAAAAAAAAAAACACTACATACTCACCTTCTGATGTCTGTCACGTCCCCCGCCGGCGGCTTCCCTGCACTGAATGTGTCAGCGGCGCCGGCAGTAACAGCGGTGACATCACCGCTGTGCTCTGCTTTACGGCCAGCCGGCGCTGACACATTCAGTGCAGGTTAGCCGCCGGCGGGGGACGTGACAGACATCAGAAGGTGAGTATGTAGTGTTTTTTTTTCACTTTTACAATGGTAACCAGGGTAAATATCCTGTTACTAAGCGCGGCCCAGCGCTTAGTAACCCGATATTTACCCTGGTTACAAGTGAACACATCGCTGGATCGGTGTCACACACACACTGATCCAGCGATGACAGCAGGTGATCAGCGACAAAATAAAGTTCTGGACTTCTAGCTCCGACCAACGATATCACAGCGGGATCTCGATCGCTGCTGCGTGTCAAACACAACGAGATTGCTATCCAGGACGCTGCAACGTCACGGATCGTCGTCGTTCTCGCTGCAAAGTCGCTTAGTGTGAAGGTACCTTTAGTCTTTAAAGAGGTTCTCCACTACATTATTGACAACCTATCTTTAGGATAGGTCATCAACGTCTGATGACTCGGGGTCTGACAACAGGCACCTCTGCCAATTATCGGATCTCGGTGTCAGCGGTCAGTAATGCTCAACTGTGGAGCTGCTCCATCTACGAATAGTGGCCGCAGCAGGGTACTGCACATTGCCTCCTTTTGATCTGAATCAGAAGATGGAGCAGCTCCAGACGGTGGCAGACGACACATGGAACAACTGATGAGCAGGGGTGCCAGATGTTGGACCCAAACAGATCAGACATTGAAGACCTGTCCTTAGTCTTATATCAATAATATAGTAGTGGACAAACTCTCTAAGATCCAACCTCAAGGCTTGCAAAAGTATATTCAACGTGTATTGATGAGCTGTGAACCTATGTAAGCAATATAATAATAATAATAATCTTTATTTTTATATAGCGCTAACATATTCCGCAGCGCTTTACAGTTTGCACACATTATCATCGCTGTCCCCGATGGGGCTCACAATCTAAATTCCCTATCAGTGTGTCTTTGGAGTGTGGGAGGAAACCGGAGTACCCGGAGGAAACCCACGCAAACACTGAGAGAACATACAAACTCCTTGCAGTATGACAGCCACTGAATATAAAACAATGAATGTTTCTATTCACTGACATCAAACACAGCGCAGCAAGATGACATAGAAATGGAGATCAATTTAGATAAATAACTGATGAGCAGTAAAGATAGAAGCCAAACAAATGACAAGTCGAAAAAACAGATGGTTCAACTCACCTTCTAAATGGTCATGCGTTACCAAACCTAGCGAAACCATGAAGGCAAGTTTCTAAACAAAAAGAAGAAAGAAAAAATAATGTCACTATATGCTGCAAAAGAAAGTTAAAACGGTGCAGTACAACTTTGGTTTAATGCGACCAAATCCGACGTTCATGGAATACAGGCCACCGGACCCTAGATATGAGGCTGTAAAGTTCGGGTCAGGAGACTCATGGCCGATCCGGATAGAGATCCAGATTCAGACCATGAATGTTGTAAATTTTAAACCAGCCTAAGCTATCCCATGCTTTTCTCACAGCTTGGTACCTGTGGGTTTTCCTCTCGTTTTGGCTTGGGGACAGGTTGCACTGTTGTACTGCTTTCGGTTGACTTTGCTGTTTCCACCTGAGTTTTAACTGTCTAAGGGCAATAAAAAGGTTTAAAAATCAAAAGACGTCACATATTACTCTTATATCTCATAGCAAAAATTACTAACCAGTGACCTCTGCATTAGTTAACACAGCATTTTAATTTAAAAAATAAATGAATGAAAGAATAAATGTTGTAGAGGAAAATTACAAAAAGTCATACAGACCCTCAAATTGAACATATGGGTTTATTTATAACTAGGGAAGGGAGAAAGCGCTGATATTTCAATATCCATTGAAGTAGGGACTCCTTGCCATGAACAGGTAATTACAGCAGAGATCTGCTCTGAGAACTAGACACCAAGAATAGGCTTCGCTTACTGAGAGATGGAAAAGTACACTTTCAAGGCAAGAGCTTCTTTTGTTCAAATCACTGACTGCAGCCTTTTTGGAGCCAGTGATCAGTGCTGAATATTGCGGTTTGCATTGATCAGATATTTATGGGAGATATATTTTTGGTGTTATAGTGAAGGGACGAACATAACACAGTCACTCACATCACTATAAAGGCCATTCTAACACCTCCAACTTAAAAAGCCAATGGATTATGCTGTCCGTACCATGCTTCATCTCTATAGAAAGGTAAAATCGTGATAATATCTACCACCTGGGACCTCAAGAGGCGAAGACATCCTGTTGGTAATCTCAAACTTCCAAAAGACCCACAACCAGCCCCCACATGAGCTCACCAAGGGGAGATATGTGGGGGTAACCTTCATCTAATAAAGAGCAGAATTTTGGCTATTGTATTTTGTCAGTCCTGGAAGGTACAGCTTTCTGTGGGTTCTCTCCATTTTCCTAAGGAGTACCTCTCTCAGCTAAGCTCTCAGACATTTTTGTGACATCGGGTTTGGTACTTTTTCTATTGTTAACCCTTTTCTGATATGTAGTATTGCTTTGTTAGCATTTTGTAATGTCTTTGTATATTTTTACCATATGCTTACTGTGAGTTCGCCAATGACTGGCCTAGTAGTGGAAGTAGCCGCAGCCTCCTCCAGCACTCGTCAGTCAATGGCGCAAATGTCCCGACTATTGGGGGCAGCGAAGTTGCGTCTCCTTAAACTGGTGGCTGCAGTGGGATCTGCGCAAGTCCCCCTGCTGTTATCCGTGACATTGAACATATAAAATAAAATGCAAATCTGCTTATTTCAGCGTATTCAGCAGCAGGTATGTTCATACAGTTGCAGACTTCAGTTAATAAATAGTTTTCAGACATCAGATCTATCGTTACAGATTAAATGCTCATCATTGATTCCTTTTGCATGAAATATGGTGGCGGTACATAGTGACGTACAGAGTAAGTGTACACGGTTCTGTAATTCTGAACTGTGAGGACCATGTGAAGCGTTATCCTGATACACTTGAAGGCTGTTACCTGCTTCTCCAGGTTTGGTTTTGGAAGCTGCAGAGTTTGTGGAGCTGCCAGTCTCGTGCCTGGTGCAGCTATCACGATACTGGTGAGCTGTGCTGTAGGGAAGGCTTTGGAGATGGTCGTGGGTTGTCCGTTCACGATGCGCACAGGATGAATAGAATTCTGAGATGTTGACGTCAACTTTGTGGTAAGCATAACCGGCCGCTGGATGAGCTGAGGAGCTGCAAGCATTGGGGGTGGAGCAGGGGCGATAGGGATGTTGTTTTGCGCAGCTGGCTTTGGCCGCACCTAATGGAAATATTTAAAAAATAAAAGTTAACAAATTGGGCGTGAAAATGCCCATAATGAGAAACAAGCAACAGTGAAATTCTTAGATAAAACAAGCAGATTTCATTGTGAATTCTGATGCAAATTTTCAGGATGGATTCTATTACATTTGACAGTTAAGGATCCTAGTTCCAAATTATCAGACTTCCTATAATATTGGGGTTTCCCTTAGTGACGGGGCCAATTTTTTTAAATCTGACCGGTGTCACTTTATGTAGTAACTCTGGAACACTTCAACAAATCCCAGCGATTTTGAGCTTGTTTTTTTCATGGCACATTATAATTTATGATAATGGTAAATTTAGGTTGATATGTTTTGTTTTTATTTATAAAACAACATCAGAAATTTGACAAAAATATAAAAAAAATTAACTATTTTCAAACTTTGAATGATTATCCCTTTAATTCAGATAGTCATACCATAGAAAAGTACATTAATAAATACAATTTCCCTCATGTCTGCTTTACATCAGCACCATTTGTAAAATGTTCTTTTATTTTGTTAGCATTTTAGGAGGTTTAAAACTGTAGCAGCAATTTTTCATTTTTTCAAGGAAATGTACAAAATTTATTTTTTTTAGGGACCAATCCAGGTTTGAAGTGACTTTGGGGGTCCTGTATATTGGAAAGCACCCTAAATTGATACAATTTTAAAAACAGCACCCCTCAACATATTGAAATCTGCTGTCAGGTAGTTTGTTTTCCCTTCAGGTAATTTTCAGGAATTAGTGACATGACAGGAATGATAAAATGTATTTCTACCACTTAAATGTCGCTGACTTCTGAACAGGTTACAACAGCCAGGAGACTCTGAGGCCTCTATTTGGCCATGAATTGCCATTGCAAACACCAGGACCACACAATCATGATCTTGGGGTACCAATGGCAATAAAGAGGAAGCCCCCACACTGTTAACCATTTATATGAGTCATTTACAGCAGCATCTAAGGGGGTTAAACAAATATGGTCAGTGCCAACAATTATCGTGGCCGATACAGCAAGTTGTCAGCTATAGTGTACAGCCGACAGCTGCTGGATTGTCACCTGTGTGGGGATACTATTCTCTTACATCTCAGGTCAGTAAAAAGATGTATTGATGGTCATTAAGGGGTTAAACAAGGTTCTGTGGATAGGTGATTACTGATCGGTCACCACCGATCGATCGTTAGAAGAGGCGATGGGCACTAACCTATGTGCCCTGTAGCTGTAGTCAAACTATGTGGCTAACAGAATGGCTTTCCTGAAAATTGTCAGTTCAGGCCAGCTGCATGCTGGCGCCACTGGTGCGATCTTTGCCTTGGTCCTAACTAGCAGCAGAGGTGGATTTGCCTTTGCAGCATGGGAGAAGTGTGAAGCACTGACGCTAATCGGATCTGTCCAGCTTTAGAGCAGCACATAAAACAGAGTCTGCCTACAGCTTGCTCCATGGCTAGGGAACTGGCCACCATAGGGGCAACATAGTGGTCAGTAACCTAGGCAATGAGCTATACAATAATAAAATAAAAAATCCATCAGTTTATGAGTAAGAATAGCATTTTTAAATAAAAGGTAAATTACAGTTGCTCATTCTTACAAGAAACTTTGCATTTTACCCATTTATACACTCGAGACAATTATTTTAGCTAAAAAAAAAAAAGCTTTCAAAGAACATAAAAACATGAACTTACAAATACAAGTTCCCCACATCTTGGGAAGAGTTGGGAAGAGAAATTACTTACTTGTGGAAGAAACGTTGGCCGAGGAGTGAGCCGTGGGGGTGGGATGAACTGGGGAACTTTGATAGGCTGAGAAGTAGTTGCTTGGACCTGCTATACAGAAAGTGAAAACCCACAACATTGAACATCATTATCAGCGGCGGCAGCATTGGCCAAACATGAAGACATGGAACCATCGCTCACCAGAGTAACAGCATTTTTTGCCAATATCTGAAAGGTCTCCGTTGCCTGACCGGTGACCTTACTTGTCGTCTGCAGGTTTACTACGCCGCTTTTTGCGTCGGAGCCGATGACTGCTTTCTGGCTGTTGAAGGCAGTCACCATGGCAATGGTTGGTCTCTGCCCCATAACAGAAGCGGGCATGGATGCTGCTGCGGCTTTCAATACGAGAGGTAGCGTCTTTGCCGTGATCATAGAGGCTGTGGCCACGGTCTATTGGAATAAAGAGGACAGATGGGATCAAGAGTGAAAAGAAGGAATTGAGAAAAAGGTAAATACGAAAAAGTAGTTGCTTTGTGGCAACTATGGTGAAAGGATTTCAATAAAAATATTTTTTTTTTTACTCAACATGATGGAAGTGCACACATTTGGCCATTTCCCAAACCATCATAGGTCAATGCTTTTATTGCCTTTCTGCTGTGTCTTGTCCATGGAGTTATTTTGAACGCCTGTTTTACAGATGAATGCCATAAATACAAACAAAATGTGCTTAAAAAAAGCGATGAGACATGGGATAAAAAATGTGCCGTTTTAAGCCATGTTAAAGGGGTTGTCCCATCAGGATAAACCTGTCCTTAATCCCAAGTTAGTTAGAGCATATGGGCGTCTAAAAGGGAGTATCTCCTGTCTTGGACCCCTCTGAGCAGTTGCTCTGTCTCTGGAGCTGTCCGTGTATTACAAGGATTTTCGTGTAGTGAAATAACCACCATGCGATATCACAAAATGTACAGGAGGCCGAATCCTCCTACAGCAAAATCAGCTATTTTCAAGGGTTTAAGGAGCAGCTCTTTCACTTAAAGGCCAGAAACCACACAGCGCTCAGCTGCTTCCATCCTTGTGCCTGCCCTGGCCAGAGTGATCCCGGTAGCAGCCATGAAAGGCAGAGATGGTGATAACTCATACAGAGGTCTGTGGGTGAGGCACCCGTTTAACCTGAAGCACTCACCTGTGTGCCACTCAGGCCTGGAAGAGGTGATGTGGATGCCTGTGACAGCGGCTGCGGTTGGAGCTGCTGTAGTTGGATCGGATGTGGCTGCTGCTGCACTTGCGGTGTTGGCGGTTTGCTTTCTAGCTGAAGCAGAGGTTGGATAAGTAGTTTGTTGTCTGGGAGTTCCTGTTTAACTATCAGATTCTTCCTAAGCTGCTCTACTACAAGTTTCTGAAAGGGATAAGAGAGGCCTGTGTTACATGCTGGACCCATTACAGCACATTGCATTCACATATTAGTCCACCAGAAAGCAGAATCACAACCGGTGGAGTCACGGCAAGACATGAAGTTCTAAGGGTACTGTCACACAGTACCATTTTGATCGCTACGACGGCACGATCCGTGACGTCGCAGCGATCGTATGAATATCGCTCCAGCGTCGTAGACTGCGGTCACACGTTGCAATCACGGCGCTGGAGCGATGCCGAAGTCCCCGGTAACCAGGGTAAACATCGGGTAACTAAGCGCAGGGCCGCGCTTAGTAACCCGATGTTTACCGTGGTTACCAGCGTAAAAGTAATAAAAAAACAAACAGTACATACTTACATTCCGGTGTCTGTCCCCGGCGTTCTGCTTCTCTCCACTGTGTAAGCGCCATAGCCGGCAAGCGAGCACAGCGGTGACGTCAGACGTCACCGCTGTGCTCGCTTTCCGGCTGGCAGACGCTCACACAGTGGAGAGAAGCTGAGACGCTGGAGGACAGACACCGGAATGTAAGTATGTACTGTTTGTTTTTTTACGTTTACGCTGGTAACCACGGTAAACATCGGGTTACTAAGCGCGGCCCTGCGCTTAGTTACCCGATGTTTACCCTGGTTACAAGCGAACACATCGCTGGATCGCTGTCACACACAACGATCCAGCGATGTCAGCGGGTGATCAAGCGACGAAAGAAAGTTCCACACGATCTGCTACGACGTACGATTCTCAGCAGGATCCCTGATCGCTGCTGCGTGTCAGACACTGCGATATCGTAACGATATCGCTAGAACGTCACGAATCGTACCGTCGTAGCGATCAAAATGGTACTGTGTGACAGTACCCTTAGAGAAACACAGGCAAGCAATTTCCTGGAAGCAGAAGAAAGGCAATTCTGGAAATAAAACAAAACCATGGCAATTTATAAAAAAAAAAAAAAAGACTGCAAAGATATAAACTGCAAACCTGTCCATACAACTACTCTGATGTAATCATCACGTGTATTATGTCCTTTGCTGAAACGCACAGCACGTGCTCCACTAACGGGGAGCAAGGTAAAGTCGTTGGCATAGGACCCGTTTACTTCCACATAGCCTTCAACACACAATGCTCAGAACACAGCAAAAAGGCATTAGACATGAAAAGTCACATTGCTATACACAGAGTAAATCAGGCCTCTTCAGCAATACAGATAAAGGGCTGCGAGGAGAGAGCTGGTAGCGGAGCAGGGGAGGCCGGGCAGCCTCACAAGATGGGTAGCGTGTCGGCTGTCACCAGATGACTTGTCTATAGGGGTAAACAAGTGAGATTTAGGCTTAACAAGCAAACAGGAATGTAATGGGAAAATATATATTTTTTTTTTTTGTATTCATGTATGCAAACCTAACAGGTAACAGAACCCCACAACACAAAGTCTTAAAACTAGGGTGAGTCAGCACCACAGGAACACGTACACTGTTCAGCCATGTATCTGCTGGTTAGAAAGGAGAAAACCAGCAAATCAACTGAAAGTGACGGATACTTAGCGATTACTTTTCCTGCACAGAATTGCTCGATGCACAGATCTCCGCCAGTCATTTAACATTTCATGAAAAAGCAGGCGGTGCGTCCGAGTTCTCAGATAAACGGCCTGCACAAATTACCAATTTACTAGATTTTAGTCTAGGAACAAAGTGTCTTTCCAAGGTTGGGTTTACTATTCGTAATCTGTATAGTTATCCAAAAACTATTATATGTGAATGCTGTCCAAGACCCAATTCAGAAAAGTATATCACACTGCGTATCAGACCCCACTCTGGTCAGCGACCAGGACCTCCCCCCGCCCACTCTGGTCAGCGACCAGGACCTCCCCCCGCCCACTCTGGTCAGCGACCAGGACCTCCCCCCGCCCACTCTGGTCAGCGACCAGGACCTCCCCCCGCCCACTCTGGTCAGTGACCAGGACCCCCCCACTCTGGTCAGCCAGCACACCTGAGAACTGACTCACATGAGCTAATCACAGGGCCATGTGAGTATGGGGCATTTTGTTTCTGATTTGGTTAATTCAGAAGTCAGATCTACAGCCCCAGGGGCACAATACATATATTTTCAAATTAAATTCAATAAAGAGCCAATATAAAAATGATTGAAACTTTTTGGATTTTGGCGCAAAACCCACTCCAAAATCCATATTACAAAGACCTCCATGTCGACATACGCTAACTGTCCACAATCCAGAAGGGACATGCAGATAGATCTACGGCTCTTCTGAATAAGAACCTAAACAGTAGATAACTGGAGATAAACAATTTTCTTTTTTTTATTTTTAAGTAGACAGACAATAATAGTTTCATAGACATACTCTATATTTATATTCTGCTTTATACTTTATAATTTTGGAACATCCCATGGGTCTTAATAAAGCACTGAATGCAATGAGGAAATGCCCCGGATGCATTTAATGGTTGTGGGAATGGATTGTAGTGGCAGTGACAACCACATTCCTTTTATTAAATGGAAATGAATAGCGTCAGATGAACAGACTCCCAAAAAATGGCTGCATTGTGCCCCGGGTCCCATCATTTAACGGTTTTCTTTTTTTCAGAACCGTTGTCTGACACAGTCGATGTAATGAAGAGGCAGAGCACATTAACCGTGTCGTGTGATGCAGTGTAGCAGCCGCTGCCGGAGGAATGTCCAAGCTATTTATCCACCTGATTGTGCACGCACGTCTTGCTCCTTCTTCCTTGTGTTCATGTCTAATTGAGCTGAGTGCGTCTGACTTGAGTAACAGCTGTATTGGGTTTTTCCCTTAAGTCTGCAGTATTGAAATGTTCCTGTTGTCATGAACGTGGGATTTGCCGTCTCCAAAAGGCCTTATCAAGTGCAGCCAGTTGGTGCTGCAGGAGGGCAGCGGAGCTCATGTGCTTGGGTAATAGAGTGTAATTATAAGGAACTAGATGGTGGCCCGATTCTAACGCATCGGGTATTCTAGAATATGTATGTATGTATGTATGTATGTATGTATGTATGTATGTATGTATGTATGTATGCATCTAGCAGCCACATAGTATATAGCACAGGCCACGTAGTATATAGGAGCCATGTAGTATATAGCAGACAAATACTACGTGGCCGGTGCTATATACTATGTGGCTGCTATATACATACATATTGTAGAATACCCGATGCGTTAATACAGGCCACGCAGTATATAACAGTGGCCACGCAGTATATAACACAGCCCAAACAGTATATAACACAGCCCAAAAAGTATATAACACAGCCCAAAAAGTATATAGCACAGCCCCCGCAGTATACAACACTGGCCACTAATATATAGCACAGCCCACGCAGTATCTAACACTGGCCACGTAGTATATAGCAGCCACGCGGTATATAACACAGCCCACGTAGTATACAGCAGTGTGGGCACCATATCCGTGTTAAAAAAAATAATTAAAATAAAAAATAGTTATATACTCACCCGCCGGGATCCAGCGAAGCTCTGGCGATGCGCGCGCGGCTGCCGCCATCTTCTGTTCCCAGGATGCATTGCGAATTTACCCAGATGACTTAGCGGTCTCGCGAGACCGCTAAGTCTTCTGGGTAATTTCGCAATGCGTCTCAGGGAACGGAAGCTGGCGGCAGACGCGTGCGGCTCGGCGGACTACGGAAGGTGAGAATAGCAGGTTTTTTGTTTTTTTATTATTTTTAACATTACATCTTTTTACTATTGATGCTGCATAGGCAGCATCAATAGTAAAAAGTTGGGGACACACAGGGTTAATAGCAGCGTTAACGGAGTGCGTTACCCACGGCATAACGCGGTCCTTTACCGCTGGCATTAACCCTGTGTGAGTGGTGACTGGAGGGGAGTATGGAGCTGGCGCCGGCCACTGACTGCAGGGGAGTAGGGAGGGACTAATCGGACTGTGGCCGTCGCTGATTGGTTGCGGCAGCCATGACAGGCAGCTGGCGAGACCAATCAGTGACGCGGGATTTCCGTTACAGAAGTTGCAGACAGAAAGACAGAAGTACCCCTTAGACAATTATATATGTAGAAGACCTACACTGCCGCTGTACCCGAGCGCTGAATGGTGAGCGGTCAGCGTACAAAACCCATGCAAATAATCAGCTCTGTGTTTTGTCACTGACTTTTCTGCTGCACCATATGAATGTCATACTGGTATTGCGGAGTTAAGTGCCCATTTACATTTCAAAAGGAAAGTCTTAAGATGGGAATATTTGCTACAGACGAGCATTTAAGAGCCCCCATGATATAATCCACGAAAACTTAATGTAAATGGTCGGGTCTCATGGGCTGCTGCCTTCAGGTGGAGTAATTCTCAGAAGTCGGTTTGGCACTTTTGGCCACCAGGTTATTACCTCTGCATTAAAATTCATTTTTCACCATATCTTGCATTTGTCGAGTATGAACAGATGTTTATTGCATTTTCTCTACTTCTTGAATTGCACCCTAAAGCTGATGCTGGATCTTGGTCCCGATCTGCTTGCTATTGCCATCCCACTGCTTTAACTTTATAATTTTACAGCTTTAGGATTATTTTCCAAACATGTTTATACTTTTTCGTACACACATGAGGACATATGAAGCCCTCACACCCTCTGTAGGGGCTAGTGCACGTGGCACTGGGTTACTCGGATATTCGGTGTGGAGGACGGTAAAGTCGACCTTACAAGAGACTGTGAAGCAGAACTCTCCAGCCATCTGTCAATCATGCTTCTCGCCGCCCTTCACTAGCACTTCTGCCAGCAAGTACAAGAGGGAGCTGTATGTCAGACACTTGTTTCTATGGAAACACAGATGGGTCATTTTACAAAGGCATTTATCAATGGAAAAGCATCCCAAGAACGATGATCAATTTCCTTATGTACACACGAACAGTAGGCGGACACGTGACGGCGCATACTAAGAGAAGATCCTCATACATAAAAAAGCGGTTTTCATCTCTCAGAGCTTAAATCTACCCATAATCTGACCAATGGCAAAGGAACGAGCAATGCAGCAAGGACACCACGGGAAGTAACGGGGATAACGAAACTGAGTGCGAATTCCCAAAATGCCTCCGCTTTACTTGTAAGTGACTGGTAGTAAATATAAGAAAAAGTCTGGACCCAAGTGAGTACAACAGGAAGAGGAAAATAGGCGTCACCACGACCTAAAGGCCCCATATCCACCGCTCTGCTGCCGCTAACAGGCGTAGGTAGTGCCCATAGCCAATAATGGAAGGGCACAGGAAACTCAGCTTGCCCAGATAAGGAGCATCTAGCCCTCACACATGTGGCCATATTATAACACCACATATCCTCCACAATATGGTGCCAATATACTTATAAGGGGTTTATTTTATACCTCCTTACAGCTAGGGTTACATATGGAAGGATACAGACTTTTTTTTTACCATTTATTTAAGAACCACATAGAAAGTGATCTGTTGTATTGGGCACTGGAAGGTAATAAATACCGTATATACTCGAGTATAAGCCAAGATTTTCAGCCCAAATTTTTGGGCTGAAAGTGCCCCTCTCGGCTTATACTCGAGTCATGATCGGTGGTGGGGTCGGCGGGTGAGCACTGTCATATACTTACCTAGTCCCGGCGATCCTGGCGCTCCCCCTGCCTGTCACACTGTCTTCGGTGCCGCAGCCTCTTCCCCTGAGCGGTCACGTGGGACCGCTCATTAGAGAAATGAATAGGCGGCTCCACCTCCCATAGGGGCGGAGCCGCCTATTCATTTCTCTAATGAAGCGGTGCCGGTGACCGCTGACAGAGGAAGAGGCTGCGGCACCGAAGAACAGCTGTCCGGGGGAAGGAGCGGGACGCCGGGAGCAGGTAAGTATGACATATTCACCTGTCCTCGTTCCACACGCCGGGCGTCGCGCCATCTTCCCGGCGTCTCTCCGCTGACTGTTCAGGCAGAGGGCGCGATGACGCATATAGTGTGCGCGCCGCCCTCTGCCTGATCAGTCAGTGCAGAGAGACGCCGGGAAGATGGCGCCGAGGAGCTGCAAGCAAGACAGGTGAGTATGTTTTTTTTTTTTTTTTATTGCAGCAACAGCTATGGGGCAATAATGGACGGTGCAGAGCACTATATGGCACAGCTATGGGGCAATGGTGCAGAGCACTATATGGCACAGCTGTGGGGAAATGGTGCAGAGCACTATATGGCACAGCTATGGGGCAATAATGGACGGTGCAGAGCACTATATGGCACAGCTATGGGGCAATGGTGCAGAGCACTATATGGCACAGCTATGGGGCAACGGTGCAGAGCACTATATGGCACAGCTATGGGGCAATAATGGACGGTGCAGAGCACTATATGGCACAGCTATGGGGCAATGGTGCAGAGCACTATATGGCACAGCTATGGGGCAATAATAGACGGTGCAGAGCACTATATGGCACAGCTATGGGGCAATGGTGCAGAGCACTATATGGCACAGCTATGGGGCAATGGTGCAGAGCACTATATGGCACAGCTATGGGGCAATGGTGCAGAGCACTATATGGCACAGCTATGGGGCAATGGTGCAGAGCACTATATGGCAGAGCTATCTATGGGGCAATGGTGCAGAGCACTATATGGCACAGCTATGGGGCAATGGTGCAGAGCACTATATGGCACAGCTATGGGGCAACGGTGCAGAGCATTATATATATGGCACAGCTATGGGGCAACGGTGCAGAGCATTATATATATGGCACAGCTATGGGGCAACGGTGCAGAGCATTGTATATATGGCACAGCTTTATGTGGAGTATCTATGGGGTAATGGTGCAGAGCATTGTATATATGGCACAGCTTTATGTGGAGCATCTATGGGGCCATAATGAACGGTATGGAGTATCTATTTTTAATTTTGAAATTCACCGGTACCTGCTGCATTTTCCACCCTAGGCTTATACTCGAGTCACTAAGTTTTCCCAGTTTTTTGTGGCAAAATTAGGGGGGTCGGCTTATACTCGGGTCGGCTTATACTCGAGTATATACGGTAACCCCATAGTATAGAGTGGTGTAAAGACACCATAAAATGGAGCTTATATATACCAGCAGAGACAGAACCGCTGAAAAGAAAAGCCCAGGAGTAAGAAGTGCAATGGCCCACGGCAGTTTTACTCTGGTTTGGGCTCTGTTCACATTCACATGCATACGTTACTATTTTTGCCGTTAAAGCAGCAGAAAACCTATAACGATCCCATTAAAAGTTCATACGGGCTGCTGGTTGCTGTCTGGACCAAACAAACAATTTCCTTGGCACAGTGATATAAAAATATTTAGAATTGAGAGTCCTCAGTGGTTGATACCTTTTAATGGCTAACTGAAAAGATGGTAACAAATTGCAAGGTTTTGAGACTACACAGGTCTCTTCATCAGGCAAAGACTAAAATAAATTCTGAAGAATCACATATTTATGCACAACATGTTATTTTTCTATCTACTGGCAAACACGGTACCAAGATATATATCTTTCCTGTATCAAAAGCTTGGTACAGTGATGTAAGAAGTCCAAGCCACAGCACCGATGTAGACTGTATGAAACTTTACTTACTGCCATGAAAAATCTTTTTATCATTGCGGTCTGTTTCAATAATATCCAGCCATGAGGTACTGTGTATATATCTGAGATATAGAATCGATGCCCCATTCCTGTGACTGCTGGCCAGGTGTTACAATAGAGACAAAACCTAGCATAATAAAGCACTGTATAAATAGTGAACCACCAGCCAAAACATTAATGGCCGGCCATGTGCCCTTGCATTGCCATTTTATTTGGTGAAAACAGGTTTGCAAAATTACGGTAATCTTCTTCTAAATAATGCGCTGGCCCTATCGCCCCAACACCAGGACTACAGGAGGTACGCCAAGTGTAGACATGTCCCCGACTCTCCCCCAAATAAACATGACAAATACATTCTGGATTAGGACCGATTGTTACTTTATAATTACAATCTCATTTGTTTAGTTTTTTTATTAAAAGAAAAAAAAAAAAAAAAAACACACCCTTGTCAAAATTACATACTGAATTGTATGAATGCACCTAAGCCGCCAAGGGTGCAGAATAATTAAGGTGCACAAAGCCCCTCCAAATCTTAGGATGGTAATTTATACTTCCAGTTGCTCGGCTCCATTCTCAGAAACAATCTACGGTATGTTTTTTTTTTTTTCTACATGATGCACACAGAAACAAGATTTGTAAAAATAAAAACAAAAAAAGTGAAACCTGCAATGTGTTGCCTTGGAAATTGCCACAAAGAAATTCCCAGGCAGATTGATCCCTGGGAACATACTTTTTAAAAAATTCCCATTTACACACAGTGAACGTCTGACACTGCAGTAAGAAAATTGGAAAGTCCACGTCTTCCAGGTGAGAGAGAAAGCAAAAGAGCACAGATGTCGATTCTTTATGTACTGACCAGCACGACTGACACTGGTGCTGCTGGAAGGAAGGGACCGTACTGCTTTATTGGTCTCATTCATTTCCTCCATCATCAAACATTGCTATGGTAATGGCGTCAGGACTTGAAAAGTGGAGCAACCAGCACCTTAGTGCACCTGCAAACGGGAGCAAGTTAATGTTTTCTGAAAACGGTCTGTATACAAGTCAGGATGTGACCTATAGACAGCAGCATGTCACCCGGAGCCCGGCAAACCATCAATGACCAGTTCAGCCTGCAGTAGTATCAGTGGGAATAATGCATGCTGCAGAGCGGCCGTCACCTTCATCATGCTGGGCATCTCTCTAAAAATGGAAAAGTAATTAATTATAGGCCAGTGATCTCCAGCCGCTGCGGCTTCAGGTGCTGCCATGACAGCCGAGATGGTCAGAGCATGCCGAATTGTCGTCTTGTCACTCCTGAAGAGCCGCAGGTTGTAGACCATTGCTCTTCAGGAAAACAACAATTACCAAGATGTAGCATCACAAAATAATGTCCAATTCACACCGCCCTGCACGAGGATGTGGCACAGGCTGCCACTGTATTCTAGAGACCACCATATGGTTGTTTGCATAAGCCCCAAGTCCGTTCTACATATCTAGCCTGTTATCATATCATAGCCTGTTCTGTCTTTGCCACCTTTTTGTACAATTTTTCTCAAATGTCACCCATACAAATTAGATGAAAGTGGCGAAACAAAATTATTTTTTAGTGTGACTGCTGTAAGGCCTCTAGTCTCTCCTGACAGATTACATGGGGAAAGAAGAATCATCTTTGGGATTTCACTGCCCGATCCATTAGTTTTCAGGGTAGACTCTGGCAGAAGTCCTGGCAGCGGCCTTCTCCATTCTCACCTTTGAACGCTCAGCTGGGCTGTTCTCATGTATACGGCCAAATATAGGCCTCTCTATAACACTTAGAAAACAACAAGAAAAAAAACGCATGCTTATGGGGTTACAAAAAAAAAAAAAGTCAGAAGTCCTGAAGGAAGCCTTACAGTTATAAATTGCTCTGAAAATGAAAAAGGAATGAGAAGCTGTAAGATGCAGTAATTTGCACGTCAAACATGGTTAATTATTTCCAATGAAGCCGAGCAGATCTGCTTGACCTTCAAGTTGAAGAAAAATGTAAATGGTAATTACACCTCAAGCTCTCCTGATGACAGATACACAAATAGCCTTAAAATTAAAGAAAAATCATAACGGGTTGATATTACTGACTAAATACAGACACTGGAAACTGGGAAATCCATTGCTGCTAAATCAGAGCCTGTTGTATAATTTATGCCATGGTCAAGAATACATTCATGGAAAAATAAAATCACCATACGATGACGTCTGGGGGCAAGTAATGAGTCTTCGGCTGTAAGTAATTAAGCACCTGTTTCCTTGGCAGATCGTGTTCCTATACTATGCCAGTATATAAAGCACTGTCACTCCAGGTACGCTGGCTCGGATTGTGATGCTCCTCACGTTGAGGCAGCAAAACTCATCACAAACCTGCAGGAACAAAGTATCTGGAAGCAACTAACTTGGAGGGATGCAACGGGAGCATCCAGGTCTTTGCAGACAGTGATAAGGGAAAAGCACTGGAGCAGAAAATAGTTGTAAGTAGCACAATACTATTACGGCCTGCAAGATACCCTACTGATTGAGGGCCTATCACGGGAGACAAAACGCAATTAAGTTGCAGATCAGATGGGACCTCATTACACCAAAATATACGGCAAGCGCTTAAATTAGCAATCCGAGCCTAGCAAGAATAACAAGCAAACAGCAGTGTGCGAGATCGACCCCCTGTTATTTTAGTGCTACAATTTAGCAAATTATTTTGCTTTGCTCCCCGGGCAGAGGAGAAATTTCTGCTGTAAACTTTATCATGGAGGAAGCTGTGGACTGACACAGCTTGTATGCAGAGGGGAGCGAGCACAGGCCGAATGTGATTTTATGTAAACACTTCCAAGGCTGCAGACTGGGATTACACTTTCATTTACAGCTTGGGAGGAGTCTGATGGCAGGAGGATTTTTTTTTTGTTTCTCCTGCTCTCAGAATAAACCAGAGCTGATAGTGACTGTCGAAGCGTTCATCAGCGCGGTGTACAATCCTGCACCTATGGCGGCAGCTACAACCGCCTCACTTGTCACATTTATTAGGGTGGACTACAAGGGAGCAGAAAATCGTTTTACCCCATCCCCGATATGGGTGATGAGGTTCCCATGGAGCTGTACCTGGTCTATACCCAATAGATGCCGGCTGCGTAAGGCTATGTGCTCAGGTCACGTTTTGTTGGTTTTTTTTTTTTTGCAAAAATGTTAGCATTTTACTATCCCAACAAAGTGATTGAGAGTTCTTTTTGCCTTGCAGATTTGAAGCCGTTTCGCATGTCGAACCTTTCAGTATTTTCATAGTATTTTTCACTTATTCTAATGAATGGGGAAAAAAGTGCATAAAACCACCATTTTTTTCTGCAGCATTTATCCTGCCACTAGACACATTTTTGATCCAAATACGTCTGCCACAAATACCCAATGTGTGCACATAGTCTTATAAGCAGATGACGGCTGTTTTAGGGTAAGTTTACACAGTAAGTATTGGAGAGGCTTTTTTCTGTGAAAAAAATGTAGCATATAACTATTCCAGCAAAGGTGGATGAGATTTATGCATTTTCTCACGACCACTGTGCTGTCGATTTCTTCTGCAGTAAATTCCTGCTTTCCTTCTGAGGATTTTCCACATAGGCGTAAATGAGATGATCAAAATCTGCAGGTAAAAATGGCTTGTGTTTTTCATGCGATAACAATAGCATGTAATCTGCAATCAAAGTTTAATCAAGCATAGGTTACTTAGCAAACAGGACGCTTCCAATGTAAAGTTTCATTTAAAGTGAACCTGTCATGTCGAGATCCTATATTTACCTGCAGATATAGGGTTAATCTGCAAGTAAATAGCGCTATAATCCTGCCTGCTTTATTGGAAGAACAGCTACAGGGAGGAAATTAAGATTTAGATCCGTCTTGTAGGCCATAGCTTTCAGTCATCGGGGCGGAGCAGGGAGCGGTTACAACTGCAAGAAGTCCCCGACACTTTGATTGACAGCAGGCTCTGCAGTGCGTGTCAAAGTGCCGGGGGAGTGATAACAGCGCGTTTACACACAGGACAGTGATTGCTGACTGTAGGCCCCAATGACTGAAATCGATGGGCTACAAGAAGGATGTAAGCCAATTTCCCCCTTAGGCTATGTGCACACGTAAGAAAAGAGGTGCAGAATTTTCTGCACAAAATCCGCATCTCCTCGCAGAATCCACAGCCGCGGATTTGTCGTGGTTTTTCTGTGGAATTGCTGCAGATTTTCTACGGTTTTTGCCACTGCAGATTTTTTACATGGAGGGGTGCAGAAACGCTGCAGATCCGCACAAAAGAAGTGACATGCACTTCTTTGAAATCCGCAGCAATTCCGCACTGATTTTTCCGCAACACCTGCACATTTTTTTTTCCCATGGAATAACATTGTACTGTACATCACAGTGCGGATCTGCAGCGTTTCTGCAAGGAAAAATCCGCTGCGGATCCGCAGCAAATCCGCATCGTGTGCACATAGCCTTATAGCCATGCTTCCAGTAACGCAGGCAACATTTTTAATGCTATTTACTTGAAGATTAACCCTATATTTTTCCTTAAAAAAAAAAAAAACAACAAACACATGTTTTTTTTTTTAATCAGATATTTTTTATTGAACAATCAGGATAATACAAGGATATTGCATTACTGTTTACAGTAAACATGTATAATTTTTAGAGCATTTTAACCCCAACCCAAACTCCCTTCCAACCTTTAGAGACCTATCGTGAGCCGCCACCATTTACAACATCATACAAAAAAGGAAGATGACATACCAATACCCCTCCCAGGAGAACCTAAGGCCCAAGTGGGCAAATAAAGCCCCTTAAATTAACTCAAACCAAGGATTCCACAACCTGTGGTAGAGGTCCATCTTATTTCTCTTGAAATAAATACTTGTCTCCAAAGAGAGAATATGGTCCACTTGTATCAGAAAATCTCTTCTCGTTGGTGGTTCTGCCCTAATCCAGAACTTGGCAATTAGCTTCCGTGCGATAAATAGCAATCTGGCAATGGCTATTTTGTATATATCAGTTACAATCTCTTCTACATATCCTAGAATACACACCAAGGGATCTCGTGGTATAGTACAGTTGTATATCAGTTCCACTCTATTCCACACCACAATCCAAAAGGAGGATAGCCTGGGACATTGCCACATCATATGAAGAATACCTGCCTCAGACTGCGAGCATCTAGGGCATTCTGAATTGGGTCTCAGTCCAGCTTTGAATAACATATCTGGAGTTCTGTAGGCCCTATGGATAACAAATAGTTGTGACAACCTCCCAGGCTCATTCATAGAAATTTTGGGTACGTTTTCCAATATTGAGTCCCATCGGTCATTGTCGATCACCCCCAGGTCATTTTCCCCATTTCGCTCTGGCTCTGATAGGGTGTCCATCCAAGAAAGAGTAAAGAAGGTATTCGTATATTCCCGAGATCACCCCCTTTGTGCCGTCCCCCATAAGAATAAAGTCCAGCATGAGATCTACCTGTATCTCCATAGGCCCTCTCTTACACTGTGCCTGAAACGCATGAGAAATGCGGCTATACTGATATCTCTCAGAACTTGGCAACAGAAATTCCTCTCGCAGTGCCTCAAAATTCTTAATTTTAGCCTGGTGCAAAATTTGCCCCATCCGAGAAATACCTGCCTCCTTCCAAATATGAAATCCCGACATCTGCCTGAACTCTTGTAAAAATCTGTTATTCCAGATGGGTGAAAATCTAGTAAGTGCCCTTACACCCCTTATACCCTTTACTTTATCCCAAACCTTATGAATAAGTCTAATAGTACAGAATGTGGAACCCTTCTCCTGGAAATGTCCACCCTCCAGACCCTCACACAATACCTTCGGCCCAATCAGTGTCCTCAGACAGCAGGGTATCCGCGCCCCACCAGACTCCTCTCCCCATCCCCTAAAATGTTGACACTGATGCCAAGAAGTATAACCAAGGATTAGGGAGTGCCAACCCCACCCTCGGTTTTGAGCCTTTGTAGGATTTCTTGTTTAAATCTGGGGCTCTTTCCTACCCAGATCAACTCACCAAACAAGGATCTAATCCTATGAAATCTATTCTGCGATATCCAGATAGGGGAATTGTGTAGCACATAAAGGAGTTGAGGCATCACAATCATCTTTCTCAGATTGAGTGCCATTGATTTATTGGGCATAAAGCCTGACTGGTCCGGGTGAACTAGTTTATCAATCACCCGAGTCAGCCTGTTTGCCAAAATCTTTATGTCCGCCGTCAGAAGTGAAATTGGTCTATAAGATTCTGGCAGCTGTAAATCCTTGTCAGCTATAGGGATGACCACCACGATAGCCTCTCTCATTGACAACGGTAACTCCCCCCTCTCCAGCGACCTATTGTACACCCCAGCCAGTTTAAGGTACCTTCACACGAAACGACATCGCTAGCGATCCGTGACGTTGCAGCGTCCTCGCTAGCGATATCGTTTCGTTTGACACGCAGCAGCGATCAGGATCCTGCTGTGATGTCGCTGGTCGCTGAATAAAGTCCAGAACTTTATTTGGTCGTCCTATCGCTGTGTATCGTTGTGTTTGAAAGCAAAAGCAACGATACCAGCGATGTTTTACACTGGTAACCAGGGTAAACATCGGGTTACCAAGCGCAGGGCCGCGCTTAGTAACCCGATGTTTACCCTGGTTACCAGCGTAAAAGTAAAAAAAAACAAACAGTACATGCTCACCTGCGCGTCCCCCAGCGTCTGCTTCCTGACACTTCTGAGCGCCGGCCCTAAAGTGAAAGTGAAAGCACAGCGGTGACGTCACCGCTGTGCTGTTAGGGCCGGAGCTCAGTCAGTGTCAGGAAGCAGACGCTGGGGGACGCGCAGGTGAGCATGTACTGTTTGTTTTTTTTACTTTTACGCTGGTAACCAGGGTAAACATCGGGTTACTAAGCGCGGCCCTGCGCTTAGCAACCCGATGTTTACCCTGGTTACCCGGGGGCCTCGGCATCGTTGGTCGCTGGAGAGCGGTCTGTGTGACAGCTCTCCAGCGATCAAACAGCGACGCTGCAGCGATCGGCATCGTTGTCGCTATCGCTGCAGCGTCGCTTCGTGTGAAGGTACCTTTAGTCAATAAAGTGTCCTTTAAGATCCTATAGACCTCAGCTGGAATACCATCCAGCCCCCGGAGCCCTGCCCCCAGCAACACCCACCAAGGCCGCCTTCAATTCTTCCTCCCCAATCGGTTCATCCAACCACTCGCATTCCTCTCTGCTCAACCTAGGCAAATCAACAAACACATGTTTAAAGAAAAAAAAAAAAAACAAATGCAATAAATGTAACACATGAGCCTACTATTTCCAGACGTTTTTTTTCTACTGAATGAGCAAGGAGGGTGTTGCGTATTTAAAGACCCTTTTACATTTACCCCGGTGGCAGTCGGCAGCTCAGGATGATCCTCCTGTCCCCTGAATTAAAAGCAGAGAAATCCAGGTTTTCACCACTTTCCATGGACACCCAGACGAGAGTGTGTTTACGCTATGACGAGGCTGAGCACTAATGGCAGCACATTCACAAGCCTCTTTAACGGCAGAAAATGAAGAAATACAACAATTGCCAATTTGAAAGGAAGTGGAGCTGTAAACATGCCACATAAAAGCACAGAGAGCCCAGTAATGTAGTGTGCTGCTCTAAATTGTACTGTCAGGAGAAGTATCCTCTAACCAGTAATATCAGCAGAATGGGGGCCCCACATCCCCCTCAGGAGACACACAAATCAGCACACACAGTGTCGGCCGTCACACCGTTCACACTAAGCACTTCACTTAGGCATCATGCAACACAAGCGAATACACCGAGGAAGCATCTCGGAAGAAGGAGCCAGCGACGTCTGGAGGCTCCAACATTAACTATTTCTTGGAAGAAAGATTTCACCGATTATCTAAACAAAGCGTAAAATGTCTAGATCAACCCACCCACCCCAATAACTTCATGCATATTTCAAGTATAACCGTCACATAGTTTGGGGTGAATTACTAGATTGTGAGCACAGAGGAGTTTCTCCATGCCAAACCTCCAATTTTGCAGATTTCTTCTTTTCCTAATGGATTCAGACGTCCGTGAAACCGTCCAATCTTGGATCACAATGCACGGCTATGGGTATTATTCTGACGTAACATGCAGGGGAGCTGCACGTTTCCCCCATGGCATAGAAGATTGTGAAATTCATACTGACAGCCGCAGCATGAACGGACACAATCTTTAGCTCTCGCGAATTCAGTCTGTATGCACCACATTTCTTCTAATCTCCTGCACTATGCTGGCTCTAGATAATGCACCAGATTTGCTGTAAGTGAATACGAAGGGGAAAAACTGCAGAATTTTCACGGCTTTGGAAAGTAGCCTTGTGCATGTAAACTTTAAGGGGTTGCCTTTGGAAACAAGTCATCACCCACTGGCAGTAGTTACTTTTATCTCCAGTGGCAGGCTGCATCTGCAACCGCTGCCTCATACATTCTCTATGGAGCTGCTGGAAAAAGCACAGAGCGAGGGAGAAGAGAATGAACGTAGAGACAGTCGACAATGAGCAATGTCCGTGCCAATCTAATGGGGTCAAAAGTGCCGCCTTCTACCGATCAGTGCAGGCCCCCACTGATGTATAAGTTATCACCAATCTGGTGTATTGGGGAGAAGTTATTTCCACCCTTTAGGAATTGTAGTAAGCCGGACAAGTCCACCACTAAAATCATTTCCCCTATTCCCATTTCCTATTGCAATACCATTAAAATCCTGCGCAGCTCCTACATATTCATAAATTACATCTTTCATAAAGATCTTTATCCATTCTCAGTTACAATGTATGTCAGTAGCTTGCATCCAAGAAATCATGAATTTGTAGAAACGCTGCCTGCAAAATTAATCTGACCCGATATATTCCATAGGGGGACAGACCGAGCATTCCCTGTTATCTACCAACTGAAAAACTCTGGGTTGCTAATTACGGCCTAGTTTTCTCACCCCGCGCATAAAAATGGCCTGAGTGTCATCACTTTCTTAGTTTTTACCATCAAGATTTCATCACTGGTTTTCAAGAATAAAGTTTGCAATCCTCCTATTCATTACAATGTTAATCACGGACAGCGCTTGGACTGCACACTGATGACATTCACGTGCGGTCTGTGATTTCCACATACTCCGCTTTGTACGGAGAATTCTGATCTGTGACCCGGTCTGCAAAAAAGCGTAAGCATGTGAACAGCTCCTTCGATTATAATAGGTATGTGTCCTGTGAAAAACCACAGACAGAATACGCATGTGAAAAATGACGTCTGAATGAGGCCTTAGATTATTGTGGCCCTGATAGATCGTGCAGCTCGCTCACAAATTTTAGATTATGAGCAGGTAGAACAGTAGCGATCAGAGAGACCAAAGATCTCTGCGACGGCCGATACATGTTAGTCCCACTGTGAACACCCTGTTTGAAGCGATTCTGTGTAAACTGACCTGAAATTTAACAAGTTCACCTACTGCATGTCCCAATTATAACAGGACTGGCAGAAAGTCTCTAGTTTTGGGGGGGGGGGGGGGGGGGAGTTTAAGGCTTTTTTTTTTTTTTTTTTTTTTTTTACACACTTGCCGTGTTTTTCACGGTCTTCCGCGAAAACGGGCAGCAAGAATCTTCTCTGTTCGCCGTTTTTCTGGTTTGGAATAGGCTTTGAAAAGTAGGGAGGAAAAAAGGAAATTGTAATTAAAATTGAAAAAAAAAAAAAATAGAATTAGTTCTTACCGGTAATTCGGTTTCTAGGAACCCCCCCCCCCCCCCCCCTAATAGGGGACAGGAACAAAGAGGTTAAATACCCCTCCCCTTCCTGCAACCACCAGTGTTTTTTCTGGACACAGTAGCATGTATAGTTTACCATTTAAGTGCAGGAATCATAAAGTTAATAGATCAGATAGGGAGGGAAATTAGTGCTGTCGTGGAAGGTTCCTAGAAACCGAATTACCGGTAAGAACCAATTCTATTTTCTCCAGTCACCTTCCACGACAGCAGTATCGGAGTGATACCAACCGCTAATTTCTTTAGGGAGGGACAACCGCCTGCAGCACACGTCTGCCGAACGTTAGATCCCTGTTGAAGTTGAGCCTATAGTGCCTGGTGAATGTATGTATTGACGACCAGGTGGCGGCTCTGCATATCTGCTCTGCTGATGCGCTTCCCCTTTCTGCCCAGGAAGTTGAGACTGAGCGGGTAGAGTGGGCCTTCAGTGAAGCTGGAGGTGATAGCTTCTGAGAAGAGTATGCTAGGCTAATGGCCTGCTTAATCCAATTAGCGATAGTGCTTTTGGCTGCCTTCTTGCCCTTATTACGCCCTGACCACTGGATGAACAGGTTTTGATCCAACCTCCAATCCTCCGTCTGTTGGAGGTAGAACAGGACCACCCTGCGGACGTCCAGGGTGTGAAAGACCTCTTTAGGATTAGAGGGATTGGGACAGAAAGAAGGTAATATGATGTCCTGATTTCTGTGAAAGCTTGAAGCTACCTTAGGTGTAAAGGACGGGTCTAATTTGAGGATTATACTAGCCGTAGTTATAGTCAGGAATGGTTCCTGAATTGATAAGGCCTGTAACTCTCCTATACGCCTGACAGTAGTGATAGCTACCAGGAAGACCGTTTTGAGGGTTAAGATCTTTAAGTTAGATGCTGAGAGGGGTTCAAAGGGGTCCCCGGTCAGACATTTTAGCACCAGGTTTAAGTCCCAAGGTGGGGTATGGATCTGGAGTCTTGGACGGATTCTGGTTGCCGATGATATGAAACGTTTCACCCATCGATGACTTGCTAGATCCCGGTCAAAGAAAGCACCAAGAGCTGACAACTGAACCTTTAGGGTACTAGGTGAAAGCCCCAGCTCCAAGCCCTTCTGTAGGAATTGAAGAATCTGCGCAATATTTGGCTTAAACGGATCCGGTCCGTTCAGGGCACACCATGATGAAATTTTTTTCCATATCTTGCCATAAATGGCGTTCGTTATCGGCTTCCTACTTTTCTGTAGGGTTTCGATTACTGCCTGTGAGAGTCCTCTGGCTCTCAGGATTTCGGCTTCAGTAACCAGGCTGTCAACTTTAGTTTGTGTAGGTCTGGATGGGTCAGGGGACCCTGTTGAAGAAGGTCGCGTCTTTGTGGAAGCGGGATCGGGCCTTCTAGACACATGCTTGTCAGTGCGCTGAACCAGCTCCTTCCTGGCCATAATGGGGCTACCAAAATCGTCGCGACCTGATCCGTCCGGATCTTCTGCAATGTCCTGGGTAGCAATGGTATTGGTGGAAAGGCATATGCCAGGGTAAACTCCCAGAGGTGGGAGAAAGCGTCCAGTCCTAGTGCCCCGTTTGAGGGGGTCAGGGAGAAGAAGGTGTTTGATTTTGTGTTCCGAATGTTGGCAAATAGGTCCACATCGGGAGTTCCCCACCTCTGGACTAGGGTTAGGAACGCATCCTGGTTTAGAGACCACTCCCCTGGATGGAAGTCCCTTCGGCTGAGATAATCCGCCTGGGAATTGTCTAATCCCCTTATATGAACTGCAGAGATTGACATAAGGTGATTTTCTGCCCAGGAAAAAAATCCTTCCAGCAGTTAACTTCAGGTTCGAGTGTCCTGTGCCCCCCTGGTGTCGGAGATATGCCACGGTGGTCATATTGTCGGATATCACCCGGACATGGTGGCCTTGGATGATGACAGATGCGGCTTTCAGCGCCTCCTCCACCGCTTTCAATTCCTTCAGATTTGAGGAACTGTGTCTTAAATCTGGGGCCCACAACCCCTGGAAGTGGAAGCCTTCTATCACGGCGCCCCAACCTCTCTGACTTGCGTCTGTTGTGAGTACTCTGAGAGGAAGCTGATCCCAGCTGACTCCTCGGTGTAGATTTTGGGGGTTCAGCCACCATGACAGAGAGGATCTCACATGAGAGGGAAGGGGAATCTTCCTGGTTAAGGCCATCTGATGTCCTCTTGAGTATGCCAGGATGTGTGATTGAAGCATTCTCGTATGGGCCTGGGCCCAGGAGACTGCTTGAATGCAGGATGTCAATGAACCCAGGACTGACAGAGTCTGTTAGAGTCGGGGCTCTTTGATCTCTGAACCTGGAGATCCTGCGGAGAAGATCGGTCTGACGGTCCTCGGGTAGAAAGGACATTCTCTTCTCCGAATCCAGAAGGATTCCTAGGAATTTCTTCTGTGGCGAAGGCTGGAGATCGGATTTCTCCAGATTCGGGATCCACCCGAGTGATTCTAGGATGTCGAGGACTCTTGTCACATCCTGATTGAGACGTGAAGCGGATGGGGCGATAAGAAAATCGTCCAGGTATGGAATGACACAGACCCCCTGTTGACGAATAAAGATTACCGCTTCTGTCATGATCTTGGAGAAGACTCGTGGGGCAGACGAGACTCCGAACGGAAGGACATTGAATTGATAATGGCTGATCCGTCTGTTTTGGGAAATCGCGAACCTGAGGAATCTTCTGTGGTCTGGGTGTATTGGCACATGATAGTATGCGTCCCTCAGGTCCAGCGTCGCCATCACCCAGTCCTGACCGATCAGCGGGATTGCTGATCTGATCGATTCCATTTTGAACCTTTGGTATTTTATTACCCGATTTAGAGGTTTCAGGTTTATAATGATGCGGTGATTCCCTGAGGGTTTTTTCACCAAGAAGAGGTGGGAATAGTGACCCTCTCCTACTTCCCGATGTGGTACATGGGAAATCACCTTCGCTCGAAGCAGGTTTAAGATATCCGGCATCAAAATTTCCCGAAGTCCTGGGGATTGTAGAGAAGTAATAGTCAGACGATGAGGAGGAGGGTTCTCGAACTCCAATCTTAGGCCTTCCCGTATACCACTGATTTGTGGTAATCAACTGCCACTGGGAGAGGAATCCCGAGAGTCGACCCCCGACCGGAGGGCAGTCATTGCTTTTCAGAGGCCTGAGTCGGTTGGGGGACCAGGATGTTTCTGGCTTTTCCTCCCTTGGGGTAACTCAATCGTCCTGACTTGCCCTTACCCCTGTAATTCTGCTGGGGGGGTTTGGTCACGGGGGGGGGGGGGGGGGGGGGGGGGGGGGGGGGGGGGGGGGGGGTTGGGGGAGACGAAAAAACCGCTTCTTAGGGTTCTTTTGTTCTGGAAGGACCTTCTTCTTATCTGAAGCTTTGTCCAAGATTTCGTCCAGGACTGGCCCAAATACATAATGACCCTGGAAAGGTATACCGCAAAGCTTAGACTTTGAGGTAATATCACCTCCCCAGGATTTAAGCCACAAAGCTCTTCTAGCGGAGTTAGTGAGAACCGCTGATTTAGCGGCAACCCGTACTGATTACGCGGAAGCGTCCGCGAGGAATCCAGTTGCCTTCTGGAGCAGAGGAAGATAATTAAGAATCTCTTCTCTGGGTGTACCCTGCACCAGGTGATTTTCCAATGTGCGCAGCCAGAGGAACAAAGATCTGGCTACACATGTTGAGGCCACATTGGATCTCAGAAGGTTAGTTGAAGTCTCCCAGGATTTTCTCAATAAACTCTCAGTTTTGCGATCCATGGGATCTTTCAGCTGGGAGGAATCTTCAAAAGGCAGGACCGTTTTTTTGGTTACCCTTGAGACCTGGACATCAACCTTGGGCATTTTAAAAAGGGAACAGTCTCCCTCCAAGGGGAAACAGTTTTTGAGTTCTGATGGGACGTTTAACCCTTTCTCTGGAAGGCCCCACTCATGGAGGATGAGGCTCTCTATATTTTCGTGTATGGGGAATCCCTTTACAGATTTGGGCTTTAACCCCCCGAACATGTCATCCTGTACAGAATGGCCCTCCACCTCCTCCTCCACCCCCATGGTGCCCCTCACCATAGACCCTAATTCCTCCAAATCCTCAGAGGAAGAGAGATATTTTTTGTTGTCTGATTTGGGAGCAGAGGTAGAGGCAGAACTCTCATTCTCCCAACGGTCCCCTGAATCAGAAGTATGCAATTCTCCTGAGTCGGAGTCAGAGACTACCGGGGCTATTTTCCTTTTCTTAGCAGGGGGAGGCTGTGGTGTCGGAGGCTGGGAGAAGGCCGCCATGGAAGATTGAACTTCCTGCCTGATGAGAGTCCTGATGCTGTCCATAAGAGAGGGCTGTTCAGCACGCAGAACCTCGTCTGTGCATGGCTGGCAGAGCTTCTTCTTATACAGTGGAGCAAAAAAGTATTTAGTCATTCAGCAATAGTGCAAGTTCCACCACTTAAAAAGATGAGAGGCGTCTGTAATTTACATCATAGGTAGACCTCAACTATGGGAGACAAACTGAGAAATAAAAATCCAGAAAATCACATTGTCTGTTTTTTTATCCTTTTATTTGCATATTATGGTGGAAAATAAGTATTTGGTCAGAAACAAAATTTCATCTCAATACTTTGTAATATATCCTTTGTTGGCAATGACAGAGGTCAAACGTTTTCTGTAAGTCTTCACAAGGTTGCCACACACTCTGTTGTTGGTATGTTGGTCCATTCCTCCATGCAGATCTCCTCTAGAGCAGTGATGTTTTTGGCTTTTCGCTTGGCAACACGGACTTTCAACTCCCTCCAAAGGTTTTCTATAGGGTTGAGATCTGGAGACTGGCTAGGCCACTCCAGGACCTTGAAATGCTTCTTACGAAGCCACTCCGTTGCCCTGGCGGTGTGCTTTGGATCACTGTCATGTTGAAAGACCCAGCCACGTTTCATCTTCAATGCCCTTGCTGATGGAAGGAGGTTTGCACTCAAAATCTCACGATACATGGCCCCATTCATTCTTTCATGTACCCGGATCAGTCGTCCTGGCCCCTTTGCAGAGAAACAGCCCCAAAGCATGATGTTTCCACCACCATGCTTTACAGTAGGTATGGTGTTTGATGGATGCAACTCAGTATTCTTTTTCCTCCAAACACGACAAGTTGTGTTTCTACCAAACAGTTCCAGTTTGGTTTCATCAGACCATAGGACATTCTCCCAAAACTCCTCTGGATCATCCAAATGCTCTCTAGCAAACTTCAGATGGGCCCGGACATTTACTGGCTTAAGCAGTGGGACACGTCTGGCACTGCAGGATCTGAGTCCATGGTGGCGTAGTGTTACTTATGGTTGGCCTTGTTACATTGGTCCCAGCTCTCTGCAGTTCATTCACTAGGTCCCCCCGCGTGGTTCTGGGATTTTTGCACACCGTTCTTGTGATCATTCTGACCCCACGGGGTGGGATTTTGCGTGGAGCCCCAGATCGAGGGAGATTATCAGTGGTCTTGTATGTCTTCCATTTTCTAATTATTGCTCCCACTGTTGATTTCTTCACTCCAAGCTGGTTGGCTATTGCAGATTCAGTCTTCCCAGCCTGGTGCAGGGCTACAATTTTGTTTCTGGTGTCCTTTGACAGCTCTTTGGTCTTCACCATAGTGGAGTTTGGAGTCAGACTGTTTGAGGGTGTGCACAGGTGTCTTTTTATACTGATAAGTTTAAACAGGTGCCATTACTACAGGTAATGAGTGGAGGAAAGAGGAGACTCTTAAAGAAGAAGTTACAGGTCTGTGAGAGCCAGAAATCTTGATTTTTTGTTTCTGACCAAATACTTATTTTCCACCATAATATGCAAATAAAATGATAAAAAAACAGACAATGTAATTTTCTGGATTTTTATTTCTCAGTTTGTCTCCCATAGTTGAGGTCTACCTATGATGTAAATTACAGACGCCTCTCATCTTTAAGTGGTGGAACTTGCACTATTGCTGAATGACTAAATACTTTTTTGCCCCACTGTATGTGGAGGGAAGCTTGGACACACATGCAGCACACTTGCGACTGGCCTTCTTAGGGGCAGAGGCTTTATCTCCCTAAAGGAGAGAGAGAAAGTCGGACTAAGTCGCTTGAATTTAAAGAAAAAATGGACAGTAAGGGACATCATCCCACTACTTATGGCAGGGGGATGAGCGCTGGGCTCTGCAGAAGCAGAGTGAAGGGTTTTGTCGCTGTCCATATGATCAGAGGATCTGACTACAGAGGGTATAGACAAGAGGTCTTACCTGGAGGCTTCCCTAGCCAGGAATAAATAAGATTACCGAGGCTCCCAGCGAGATTGGTGGTGCTCCTCCCCCTCGTCGTGTCCGTTTGGTGGGGGGGGGGTCAGGGACGCCCGTCCATGCTGCCACAGAATGTCCTGGCCCAGGACGCCGATCGGCGCGCGCGGGAGCTGCGGTGTAAGGAGCCGGCGAGAAAACCGGAAGTTCGGACGCGCGTCACTTCCGGTGCGCGCGCGCGCGCCAGCACCAGCAGCAGCGTGGAGGGAGGAGGAAGCCGGGGAGCTGTAGAAGGACCCCGGAGCACCGCACCGCCCTGCTTTGCCTCCCGAAAGAGGCGCGGGTAGGGCGGGCAAGGGTCCCAAGTCACGTGGAAGGTCACGGAGATGGGAGCAGTCTGGATGGAGGAGGAGAGCGGAGCCCCCGACCTCGACTGCCCGGCTTAGTAAGGTAACAGTGCTCCCGATTGCCGGCCACGGCAGCACTATCAGAGAACCTCTTCATGCCCCATAGGGGACAGGAAAAACACTGGTGGTTGCAGGAAGGGGAGGGGTATTTAACCTCTTTGTTCCTGTCCCCTATTAGGGTGGGGAGACATCCTCCGATACTGCTGTCGTGGAAGGTGACTGGAGAAAATACGGCGTTCCGCAATACGGTGTACTGCAAAATCAACACACTGGGCAAGCTTCCATTGTTTTTGGGCCCCATTGATTTCAATAGCGGCCGTGTCCGTAAGCCGTGAAAAATATCGAGCAGGCTCGATATTTTTTCACGGCCGTAAATACGGCCCTCACAGCCATATTGAGGAATTTTTACGGCCCGTTTTTGTGGCCCCATAGAAATCTATTGGGGCCGCAAAAATACGGCAAGTGTAATAGAAGCCTAAAAGTAAGAAAATAGACAACAAAAATATCCAAATCAGAAGTAAAATAAAACACTTTAAGATGTTGACCGAACTGGTGCGGCAGAAAAGAACTGTTAGAAGGCTCATCTACACTGTAGGGGGCCGCCGTGCTATCCAGCAGACCACTTCTGATAGATATTCTCTAGGGGTAGTGCAGACGGCACAAATGGAAACACCAACCAAAAGACACTTAATAGTAAAGATAGCACCGGCTGCGCACACTCACATGTGACTGGTAAGAAGAAATCTGCAGAGTGATCTTATGGTGTAAGTACATCATTCAGGAGCACTGTATGGGTCAACGAGTTCCCGTATTCATTCACGTTGCTTCTAGGAGCAGGATTGTATAATCTTTGTACCGAGAAGACATTCAGATACATTGTAATATACCCCATGACAAACCTTGTTGTCACATTTATGCCTATACATGCAGGACAGTACAAGGTCTAGCAGGTTTCCCAAAATCAAAGGTTGGTCACAGATGCAAGATCTCCGTTACACTCAATGGTACGACGAGGCTGTGGCTTACTGAGGGGAAAAATGACAGACATGAGTGAGGAGTAAAACGCTCTAAGAAACAGTCCGCACTTCTCTCTGGGCCATGACTGGTACCACAATACCAGATGCAGGGTAGAAACAGAGATCGCTAAAACATTTCTTGCTGCTGGTAATGCGTTTCACATGTAATCATATTTCCAATTTACTGAGCAGTGAGTGGCCACTGCAGTCTTCACATCACCGCTGGGGTCAGTGACTGGCTGCAGCAGTCACATGAGTAAATGGCACATGACCCGTCGCCTACATAGATGACCAGATCTGTGCATCATCAAGTAAATATTATTGCTTTGCAGTTGTGTGCCTTACTACATTTAACCCTTTTTTGGGGATCCCAGGAAAGCCCTTTAGACTTGTAGAGAGACAAAGTACTATAATAGGACAATGAAAATGATCCACAGGTATAGGGACCCTCGCTACGACTATACAGAAATTTAATAGTTTTACTCACCTGCTAAAGTTAAAATAAAGCAAAGAAACAAAAGAAAGTACACGGGTGCAACCCGGACAACTGGAGGCATAAATATTTTAAGTCCATTTCTCTGTATTTCTGAGTGTAAGCTGGCATCCTGCAGAGCGGCTCCTGAATAAAATAGGACTCTCCATTCCTCCTCCATTATAATAAATTCACAGCTGGGTAACATTACTGCTGCCCACTTAGAAGCCCCCGAGGCCTCAAAATACCGTTTTTAAGTGCTTTCATTTTCATTACCCTAAAAGCAGACATTGTAACTTGCAGGTTGATGTTTGAGGTGGAAGCGCTGAGTAGTCCGCGCGTGACAGTAACGAGGATTTATACAAACAGGCAAGATTCACACTCAAACAGGAGGGTCACAATAAAATTAAGAGACTGTAAAACGGAAATTAACCCCAATAAAAAACTACAGAAATTCATTCAGCACATACCACATTGTTAGACCACAGCACGGCCAAGCAGACCGATTTCCTAAATCTGCAACATTTACAGACCCGGCCCCATAGGATGTAGGAGAAAACCCACTGGTGTCCGTGCACTAGTCCCTTACACCAGGCATACGGCACTGTAGGATGAGGTGTCCCAAAATGTGTGTAAATCAAAAGGAAGGAAGTTTTATTTTTTCCTCCCCTTTCCATGACTTTAAGGATAAGTTCACACTGGGCGTTTTTGCTGCTTTTGTTTCTGCAGCAAAACCTGATTTCTTGGCAGGAAAGAAGCGGCGGCAAAAACACAGGTTTAGGTGCGTTTTTGGTGCCTTTTTGTGTCTCTTTATCCATGCTAATGTCCATTGACTTTTCTGCAGAAAAAAAATGCTGCAAATAATGATACCTGAATTTTTCTGCATTTTTTTCAACATCCATTCAAGCCAATGGGTGAAAAATGCTGCAAAAACGCTGAAAGTAGTGACATGCTTCATGTCCAAAAAAAAGCAGCAAAGCACAATATCCTGATGACACAAAAAAAAAAAAAAACAATGTGTGTACATGAGATTTCTGAAATCTCATAGGCTTTGCTGGGACTGTAGAAAGCAGCTGAAAATTAGCATAAAAAACGCAGCAAAAAAGCCCTGTGTGAACTTACCGTAAAGGTGCAACTGTATTAGTGGAGGTTGAAATCTCACAGACCGAAACGCCAAGGTTTTTCCAAAATTCTCAAACACTCTATATAACTGGCATAATTTAACTAATTGTGCAGATTTTCAATTCATAGCATGTTAATTTGTACTGCAAGAAAAGGGTCATTTGCAGCATAAAGAGTGAAATCTGTGATAAAATTCTGTACTGAAATCAGCAACAAATTCTGCATTATCTGACCTCGATTTTTTGCAGACGAAAGTTCGCAGCGAATCAGGTAGATACACTTTTACAACTGAAATAGAACAATTTCTGATGTGGAAAAAGCACAGATTTATTGCAGATTGTTCTTCATTGATTTCATTAGAAAAGTTAAAATCCACAATCATGTCCTTGTTTCGCAGGGTAGCAGCGTAGATGCAAAGTTCGTAGGTGTAGATAATTGAATAATTTAAAAAAATACAAATAAAACCTGTTGCCACTCCCAAGCAGACAGCTTGGTAAAATGCCAATACGGATTTCACATTTTAGGGTGAATTCGGACACTTGGGAGACAAGGTTGCGTATGCACTATGATACAGACTGCACGGGGGTCTTGACAGCAGTATAAGGCTGATTTTGTTGGGAGGCCCACAGCCACTTTCTCCATCACTGTCCACATATGGACAGTGTTTTCCCAGATATCCAAATCCATCCCTGGAAGAACAGCATCTGCAGTCCATAGTGGCAACCCCATGACAAAATCCGGGCGCTTGAGTGTGAATGTCGCTCCAGATTCTGCCAAATTTGCCCTGGAAAATTTCTGCAGCAAATCAGACCTGGCTGAACTTCTCCTAAACCTATAGTCAATCAGGCCAGGAAAATCTCTGCTTCATTTTGCCATGAAAGAAACCACAATACACAGTTTTAGACGAATGCTGCAAGTGGGTTGATTAAAATGAGCAGGACTTGAATGTAATGTTTGAGCCATTATTGAACGCCTTCCATTTAATTTGCACAATTATTTTTGTTTTTAATCTTTAAACAAAAAAAAAAAAAAAAAATGTTAATACAATCTGCCATAAAGCAGATATCAAAACTCTTACAACTACTGGGAACACTGGTAAACAGAAATCCATTTTCTTGTCTCATAATTTAAAGTATCAGCTGCAGCGAGATGCTTTATTTAGACACCCGCATACATACATTCATACGTCCGCCTCGGTTACCCCCTCCTCAGTAAACATGGTTCATTACATTAATCATTGCAAAGTAGCACTTTGTAGCAATCTGTTCTACAAAACCCTCAAAACAAGAAAACATGCAAACAATGACAGGAGCAGAACTTTGATACGTTGAGCTTGTGAAGTATTAATCGCTACGTTCCATCTGGAAAAAACAAAACAAAGCAAAGCTTCTCCCCCCCCCCATTGCTGACAAGTACAATATACTGATTGAAAGCTCTGCATGTCACCAATGTGTTCGATGTGCTGCGGGGGTCTTGTTAACAAGCCTGAAAGGAACAAGAATGTAATTAAGGGGTTCCTCCAGAAGAACGGGTCCCGATCTGTGGCTTCTCTGTTGCAAGACTACAGCTACAGTGTGCTGGGAATTATAGTTCAGCAAAAACTATAATGAACACATCTTGAATGAAATCACAATGTCCTAATCAGAGATCCTGAGGACCATTATGCATTTGTTTCTACCCATCCAATAGAGATATGAGAGCTTCAGTGAAAGCAATAGGTCCACGAAACATATGCCACCTTTACATACGTCCGTACCCACTGACCTCAGCTCAAGGAACCAGTCACGGACGAGCGTCTTTAGTTACTGCTCGGTGAAGTGGCTTTACTCGTCATTTATAAACCCTTCAATCACTTTCAAAGGAACCATAAAGGTCAGAGCATTTACCTGCTTTTCACTCAGAGATGTGATTTTGGCTTGGAGTTCATGGAGTTGTTTCTTCAAGTCTGCATTCTGAATGGAAGGGAAAAAACATCATGTATAAATATACATGCAAATATC
This sequence comes from Ranitomeya variabilis, assembly GCF_051348905.1. Taxonomy (NCBI): domain Eukaryota; kingdom Metazoa; phylum Chordata; class Amphibia; order Anura; family Dendrobatidae; genus Ranitomeya; species Ranitomeya variabilis. Next base: position 427,400,135 of record NC_135233.1, on the reverse strand, counting down.
TGGATTAATTAGTAGGTCCTCGGATTTCTGGGAAGAGAACAACATACAAAAACCAGGTACAGTGCAGTCTACGAGTTCATTCACACATTTGTATCGAAGATGCAACTAAAACAGAATGTGTATAAAAAAATAATGCAAATCATAAATTTAAAAATATATATATGTCAGACATCCATTTTATTCCAGGCATTGTCACATGAATCCTATGAGCAGTAAATGTCCAGCGTTATGCTGGATAAACTTCTGTGCTGCAAGTGGAGCAGCTCCTAGATTTGCAAGGACTTGCTGCTGCGCCCTAGCACTAGACGGCCACCTGCGGCTGTTTATTTTGCGGCTGCGTAGAGCAATAAGAGCATGATTGGGCATAGTAAATAGGTAAGACTGTTCATATCAGGCAAGTAACAATTTTTTTCTCATCAAAATCACCCAGCTTGATGAAACCAGAGTTAACCCATTGTCTGATGGATCCAGCAGAGGATCGCAGATGTGATTAGAGCCTAATAAGGTTGGATGTTGGAAATTTTGTGGCGGTTTCCAAACTCTGAGTTAGAAAGGTTAGATTACTCTGCTGCTTTTAGTTTAAGGCAGAGTCAAAAACCTGATGGAGTCCATTGACGAGAACCGGATCTATTAGGATAGATTCTGATTCTTAAAAACAAGACGAGCAAGAAACATACAGAAAAAGAAACAATGATGGACACATAAAATTAAACTAAATTTCCTTCTCTACTGGAGTACACAGGGGTCTATATTTACCAAGCAGGTTATGCCAGTTTTGTGTTGTAAATTGACGACGTGTGCCAAATTTGTGCAAGTTAGTGTCACTTGTCACATAGGCATTTTGTCAGTCTTACACCAAAGCTTTCTCTATGACTAATATTGTTATTTTAAGTCCTTAGAAAAGTAAGAAAAAAACAAAAAGAAAGAAAAAAAAAACCGCTGTGGATAAAGACCCTTCAGTATTCTACTACACACTTTAAAAAGAGAAGTTCATGAAGCGATGAAAAACAAAAAACCTGGAAAAACAATGGAAATGCATCAAACCTCTTGGGAGCATGTCTTGAAGAAGCAAAGAGCGCAGAATTCAGCATAATTTGCACAACAACACTGGTCCCCGACTCATCAAGATCAGAGATTTTCTCGCTAGTCTTGATGAGGGGCATAAAGTCATATTTTCCCAGTTCATTGAGAGATGCTCACCTTTTCACTGGAGTAAGAAAAGTCACAGCTCGTCATGAATTGGATCTTGCTTTCCAAGTTGTGCAAAAATGCTGCGACTTTTCAAAACAAATTTACACCAAAATTGCTTTGATGAATCGGCCCCAGTGTCTTTCATGACATACACCACTACTAGAGATTGTGCAAACTATAGAATTCTCGGTCCACATGCGATCAGACATAACATTGAATTGCAACAGTACCAATGTTATGCTATGGGGCCGTGCACGTTAGATTTTTTTCCTTGGACAGTCTTTCCTAGGGAAAAACAAAATATAAAAATTGCTGCATGCCCAAGTCTAATCAGATCAGATCCTTGGATAGCACTCGGCAATGCAAGTCAGTATGTGGAAATCATCGGACTGCGCTCAGGTGACATTTGTGTGCAGTCCAATTTCTGTACACGGACCCAATAGAGAATGTGGAGAAATTTTGTTCTCCATCTTCTCACTGTGCTCCGATTCACTCATCCAGGAAAATTAGATTGCACGATGCTAACACTCTGATCAGATTTTGAGTGTCATTTGTATAAGCGGCACAATTCTCTCAGATGTCGTCTGCACCTGCCCTTATTATGCGTTTTACTTTCCTTCACCTCGTTCGTTAAAGCAGCTTTAAGGGCAACACTGGCCCTATTTTGTGCGCACGACTTCGCCACAGAGTAAGCCATGTAATAGATGACAGTCTAACACTACGCAAGATTTACCATATAGAATGAAGCCCTATGACAGATTTGGGGCATGTTCAGACTGTCTAGTCAAAGTTTACACTAAGGGTTACACAGTAATGATAAATCTGCCTCAATGTGCTTGAAAACCGCTCTACACAATGGGAAAAAAAAAATAAAAACAAATGTATTTACAAGTTTTCTTGTGTATAAATACACTTCTATAAATGTTTGTGTTTAATGCCATTTTCATAAAACACTACACCACTTTTTCAACATATCCAAAAGTGAGCAGCGCTTCAGTGAATTCATACTCTAAGTTGTCAGCAGGGTCTGACCACGGCTGCAAACTCACTGAACGCAGCACACGTACGTTGTATTGAGGAGAGATGGTGCTGACATATTCCCACCCGTATGGTTTGTGAAGTTATCTGTTATCCCAATTTAGGTCATGTAAAGGAATTAACACATTTCACGTAGTATTTCAATTAACAACATAAAATACTTTGGTCTGTTGTAGGGTAAGTTAGAAGTTTTACCTGTGGATCTTGCTTCATTTGAGCAACCAATTTCTGATGAAAAGAGAAAAAAAAAGGCATTTTTTTTTCAAGAAAAAAGACATTTTGTGCTGTTATTTTCTTACAGAATGCATTTCAACAGATTGTAATTTTCTGTATCAGTGGAGGTTTTAACAAGGTTGGTCTATAGGTTACTAATGCGGGTTCAGCTGTGTAGTCTGTTTTCCTCCACTTTGCACTATTAAAACTTAAAAGGCTTTTCCCCAAAATACAGAATTTGTGCCGTATCCAGATTAGAGGTGTCCTTTCCTATATAAAGTTAGGTTGCCTATATAAATGGATTTTCCTGAACCTTCATGAATAATTTCACATCTGACATACACTAGGAAATAGAATGGGGCAGACGAAAGCCAAATCAGAACAAAACTAAAAAATGAAGCCGGTCGGCAGAATCAAATGTGCAGCTTTCCTGAACGATACTAAGCTCAGATTAACCTAGATTTAATATATTTTATTTTGCGTCTTAAGTATGTTCACCCACGACTTCATGATTTTTTTTTATGTTCATTTTAATTTTTTTTTTTATTTTAAAGATTGCATTATATTTGGTGACAATGAACAGAGTAATAGAAACTCAATTACAGAGTTATAGCTCGGCTTTTCTTCACGAAGGCAAAGATTTAAAGAGGTATTCACATCAGAAAAAGTGATGCCAGTTATGATAAATTGGTCAGGAGAACGAAGGGGCAGCAGAGCGGAATCAGCACAGTATCCCATTCACAGTTTTTCAATGCAGAGCATCGCTCTGGACACTCATTCAGCACAGTTCCACTCAATTTAAGGAAGCCGGCCCCAGTTTCCTGCATGGCTGGGGGACCCGTGTGCCACTGGGTATATCAAAATAGCGACAGAAAACATGGAGCTGACTCGGAGATGCAGTCCCTTTATTCGTAAATTCTGTGGCAATCCCAGAAGTGATGCATGAAGTCCCTTTATAAAATAAGAATAGCCCACTAAACGCCCAAGTCCACTGCCAAAGCAAAGTGTCTTCTTGGCTTACTCTTAGTACCTGTGTAAATGCCTGGCAGCCCCCACTCCTCATAAGTAAGCCTTGTAACAGGTTTATAAAATTTGTTGTTCTGAAAAATAAGTTCAGTCAAAATAAAAAAATAAAGTTACGACAAAAAAGTTGCTGAGGATCAATTTGAAGGACTCTGGTCCAGTGGCCAAGTCTATTAATCTGTGGCCGATGGGACGGTAGCTCTGTGTAAGATCTCTTAACTTCTCTTTTGATTATCCAGCCTGTTAAGACGTCATTGCTGTAGCATGAACAAATGTGACGTCATGACAGCCTAGCTAGTCAAATGAGGAAACGGGGATGCTGTCAGGTAGCAGGAGGTAGTCGTGGCCACTGGACAGGGTCCTACATAACTATTTGCACCAATTCTAGTTACGGCTTTTTTGTCTTTGTGTTCATCCACCATAAATTATGCTTTGATTAACCCCTTCCCGACCTTTGACGCCACGTAGGCGTCATGAAAGTCGGTGCCAATCCGACCTGTGACGCCTATGTGGCGTCATGGAATGATCGCGCCCCTGCAGATCGGGTGAAAGGGTTAACTCCAATTTCACTCGATCTGCAGGGACAGGGGGAGTGGTACTTCAGCCCAGGGGGGGTGGCTTCACCCCCTCGTGGCTACGATCGCTCTGATTGGCTGTTGAAAGTGAAACTGACAATCAGAGCGATTTGTAATATTTCACCTAAAAAACTGGTGAAATATTACAATCCAGCCATGGCCGATGCTGCAATATCATCGGCCATGGCTGGAAACACTTATGTGACCCCCCACCCCCACCCCACCGATCGCCCCCCCAAGCCACCGATCTGTGCTCCGCTCCCCTCCGTCTTGTGCTCCGCTCCCCCTTCCTCCTGTCCGCTCCCCCCGTGCTCCGACGCCCCCCCGTGCCCCGATCTCCCCCCCCCTCATACTTACCGAGGCTCCCGGTGTCCATTCGTCTTCTCTATGGGCGCCGCCATCTTCCAAAATGGCGGGCGCATGCGCAGTGCGCCCGCCGAATCTGCCGGCCGGCAGATTCGTTACAAGTACATTTTGATCGCTGTGATAGAAGCGATCAAAATAAAAAAATAATAAATAAACCCCCCCCTTTATCACCCCCATAGGTAGGGACAATAATAAAGAAAAATTTTTTTTTTCTTTTTCCACTAGGGTTAGGGTTAGAACTAGGGTTAGAACTAGGGGTAGGGTTAGGGTTATGGCATGTGCACACAGTGCGGATTTGGCCGCGGATCCGCAGCGGATTGGCCGCGGATCCGCAGCGGATTGGCCGCTGCGAATTCGTAGCAGTTTTCCATCAGGTTTACAGTACCATGTACTCCTATGGAAAACCAAATCCGCTGTGTCCATGGTGCGGAAAATTCCGTGCAGAAACGCTGCGTTGTATTTTCCGCAGTATGTCAATTCTTTGTGCGGATTCCGCAGCGTTTTACACCTGTTCCTCAATAGGAATCCGCAGGTGAAATCCGCACAAAAAAACACTGGAAATCCGCTGTAAATCCGCAGGTAAAACGCAGTGCCTTTTACCTGCAGATTTTTCAAAAATCGTGCGGAAAAATCTCACACGAATCCGCAACATGGGCACATAGGGCTAGGGTTGGAAATGGGGTTAAGATTAGGCTTGTGGTTAGGGTTACGGATAGGGTTAGGGGTGTGTTGGGGTTACAGTTGTGGTTAGGGTTGGGATTAGGGTTAGGATTAGGGTTAGGGTTGGAATTAGGGTTACGGGTGTGTTGGGGTTAGGGGTGTGTTGGGGTTAGGGTTGTGATTAGGGTTATGGCTACAGTTGGGATTAGGATTAGGGGTGTGTTGGGGTTAGTGTTGAAGTTAGAATTGAGGGGTTTCCACTGTTTAGGCACATCAGGGGTCTCCAAACGCAACATGGCGCCACCATTGATTCCAGCCAATCTTGCGTTCAAAAAGTCAAATGGTGCTCCCTCCCTTCCAAGCCCCAACGTGCGCCCAAACAGTGGTTTACCCCCACATATGGGGTACCAGCGTACTCAGGACAAACTGGGCAACAACTGTTGGGGTCCAATTTCTCCTGTTACCCTTGCAAAAATAAAAAATTACTTGCTAAAACATAATTTTTGAGGAAAGAACAATTATTTTTTATTTTCACGGCTCTGCGTTATAAACTTCTGTGAAGCACTTGGGGGTTCAAAGTGCTCACCACACATCTAGATAAGTTCCTTGGGGGGGGTCTAGTTTCAAAAATGGAGTCACTTGTGGGGAGTTCCTACTGTTTAGGCACATCAGGGGCTCTGCAAATGCAACCTGATGCCCGCAGAGCATTCCATCAACGTCTGCATTTCAAAACGTCACTACTTCCCTTCCGAACCCCGACGTGTGCCAAAACAGTGGTTTACCCCCACATATGGGGTATCAGCGTACTCAGGAGAAACTGGACAACAACTTTTGGGGTCCAATTTCTCCTGTTACACTTGGGAAAATAAAAAATTGTGGGCTAAAAAATTATTTTTGAGAAAAGAAAAATTATTTTTTATTTTCATGGCTCTGCGTTATAAACTTCTGTGAAGCACTTGGGGGTTCAAAGTGCTCACCACACATCTAGATTAGTTCCTTGGGGGGTCTAGTTTCCAAAATGGGGTCACTTGTAGGGGAGCTCCAATGTTTAGGCACACAGGGGCTCTCCAAACGCGACATGGTGTCCGCTAACGATTGGAGCTAATTTTCCATTCAAAAAGTCAAATGGCACGCCTCCCCTTCCGAGCCTTGCCGTGCACCCAAACAGTGGTTTACCCCCACATATGAGGTATCGGCGTACTCAGGAGAAATTGCCCAACAAATTTTAGGATCCATTTTATCCTGTAGCCCATGTGAAAATGAAAAAATTGAGGCTAAAAGAAATTTTGTGTGAAAAAAAAGTACTTTTTCATTTTTACGGATCAATTTGTGAAGCACTTGGGGGTTTAAAGTGCTCACTATGCTTCTAGATAAGTTCCTTGGGGGGTCTAGTTTCCAAAATGGGGTCACTTGTGGGGGAGCTCCAATGTTTAGGCACACGGGGGCTCTCCAAACGCGACATGGTGTCCGCTAAAGATTGGAGCCAATTTTTCATTCAAAAAGTCAAATGGCGCTCCTTCCCTTCCGAGCCCTGCCGTGCGCCCAAACACTGGTTTACCCCCACATATGAGGTATCAGCGTACTCAGGACAAATTGGACAACAACGTCCGTGGTTTAGTTTCTCCTTTTACCCTTGGGAAAATAAAAAAATTGTTGCTAAAAGATCATTTTTGTGACTAAAAAGTTAAATGTTCATTTTTTACTTCCATGTTGCTTCTGCTGCTGTGAAGCACCTGAAGGGTTAATAAACTTCTTGAATGTGGTTTTGAGCACCTTGAGGGGTGCAGTTTTTAGAATGGTGTCACTTTTGGGTATTTTCAGCCATATAGAACCCTCAAACTGACTTCAAATGTGAGGTGGTCCCTAAAAAAAATGGTTTTGTAAATTTTGTTGTAAAAATGAGAAATCACTGGTCAAATTTTAACCCTTATAACTTCCTAGCAAAAAAAAAAATTTGTTTCCAAAATTGTGCTGATGTAAAGTAAACATGTGGGAAATGTTATTTATTAACTATTTTGTGTCACATAACTCTCTGGTTTAACAGAATAAAAATTCAAAATTTAAAAGTTGCGAAAATTTCAAAATTTTCGCCAAATTTCCGTTTTTTTTCACAAATAAACTCAGAAATTATCGACCTAAATTTACCACTAACATGAAGCCCAATATGTCACGAAAAAACAATCTCAGAATCGCTAGGATCCGTTGAAGCGTTCCTGAGTTATTACCTCATAAAGGGACACTGGTCAGAATTGCAAAAAACGGCCAGGTCATTAAGGCCAAAATAGGCTGGGTCATGAAGGGGTTAATGAAATGAGTCCTAGATCTAGAGTTTTATTGGATATGCACAAAAGTAGAAAGCGTATTTGCTTAACACTGGTATTTTATTTTAATGTGGTGTACAAGTGCCAACGACCTCAGCAAGTAACCAACAGGCATCAATTCTCTAACAGAAAGGAGACGGTGAGAAAAAGGAGATTTTTGTGTACTCACCGTAAAATCCTTTTCTCCAAGCCAATCATTGGGGGACACAGGACCATGGGTGTTATGCTGCTGCCACTAGGAGGACACTAAGTAAACACAGAAAGAATAGCTCCTCCCCTGCAGTATACACCCTCCTGCTGGCTCTCAGTGAACCAGTTTGGTAACAAAGCAGTAGGAGCTTAATATTTAACAAGGATGAACTATGTCAAAAACCAAGTTAACTCAACAAAAACCAAAGCCAATAGGCTAACAGGGTGGGTGCTGTGTCCCCCAATGATTGGCTCGGAGAAAAGGATTTTATGGTGAGTACATAAAAATCTCCTTTTCTCCTACGCCTCATTGGGGGACACAGGACCATGGGACGTCCTAAAGCAGTCCCTGGGTGGGAAACAATTAACTGCAATTGCTACTTGCACCCACAAGTTACAGATGCGGCACAGCCGCCTGCAAAATTCGTCTGCCGACGGTCGCATCTGCAGAGGCCTGAGAGTGAATATGGTAATGTTTTGTAAAAGTATGCAGGCTGGACCAAGTAAAAGCCTTACAAACTTGTGCTGCTGAAGCTTGGTGCCGGATGGCCCAAGACGCACCCACTGACCGAGTGGAGTGAGCCTTAATCCCTGCTGGGACAGGAAGACCTCTGACTCGGTAGGACTCCTGAATAACCGAACGGATCCATTTGGCTATTGTCGCCTTGGAAGCGGGAAACCCTTTCCTCGGTCCTTCCGGGAGCACAAATAGGGCATCTGACTTTGCGGAAAGACGCTGTCCGCGAGATGTATCTCCTACGAGCTTTCACTAAATCCAGTGTGTGAAGGGCCTTCTCGATGCGATGGACTGGTGCCGGACAGAGTGAGGATAAGACAATCTCCTCATTGAGATGAAAAGAGGATACAACTTTCGGTAGAAAAGAGGGGGATGTCCTCAAAACCACCTTATCCTGATAAATTCAGGAACGGAACTGGAGAGGACAGAGCCGCCAGCTTGGAGTCTCATCTGACAGAGTTGACCACAACTAGAAAAGCAATTTTCCATGAAAGGAGAGACAGAGAAACCTCCTGTAGAGGTTCGAAAGGAGCCTGTTGCAAAACTCCGAGGTTAGATTAAGATCCCATGGTTCCAACAGCATCCTATAGGGGGGCGCCCGATGGGAGACTCCCTGAATAAACGTCTTGACCTGTAATCTGTTGGCAATCCTGCATTGGAAGAGAACAGACCGGGCTGAGATCTGCCCCTTGAGAGAACTAAGGGCGAGACCCAAGTCCAAACCCGTTTGTAAGAACTCGAGAATGGAAGGGATGGAAAAATGTAGAGGAAAACATCCTCGGTCGCTACAACATGAAAAGAAGGTCTTCCAAGTGCGATGATAGATACGCATAGACGTAGGCTTTCTAGCGTTGATCATGGTAGCTATGACTTCTGGAGAGAAACCTGCCTGGGTTAGGACCCAGGACTCAACGGCCATGCCGTCAAACACAGGGCCTCTAAGTTCTGTTGGTAAAAGGGGCCTTGAGATAGCAGATCTGCGCGATTCGGTAATCGCCAGGGAACGTCGGCAACTAGTTGAACTAGTTCCGCGTACCACGCCCGGCGCGGCCAATCTGGCGCAATGAGGATTACCGGTACCCTCTCCGCTCTGATTTTCTTGACTCTCGGTAGGAGAGGAAGTGGGGGAAATATGTACGGAAGCCGAAAATGATGCCACGGGAGTACAAGAGCGTCTGCCCCGATGGCTGCCGGATCGTGGGACCGAGCCATGAAGTCGGGAAGCTTGGAATTCAGCCGTGAGGCCATCAGATCCACGTCCGGGGTTCCCCAATGACAGCAGATCTGGTGGAAGATCTCCGGATGGAGAGACCACTCCCCGGAGTCGAGGCATTGCCAACTGAGGAAGTCTGCCTCCCAATTATCCACTCCCGGGATGTGAACCGCAGATATCATTGAGCGGTTTTCTTCGGCCCATCGGAGGATGTGGCCTACCTCTGTCATGGCCGCCCTGCTGCGGGTTTCCCCTTGGCGATTGATGTATGCCCCTGCAGTGGCGTTGTCGGACTGAATCCTGATTGGGCGACCTGCTAGGAAGGGATGGAACTGGTGAAGTGCCAGCCTGATCGCCCGGATTTCCAAGATGTTGATTGGAAGTCGTGATTCCTGGGGGGACCAGCGGCCCTGAGCAGTGTGATGAAGGAACACCGCTCCCCAGCCTAGAAGACTGGCGTCTGTCGTCACAACCAGCCAGTGTACTGGAAGAAAAGACTTCCCTTGATTCAGGGAGGATTTCAATGTCCACCACCTGAGAGACTGACTCGCTGGGGAAGGAGGAACTGACGGTCTAGGGAGAACGGGTTCCTGTCCCAAACAGCCAGGAGGGCATGCTGTAGGGGACGGAGGTGTAGTTGGGCAAATGGAACCGCCTCCATAGCTGCTACCATCCTGCCGAGGACTCTCATACTGAAGCGCAGAGAGTGAGAGTGAGAGCGAGGCTGAGAGAGCTTCTGAGCTTCTCGCTGTAAGACAGATCTTTTCCGGGGGAAGAAGACCCAACCCCCGGGACGAGTAGAGTATCATTCCTAGAAAGGAAATTCGCTGAGCCGGTACTAGGAAAGATTCTTTGTAGCTTATCTTCCAACCCAGGCGAGAAAGGGTATCTATTGTGATGGCCACGGCTTCCTTGCAGGAGCAGAAAGAGGGGCCTTTGATGAGGATATCGTCTAAATACGGGAGCGCCACCACTCCTCGGGTGTGGAGTATGGCCACGGCAGCCGCCATGACCTTGGTAAACACCCTGGGAGCGGTGGCGAGGCCGAAGGGCAGAGCAACGAATTGGAAGTGATCTTCCTGAACTGCGAAGCGAAGAAACCTTCGGTGAGAAGGTAAAATAGGAATGTGGAGGTATGCGTCCTGGATGTCTATAGACGCCAGGAACTCGCCTTTTTCCATGGAGGTCATGACAGAACGAAGCGATTCCATCCGGAACAGGCGTAACATGACGAACCTGTTCAGCAATTTTAGGTCCAGTATGGGCCGTACTGTACCGTCCTTCTTTGGAACAATGAAGAGGTTTGAATAAAAACCTTGAAACCTTTCGCTTTGAGGGACCGGAATAATAACTCCGTCTTTTCTCAGAGAGCTTATAGCTTTGAAGAACTCTGATGCTTTTGCCCTGGGAGGAGAAGACAGGAAAAAACGATTCAGAGGATGAGATAAGAGATCTATCTTGTATCCGGAGGACACTAGATCGCGGACGACCGAGAGCCACGCGGCACTGAAGGAAAGCAGGCGGCCGCCTACTTTGAGGGTGTCCCCGGGATACCGCAGGGAGTCATTGTGTGGAAGGTCTGCCCGTTCTGGCGCCTCTGGCTGCCTTGGCCTGCCTCTCCATGAAGGGGAAGGCTTAAAAGAGGCCTGTGAACCTCTGTCTCCACGTTGTGCCCGGCCGGAACCGGGAGATGTGGAAGTAGAGGACCAGTTTGAGTTGTAACGAAAAAAAAATCGGGACCGAGCCTGTGGTTGCAGGTTCCGAAAGGGCCGAGAGGGTCTCGGTTGTGGAAGAAATTTACTCTTCCCTCCAGTGGCGTCAGAAATTAACTGGTCGAGCTTTTCGCCAAAAAGGCGACCGCTCTGATATGGGAGAGAAGTCAATGACTTTTTGGAAGTAGAATTCGCACGCCAGTCCCTGAGCCATAAGACCTCCTGATGGTGATGGCATTTGCTGCTGCTTGAGAAGCGCAGTCAGCGGCATCCAGGGACGTGGTCACTACAAAATCTCCAGCTCTGGCTATCTGAGTAGCGAGGTCTGCCATCTCGGGGGGGGAAGATTGGTATCCAGTACTGCTGAAGACAAGACCTCATCCCAGTGGGTCATAGCCTTAGCCACCCACGTAGCGGCAAAAGATGGAAAGAGTGCGGCTGCTGAGGCTTCAAAGCCTGAACGCGCCATATTGTCGATCGGTTGGATTTTTTATAGAGGCGCCCTCCGAGGATGATAAAACAGATTTGGTAGCTAGGCGCGATACCGGAGGATCTACTGGGGGAAGATTGTGACCAATCTTTTCTTAGATCCTGGGCAAAGGGATATTTGGACTCCATGGGCTTCTGCCCTGTGAATCGTTTATCTGGACGGATCCTGTGAGATTCAACAATTTGCTTAAACTCGGGATGAGTGGCGAACACTCTGTGAGCTCGTTTGGTCCTCTTAAAGGACACTGCATGATCCGTTTTAGATAAGGGTTCCTCCTCGAGTCTCAAAGCCTTATTCACTGACTCAATTAGAGAGTCGAGAGTCCCCTGATCGTGATGAAATTCCTGATCCTGATCTAGGGACGTATCAGAATCGTCCTCTGAAACAGGTTCTCTACTAGCCCTGATGGAAGGTGAGCGAGAAATGGAGCTCTCAGAATAAGAAAACTGTTGATGTTCTGGGGATATGGCATGAGTCCTTTTCCTGGAAGAGGGAGAACTCCTTGGCAAAGTACGACCCCTGGAATACAAGGGGTTCTGACCATCGGAAGCGTCGTCAGTATTAGTGCCCTGGTTAGAGGAAGGGTCTCGGAACGAGTCTAACGCTTTTACCAGGGGATGCCATAGACCGGATAAGGGAGGTAGCCCACTTAGGGGGACTAGGCTCACTGGGTTCAGTATCAGCAACAGGTGGTTCCTGAGCCGTCACCGGTTCACAACCTGTGCATAATGCAGTATTGTGACCCCGGGGTAATGATACCTTACAAGAAGTATGTGCAGCGAAAAATACAGTGTGGGTTTTCCCAGACTTTTTGTGAGAGTTTGGTTGAGACATAGTAAAGCCTGGAGGAAAGCGCTTACTAGCAGGGGAAGGGTTAAGCCATGTGTCTGCAGCTTACCCAGGTCCTGTGTCTTGAGTCCCCAGGGCAGGTCCGCAATGTAGGCAGAGAAAAACGCTAGTCCTGAGGGCTGTGATAGGAAACGCTGGAGCAGTGCTGCAGCATCAGGGCTGTGGGTGTCCCAAGATGGCCGCCGAGACCAGGAAGTGGGAGCTCATCACAGAGAACGAGAAGCGCCAGAAAAAGTGGGTGGGGCAAACTGCAGGTGGGCGTGGCCAAAACTCTGGCCTGTATTGAGGGGGAAAAAAATTTTTTTTTTTCCTCTCTGCGGTTGCGGCCTGCAGCGCCACGACCACTATTAGCGCCATCATTAGCTGCACTCCTTCGTGGGGTTGCCGCACTAAGGACCACACACGGACACAGGCTTAAGGTGCGGACCTCCCATACCCCGGGGACCAGGACCCCCCAGAGCCTCGGCCCCCGCAGTGTACTCACGGTAGATGCGGTGGGCCGGTGCTCAATCCACCGTCGCCATAGTCAGGGAGGGGGTGGAGAGCTTCTGCCGCCATGCGTCATCCGCTATATCAGTGGTGATGCAGAGGTGGGCTGCACGGACGCCATATATATTATGTCCGGCTATGCACCTGGCTCCAGGAGAGGTAGATGGAGGGCTACTCCATGTGGTCGCCTGCTATGGAGGGGGGAGATCGGAACGCGAAGGAACCGTAGCCCGTAAGGTGAGCTCAGAGCTGGCATCCAACGTTGCAGGAAAGGATACAGGAGGAACGCTCCACGTACTTGCCTGTTGATGGTTCGGGGGAGATCGGAGCTTAGAAAGGATCCGTCACCCCCATTCGCTCCGTTAAAGGAAAAAATAGAACAAAAAAATCAAAAATCAAAATAAAAACGGTGGTGTCTGAAAGCAGACCCGAGTGCCTCCTACAGACACTAAGCAAGAACTGGTTCACTTAGAGCCAGCAGGAGGGTGTATACTGCAGGGAAGGAGTTATTCTTTATGTGTTACTTAGTGTCCTCCTAGTGGCAGCAGCATAAAACCCATGGTCCTGTGTCCCCCAATGAGGCGTAGGAGAAAGTGCCTCGCACACTGCCATTGGGCTGCCCATTGACTGACAGCCTCACTATCCAATCACAATATTTATTATGTAAGAAGGAAGTGCTGAGTGAGGTCAGAGAAAGTAAGCCTTCTTAAACATCTGCTGCCCCAAACCTTCTGCACGAGTACAAGCTAAATTCAGGCACAACAGTCAGCAGATTGTGTAAATTAGGAGATTACGTCATATTTTGTGATAATTTTACAGTGTGACATCAAAATATCTTTATTTCTTTAAAAAAAAAAAAAAAAATCTAATCACAAAATCTGCACGTTAGAAATATATTTCTTAGGGTGCAGTTCCTTGTTGTATCCTGCAGAGGTCACTATTGCACACTGTCAATAGAAAGGCTGATGAAAGCTCTCAGCAATGTATGAAGGCAGCACCAGGGGTTACAATAAGCATGCTGCAAGTTACAGCACAAGTATTAACCCCTTAAGGACCAGGTCCCCCTCTTCCCATGGCAATAACTTTTTTATTTTTTGGTCAATATGGCCATGTGAGGGCTTATTTATTGCGGGACAAGTTGTACTTTTGAATTACACCATTGGTTTTACCATGTCGTGTACAAGAAAATGAGAAAACAAAAATTCCAAGTTCGATCAAATTACAAAAAAAGTGCAATCCCACACACGTTTTTTGTTTGGCTTTTTTGCTAGGTTCACTAAATATATAAATTGTCCCATTTTGTGATACCCATAGCGTCTCCATTTTTCGTGATCTCGGGTTGGGTGAGGGCTCATTCTTTGCGCACCGAGCTGACGTTTTTAATTATACCATTTTGGTGCAGACATGATTTTTTGATCGCCCGTTACTGCATTTTAATGCTATGTCACGGCGACCCGAAAACTTTTCTGGGGTTTTGACTTTCTCGCTACGCCGTTTAGCGATCAGGTTAATCCTTTTTCTATTGAACACGGCGATACCAAATATGTGTATATTTTATTTATTTTATTTTTTTTTATTTTTTATTTTTTTGAATGGAGGGGGAGAATTGAACTTTTATATATTTTTAAAAACATTGTTTTTCACTTTTGGCATGCTTCAATAGTCTTCATGGAAGACTAGAAGCTGCACTTATCCGATCGGCTCTGCTACACACAGGTGATGATCAGATCACCTGTATGTAGCAGAATTACACATTTGCTATGATCGCCGACCAACAGGCGGCGATCATAGCAATCCAGCAGACCTCTGGTTGTCATGCCGATCCATCGGCGACCCTCGGCCATGTGACACGGGCGCCGATGGGAGGACGTAATGACGTGCTTCCTGCGCGTGCATGTTAAATGCCACAGAGTTTGACAGCGGCATTTAACATGTTAACAGCCACGGGTGGATCGCGATTGTACCCGCGGCTGTTAGGGGCACATGTCAGCTGATCAGATCAGCTGTCATGTGCTGGAAAAGGTGCAGGGTCATCGCCGGAGCCCGCACCAAACAGGGGGAGGCGTCTAATGACAGACTATGTCGGTCATTGGACGCTAAAGGGTTGAAGACTAACATTACTCGTATTTTAAGTATTAAAGCTCAATTTGTCCTCGACTCAAATGGCCATTCTGATATTCTTTACTGGATGCCGATCTGAAGCCTCATTCAAATGTCTGTTTTTAACAGATGTGTCACAGTCACATTTTGGGAGAAATAAGCAGTTTAATGGCACTTTAAAAAAGTGGATGGAAAAGTGGGCATACTCAACTAGGCAATTGGATCAAAAACAGGATTATGAAAAGCAAATTTTTCGAAAGCCATGATGCTTACTACAGTACGGGGTGGTGTGAAAAGTAGAAACAGCTTTATGTTGTCTACACATATGACCCAAATATGTCAACAGGGCCTAATCGAGGGTCTGAGAACATGTGAATGGTATAAGCAACTGACTTAATGGGAAATACACCTCAGTACACGGCAGCGGCCAATAAACAATGTACGGAGCCGCAGTGTTACATACTGTATATTGCTTGCAGAAGGAGCTGATATCAGCTGATCAGTGGGGGTACTGGGAGGACGGACCACCATCGATCCAATATTTATCTTACAGATATAGTGTCAAGATTTATCTTCCGGATAACGGTTTTAATAAATCCAACTTTACTTCATGGAGATAAATAGTGAAGCATTCTTACCTGGTGAACTTGAATTTCCACTTTTAGGGCCTCCTGGAGAGTCTGAAGCTCCATTCTCCTTTCTCCAGTTTCCTCCCCAGAATGTACCAAATCCCGCCGCTCTTTCACACGTCACTCTGCACGGAGTAAAGACTTTTTTCAGGGTCTAAACCTAAAAACACGAGAAAAAAAAAAATAACAATGAAAAGATTGTTATTTATAGGTTTAAAAACAACAAAAGAGAATGGGCACAATAGTCATTACAATTATTAAATTATTATGTCCCCTAAAGAAAAACATATATCACAGAAAGACTCTTACGAATGAATACATACATACATACATACATACATACATACATACATACACACGTACCAGAAGAAGCCAATAAAAAGCAGTGTGATGAGATCAGTAAGACATCTCATTGTGTATGATCAGAATTAGGCCTCATTCAAAGGTTCATGATTCACGATGTATATTCCATTTGTGTTCTTCCCATATAGACTAATGGGAATGTTCACATGAAAGACTGGGCGAGTATAATAGATTTCTGAAATCGTCAGTCCATTTTTACTGTCTAATTGGTACTAATGTGGACAGGAAAGTTAAAAAAAAAAATAATAATAATTTTTTAAATCTATAAAAATAGCTGTCGCACCAATCGTGACAACCGAGGAATGATGATAAATCATCCATAATACACAGACCTTTGTGAGGCAGGCTGCACCAGGTTTTATCTGACATAACGCAGAAAGTAATGTTTTGAATTCCTGCAATATTTTGAATATTATGCATGGTGTTACTGTAACTGGTGCATTCAATTGTCACATACAAGTAGCAGTTCAGAAACCTTCACCATCCAATTACCACCTTGGTATATAAACTTTGAAAACAACAGAAGCCGCAGCACCGAGCAACATGTCACAAGAACAACAATTCAGGCCACAACCTTCCAAGAAGCCTTCATATACAGTTGCGCTCAAATGTTTAAATACCCCGGCAGGATTTTTGCTTTCCTGGCCTTTTTTCAGAGAATATGAATGATCACACCAAAACTTTTTCTCCCCTCATGGTTAGTGGTTTGGTGAAGCCATTTATTGTCAGACTACTGTGTTTTCTCTTTTTAAATCATAATGACAACCCAAAATATCCAAAAGACCCTGATCAACAGTTTCCAAATGTCCGAAAAGACACTTCAGGAAAAACAACCCCCATATTTTCCTAAAAAGTATTTTGCTTCCAAAGCGATGCTCGCATTACTCTGGGCTGTGGAGTCTATTAGCCAAACCTCTGACTCCCGACTCCACAGCACAGGTCACTACCGAGAATGTACATAAAGTGCAGCACAGATTCATCTCCACTAAAAGCAGAGATCCTTACATCAGCAACAGAACTGACATTTATAGGACATTTCATAACTTTCCCAAATTCTTATGAAAACATTTACAGCACATGCTGCATTGTACTACTGAACCCAATTTATTAGATATTTTAGGAGTTGGAATCGGTTCATTTTATACAGATTTCAACTTTAACTCCACCAAAATGGACACCATCTGGTCACTACTGAGCATGTACGTAAAGCGCAGCACAGATTTATCTCAACTAAAAGTCAAGATCCTTACTTCAGGAACAGAAATCTATATTTTTTATAACTTTCCCAAATTTTTTTGAAAAAAAATTACAGCACAATCTGCATTGTACTACTGTACCCATTTTAATATATATTTTAGGAGTCGGTCCATTTTATACCAACTCCACCAAAATGGACACCGACTCCGAATCCGAATCCACAGCCCTGGTTGCCAGGGGTCCTATGTCTGCCGACTGTAAAGCCTCCGGATACCATTGGGGGGACTTCTCATCCATGGAGGGGGGCTCATTCACAATTTGTCACTGCCATAAATAAAAAAATGGAATCTAAACCTCCTCCAAGAGCAACTTATCCCATCATCCAGGAGCAGTATGGTGATGATGCTTTTACTAACATGATGGAGACAATGTCACAAGGCAAAAGTGATAACCAAGTGGTTTGGTGAACAAAACAAACATTGTGAGTTTATTTTCAGAAAACTCCACAGGTCTCAATCCCATAGAGAAAATGTGGTCAATCCTCAAAAAGCGGCAATTAAAAAAAACAGGAATTGTGAAAAACCTCTGACATCTAATTAGATAAGACTGAGCAGCCAACGGTCAGGATCTGGCCCAGAAGCCGATATCCAGCTGCCAGAGGAAGGTTCAGTCTTTACATAAAGTTTTTGTATTGGTCAATTAAAGTGTAAAACCTTTTGAAATGTATATAACACTATGTCTGTTATCATAGAAACAAACTAAAATAGCAAAAAAACAATGCAGGAGGATGCATTTCCACTGTAACTGGGGCTAATGTATAAACCCCAGGTATAGGGGAAATCAGATTTTTTTAAAAATGTATTTAAATGTCCTCCAAAAGGTCTTTTATGACCTTCGAGGGTTGGGGACACAGTATGTGCAATAAAAAAAAAAAAAAAAAACACTGCCAATCCAGAATCAGTGTTACCAGCCCGACCCGCATAGGTTATATAACAAAAAAAAAAGGTTTGATATAGAAGAATAATTGTAATGAAAAGGGGAGCAAATTTTCAAATACATCTTGACAGTCCTTTGTCGTCAAAATATAAATACCGTGTGTATGTAAAAAAAAAATCTAAGCCCCAGGTATAATGAAAAAACATGGATGCAAAAATTATTTGGACATCCAAATAAGATTTTTTTTTTTTTTAAATTAAACTGCATGAACGAAAAAAAACAAAACAAAACAGATAAGGGTGCCTGGTCATGATGTTAGATGGCCCGCTCCCAAACATGTTTTATAAAAAAATTATATATATATATATATATATATATATATATATATATATATATATATATATATACACACACACACACACACACACACACACACACACATAGAAAGAGTGCAATCATAGATGATGGCATTTTTAAAAGCAACCCGATGATCTTAAAAATGCTTAAAAAAAAGAAAGAAAAAAAAGGTGCCCACATGATCCCAGAACTTGATGTGTATTGATAGAAAATGCCACGACTAAAGAGAAAAAAATCAAGATCGTGTAAAAAATGAAACCATATAAGTATATTTGCAATACTTGTTCAATCAATAATGAATAATAAAAATAAAAAAAATAGATCTCTAATACACAAGTGGATTTACCCACAGCTTTCATTTACATTGTATATTTCCAAGTCTTGTAGGTAAAAATCACAGTACTTCAAACTCCAGAGGCATCATAAAAGCTGTGGGGTCCCCAAGTGGGACCTGCAGGTTCCGATAATGTAATAGAAATACAGAATAAAAATGCAAATGTGCACAGAGCCTGACCAGGATTCCTGCACTCGTCCATATGCAGCTTACGAGTGTCTATACCATGAGACCGATCACTGGGAGCCTCACTTGCACATGCAGTAGATAATATACAGTGTGCAAGCACCGAGCAAATGTATGCTACTAATAAAGAGTGTGTCACTCAAATCTATAGGATTTCCTCCAAACAAATGGCATGAAATGTACAACATCTCCATGGAAACAAGTAATAGGAAAGCCCTCTAACATGAGAAGGACACAACGGGGGAAACGGCTAACGCTGCCTCCACCTCTACACATTACAGGCATTTCTACACATTCATGTTCCAATAAGACAAACCTCACATTCCTACTTCTGAGGAAGTGAAGATGAAAGGAGGAAAATAAACCTAGAATCTAATATAAAGATTATAAAAAAATAAATAACGATTTTCAACTAAAACCTTACTTTTTTCTCTCTCCAAATACACTTGGGTCCTATCACAATGGGACCGCACCGCAAAGTGGTACTGCACCCCAGAAAACCTCACTATACCTCCCCTAATTCACAGTGGTCCAAAAACTGAGCCAGATGCTTTTTCTGTCTATACAACAACCCTGACAAGGAGGGGCCTGGCTTAGCTATGGAAAGAAACCCCCAAGCCAGCGGCTGTCAGGCCATGCTGGGATTTATAGTATTGTAACACCTGGAGAATTTGATTACATACCGTGCAGCATTTAATATGAATTTATCATAAATGTTTAATAATTAAAACCAAATTCTATTTTCTGAACATGGCTATATGGTTTCCATGAGTGTTGCCTGCTGAAGGCATTCATAGATCAGCTTCACAATAGCTATATGCAGCTATTCATTGACTTCTATGGGAAAGTGCTGTGGGCATGCCCTGTAACCTGCGGATTATGGGCATACTCAGTGACATCACCTACTCTGAATGGTGGATCCTTTGTGATCTACTGTTAAGTCATTGTTCAGGAGCAAGTGAGCTGTGACCTATTGTGTATGGTGGATCCGGTGTTATCTACTGTATATAGAGGTGTTATCAGTCATTGTAAAGGAGGAGGAGGTGAGCTGTGACATCACCTATTGTGAATAGTGGATCCTGTGTTATCTACTGTATATAGAAGTGTTATCAGTCATTGTACAGGAGGAGGAGGTGAGCTGTGACATCACCTATTGTGAATGGGGGATCCTGTGTTGTCTACTGTATATAGAAGTGTTATCAGTCATTGTACAGGAGGAGGAGGAGGAGGAGGTGGTGAGCTGTGACATCACCTATTGTGAATAGTGGATCCTGTGTTATCTACTGTATATAGAAGTGTTATCAGTCATTGTACAGGAGGAGGAGGTGAGCTGTGACATCACCTATTGTGAATGGGGGATCCTGTGTTGTCTACTGTATATAGAAGTGTTATCAGTCATTGTACAGGAGGAGGAGGAGGAGGAGGTGGTGAGCTGTGACATCACCTATTGTGAATAGTGGATCCTGTGTTATCTACTGTATATAGAAGTGTTATCAGTCATTGTACAGGAGGAGGAGGAGGAGGTGAGTTGAGACATCACCTATTGTGAATCCTGTGTTATCTACTGTATATAGAGGTGTTATCAGTCATTATACAGGAGGAGGAAGTGAGCTGTGACCTATTGTGAATGGTGGATCCTGTGTTATCAGCTGTATATAGAGGTGTTATCAATCATAATAATACTGCCTGTGATGAGAATGACAAGTATAAAAAACAATCTTCAAATACCAGATGTATCTATATATAATTGTCTAAGGGGTACTTCCGTCTTTCTGTCTGCAACTTCCATAACGGAAATCCCGCGTCGCTGATTGGTCTCGCCAGCTGCCTGTCGCGACCAGTGACGGCCACAGTCCGATTAGTCCCTCCCTACTCCCCTGCAGTCAGTGCCTGGTGCCCGCATACTCCCCTCCAGTCACCGCTCACACAGGGTTAATGCCAGCGGTAACGGACAGCGTTACACCGCGGGTAACGCGAGATCGCCAAGTCATCTGGGTAATTTTGCAATGCATCCTGGGAACGGAAGATGGCGGCAGCCGCACGCGCATCGCCAGAGCTTCGCTGGATCCCGGCGGGTGAGCATATAACTATTTTTTATTTTAATTATTTTTTTTTTTTTTAACAGCGATATGGTGCCCACACTGCTATAAACTACGTGGGCTGTGTTAGATACCGCGTGGCTGCTATATACGGCGTGGGCAGTGTTATATACGGCGTGGCCAGTGTTATATACGGCGTGGCCTGTATTAACGCATCGGGTATTCTACAGTATGTATGTATGTATGTATGTATGTATGTATGTATGTATGTATGTATGTATGTATGTAGCAGCCACATAGTATATAGCACAGGCCACGTAGTATATGTCTGCTATATACTACATGGCTCCTATATACTATGTGGCCTGTGCTATATACTATGTGGCTGCTATATACATACATACATACATACATACATACATACATACATACTCTAGAAAACACGATGCGTTAGAATCGGGCCACCATCTAGTCAGACTATAATGAGGCTCAAAGTGAAAACTGCAAGATTTCAGAATTCCTTAAAATATACATAATATGGAAAAATGGAAACAAAATCATCAATTCTGAAGTTTACATTTAACATAACAGGATTTAAGCAATAGGTCATTTTCTGACGACATTCTCTTTAAATCAATGAGAACATGGGATCCCCTGTCACAGTTAGACATTTATCCAAGTACGACAAGAGCATCATATAAATCCAACAAGATAATTGTTAATACACAGAAGCAGGAAATTTACAACGATGTCGCTACTTGAAGTATTTTAATGTATAATTACAGTTTGCTGAGCAAAAGCAATAATTAACTTTGCCATCGTTGCCCGTATAGATAGAAGAAAAAAAAATAAAAAAAAAACACAAATATTTTCTCAGTTTGCATCAATGAGTCACTCTAAATGCCAAATGGTTACTTAGCGCCGGTTCGAAGGATTCTTCACACTACAACTCTTGGACTGAGTGCTTAATATCTAATGATGTCGCATGCGCTGCTCTAATGAAAGTGGGAATAGTTATTACACAAAATCAGTCCTTGAAATATTACACAAAAGAAAAAGGAGTTCATCCTCACAGTCTGGACTGAATTGCCTATGAATAGATTTTGTGAAAGACAACCAATCTTGAGAAAGTATTAATATTTTCTGGCGGACCGTCTGTATTTTTCTGCGGTGCTGTGCATCCACGTGACCCCTGCAACAAGTTACTCAAAGACCCACATACACAAACTAAAGTAGCCGAACCCACCCATCTTGGTGAGGTCACGTGGCGTCAATACAAACCACATGAAAGTCCATTATAAGTCAGTCACCGTGATCCTTCGTATGACAAAAAACACCCTCTGACTAGTCACCCATTAACTCACATATTGCCACTACAGTTACTAATTACTGCCATATGGCAAAAACTATTTTATAGGACTATAAAAGGGGCTTGTTATAAAGAGTACAAAGGTAACAAATAAATGGAGGCATATTGGGGGGGGGATTTAGAGAAGGTGTCAGGTTCCATTATCTGTTAAATAAGACTATTTTAAAGAGGCATTAATTGTTGGATGGGAGCGGCTCTGAGATAGTAGTCTTGGCAGCCAATAGATAATCATTTTCCCTTGATGAGGGATTTTACAGAAATCTCGCAAAGGGCCCCATTAGGAATCTGTATGAAAGAAAGACCCACTAGGCCCATTACAAAGCATCTTGTGTTCCTAGCAGAAGCCATGAGCCAGGGGAATCTGTCATATGAAGGATCTCGTTGACCTACACTGGAGTCTCAGGCTGTTTGTTGTATTGATGGCAAGAATACCATTACACGCAGCAAGACTATGACTGACTATATGAACAAAAGCTTCCATAGACATTAATATGGAGTCCCCACTCTGCAGCTATAATGGCTCCAGCTCTATAGTCCCTTATACCCTTTATTTAACTGACAGATTTGTTTCCTCAGGTGTCATCCTAGTTGCATTCGTTTTTCTTCTCCCCCCGAGCAGGTATAAAATTGTCTGAACTTTTTTTTATCCACTGACTCTAAGGAAGTTGTCCATGACTTGGACAACTCCTCCTCACACACCTCGCTTGGCCCCCATAAAATAATAACACTTATACTCACCACCTGTGCTGCCGGCACTCACGGTGCTGGGACTCCCATACTATTGTTGTGATACGTAACGCCGGCGCCCAATCAGCGCTGGTGTCACTGTCCCCGCCTCCTATCGAATTGAGCAGGAAGAGGAAATTTGAGATCAGCTGCAGCCTGGACTTCCTCTTCATGTTCGATTTGTCTGAAGGCGGAGACCGTGATGCCAGCGCCGATGGTCGACGGCGTCACGTCTCAACACCAGCATGAGAGCCCCAGGATTTATTATTTTATGGGGTCCAAGCATTTTGATCAAGAAGGGGTTGTCCAAGTAGTGGACAACCTCTTTAATGTACAGTATACAGATGAAACTCTGTGAGATCTCTGAAGTGCACCGTTGGTCTTCTGTGCTTCACCCGTTTAACAAGATTCCCTTAGACTTTAATGGCTGAGTCTGATTTGCAAAACACATAAGAGTAGGACCTAATCTGACTCTCAGGGACTGGAAAAATAGTGTGTGTGGTTCAATGACACTACGGCTCCATGTGCTAGTCAAGAAAAAAAAAAAAAAAAAACACAACAGCAGTAGGAAGGGTCACACAGATGTGAGAAAGTAGCTCCTATCTAACTTTGGCGCTGTAGGCCAGCAAAACACAGTGGAGACTTCATGCAAAATGCAAATCCAGAAATAAAACTCAAATAAAAAATCTCAAGTTAAATGAAGCAAAACATTATTATTCCTATGGTTTGGTGTTTTTTTTTTACCTTCTTGAATTCTATTAGTCCCATTTACAAAAAATAGGATTGTGGGAAAGACTATATCAGGCAACAGTCCTCCATGGGTCCAAGGTTATCAGAACAGCATTCACAAGTGACATCTACCACTGTCAAAGCAGTGTTGGGTCTGGTTACAACTGATCAGAAAGTCTCCTATGTCACATCGCACCTTCAAACGGCACCATTTTACAAACCAAACTCTGCATGCCTTCACATGAAATCAGAAGGACATAGGGTCCCATAGACTTCTACAAGTGTCTTATTAGGCTATGTGCACACGTTGCGGAATTGCTGCGGAAATTTGTGGCAATTCTGCAACTCCGTGCCCAGGAAATACGCATGCGGAATTGGCATGCATATTCCCGCTAAACACTAGCATTTTGCAAGCGTAATTAGCTTGCAGAATGCTAGCGTTTTCCAAGCAATCTGTAGCATCAATAGTAAAAGACTGTAAAAAATAATTTTAAAAAAATGTAAAAAAAAAATAGTGATAATATTCTCACCTTCCGGCGGCCCCCGCAGCCTTCTCGCTCCTCGCGATGCTCCCTGTCACGATATGGTATGAAATATCATATAAGTTTAGTTTCTCTTGTCAGCCCAGGATGTGGGCTAAGAAACCCCCCTTCTCTTTTACTTCAGAGTTGCGCTTGCCTTGCCAATGTACATGGGGGAAGAGCGTTTTATTGCCTAAAGGAATGTTTACGACCAGCTAGAAGCTTCCTCCAGCAAGAACTGGATTCTAAGTCTCTAGAACCATGCGGTCCTTTGTTCCATTTTTGTAAGATATTAGGCAAACGATTTAAAATACGAACACAAAAATATATCGTCATAATCACACTCGGAGGATCTACCCATCACTCTAAGCATCAGCGTCTAACTCCATCGGGTAAAGAAGTAGGGATTGCTCTGTAAATAATAGGACATATTTGATCTCCTTAGAAAGCCCACGGTAATCTGAGATGAATGCTGGGTTTGTCAGGACTATGATATGTTCAGCAGCGGAATTACAAGTCTTAGAAAGATTTAGCTTATATTTAGTCAGAATGCAGAGAGAGGAGGGACTGGGATAGCCAGCCTTTTTGGTGATGTCACCAGGCTAAGCTATAACCGTTTTGGCCGGACTCCAGCAGGGAGTCTGTTGCTGGAAGAACATGTGGGTCTGACCTGAAGAGCTGTACCTCATGCACTGGGATTTTTGGGAGCCCCTCCCACTAGCATGGTGTTTGCCTGAACTGATATGAACTAAGAACATGTGAGTTATCTTTTCTTCCTTTAATCCTTTTATTTTCATAATTACCTTGAACATATTTGCAATTGTCTCATTTGTAACATCTTTGTATAATTTTGATAAAGCACTGCCTAACCTTTCTGGAGTATAATATTTAATGCTAGTTCTTCCTCCCTGCTCTAAAAACGTACCCTGTCTCTTGAAGGGACATTACGCTACTGTTTTGGGTTAGCTCCGGACCCGTTTGATCGGAGCTGGTGGCAGCTTACCGTGTGCAGACTTTTGGGGTGTTTCAGCGACTGCAGCTTGATAATTATTGTTCCTGCCTGCGTGGGAGTAGTTATCGCGTCGCTGCAGCGCGCCCAATAGCCAGTACATAGCAGGCAGCCTTTCTGGCGACTAATTACCCTAGGTGCAGTACCTAATCTGACCTGCGAGTAAGGGGGGCGCCAGAGAGCTGCAAGTGTTAAGTGGAACTGTAAGCGGGATACACAAATCCCTGCAGTTCATGGTATATTGAAGAGCAGTGGGATACCTAAAATAAGCCCCTGCTGTAAACTAAGAGGTCAATAGCATTGTGTGTTTTTTTTATCACATTGTGGCAGTAGAGGGATAACGAGGATAAGCCCCCCTGCACATGTGATAGCAGTCTGCTGGTCTAAAGTCACCCCAATCCGTGACCTAATGGTGGCAGTGGTCAGGAATCCCTGTGGATTTTCGTGACAAACTGCGGGCTACGGCTAAGGGATCGTGACAATTGGTGACAGTCACGGTGTGAATCGTGACACTCCCGTTCCCAGTGATGCCTTGCGACAATTACCTCAGATGATGTAGCGCCACGCGAGACCGCTACGTCATCACAGGTCATTGTTGCAAAGCATCACTGGGAATGGGAGCTGCCGGGAGCATTGCTAAGGCCTGGGCTGGATCCGGGGGCCACCAGAAGGTGAGTATATAACCATTTTTTATTTTAATTCTTTTTCAAGGGCCTGGAGGAGTGTCTCCTCTCTTCCACCCCCTGGGTACCATCCGCACATGATCCGCTTACTTTGCACATGGTGGGCATAGACACATGCGGAAAGTAAGTGGATCAATGCATTCCTATGTGTGCGGAATTGCCGCGATTCCGCACAAAGAATGAGCATGCTGCGTATTTTTCTGCGATGCAATTGCACCGCAGAAAAATATGCAGCATTAGCCCAGCATTGCAGAATCCCATTGAATTGAATGGGTTGTGTTGTGTATGCGGTTTTGCGGCGAAAATACGCGGCAAAAACGCATACAACCTGCAACGTGTGCACATAGCCTAAGGGTGCTATTCCACTTGGTGTGTACAAAGAACTATTACAAGGCAATGTGAGGCCTAACTCTAAGGCTATGTTCACACTGTTTTTTGGCTGCGTTTTTTTCTGCAGTCAAAACCTGCTCTAGGCAGTAAAATGCCTTTTATTCTGCTGCGTTTTTGGTGTAAATTATGTGTCATTTGTCTACAGTACACATTTAATAAAGTAAAAAACAATCAAAAACGCATGGCTGCTTTCTTTGTATGCTCATTGCTTTCCATGGTAAAAAAAAAAAAAAAACGCTGCAAAAACAAAACGAATTGAAAAGCTAGAGTTTTCAAGAAAGCACTAGTTTTTCAATAAACTTAGGGGGGGGGGGGGGAACATACGTGTGCATGAGATTTCTGAAATGGCACTGTAAAGAGCAGTTTTTAATTTGCATTAAAAAGAAAAAAAAACACGCAACATTTGAACATATCCAAAGGCTGGATTCAGTCATGAGAGAGACCTGTCAATCAACTGAAACGATCCAGGCTGATTCATGTTGGCCTTGGTTCAGGATTTACAGGTTTACTTTACAGGCATAAAAACATAAAATGTCCAACAAGACAAAAATCCAAGATAATGCGATGTTTATTTCCACCGAATGAGGTTGTAGCTTGTGATCTAGTATCCCAAGCAGCCATCTGTTGACAGGAGATGTTGGAAGTAATTATATATCAATTGTAAGGCAAACTAAAGAAAACAACAACAATAACACAAAGTATAATTTCCTAACATGCCGCAAACGAAAAGTACATTTCACGTAGTAACAAATGCTAGAAATGAACACGGCGGTGCTACCGTTTTGTTAACAGCACCACGGCTTGAGGAGCGAAAAATAAAAAAGACGTACCTTTGTTCCTGGGAGTTACACTGATAAGACTCTGGTCCACTAACTGCTAGAACAGCACCTTTAGCATTATCTGTGTGTCTCAGTGATGCTCCTGCAGGCCACAGCCTGAGTCCCAAGCAAGGAATATCCCATAGCAGCAGCACGTGACGTCAGGCCCATCTTTTCTTTCATTTCCCCCCTTTTCAAGTCTGGACTAATTTAAGATCTCAAACACATCCTACAAGAGCAAGCAGGCACTTAAGTCGCAATGAGAACCCTACCAACACATCACATACATCAGAAGGACCTCATTTCCATCAGTGAACCCTGGGAGAACAGAATGTTTACACAGGCAGAAAACTCCTGACGTTTCACTCTACACTTAGAGCACAGCCATCAAGTTTGTCTGTGCGCAGAAATGCTGGCAAAAGGTTGGTCGAGAGGCAACCTATCCGCTTCAGACATGCCATGAACACCCTTCTAACTCTTGCAAGCAAATGGCTATTCACTGCTTATGTAGGAGGCAGGGGGAACAGTCTATACACGCTGAATGCAAGCAACTTCTGTTCTTAAGGAAATTGCTTTTGAGCAGCGTGAACCAATACGTTTTATATACAAGCACAGAGGCTTGAAGGATAAAGCAATAAAGGCATGTGATACGTAGGTGTCGCTTTTTAGGCAGAGATGGATACAGGGAAAGCCTCTGTATGATGCATTACACAGTGTACAGGTCACGGTATCCCCTACTCAACAGGTATATTTTTCCAGCAGCATTCCCTGATAATGATTAATAGTCATTCCTTCACATATAGTAAGAACAGTCACCATAGATTTACTTCAGGGGTACACAGCACCCTGCTAGCAGGAAGGATGGAACAGTGCCTCGTCATTTTCATTATATTACACAACTTGTACAGTTTTTCTCTATTAGTGCTGTCAAGTTGTGTGAAAGGCATGGAGAGATTTTCTTCCAAGAGGAATGGTCACTTCATTGCTCATGTAATCATCCCTTCTTCCAACAACTGGATAATGCAGGCCGTACACATGGGGGATGGAGCATAGAAGGCAGCGCTTGTCAATCACACTGCCTAAAGGACAACCCTGCACATCACAAGGCCTTGTACATAGCAAAGAGGGACAGATTTACAACAGGGAAAATATACTTTTCATCTAAGGTGATTCCAAAGCTTATGCATCTGGCCCTATGTTACTTTTTAGAAGAATATGTTCCCACAGGGAATAAACATACAGCAGGTTTCTTTAGATGGAATATTTGCTTCAGCAGATGTATTGTTAATGCAATTTCGCAATATTTCATTCACACAAAAATGTGCAGTGTGAATGAAAAATAAGAGTCAAATGGGAAACATAAGCAACAAAATGCACTGCGTTTTTTCCTCCAGAGTTTGCAGGGGATATGGATAGTAACAACATTTTCCTAGCAAAATCTGTAATGACACACTGTATGACGCAGGTAATATTGTCTACAAGGACTGAAACTATACAGACAGGAAACTAACCAATATGGGTCTGAAGGGACTCCATGTACCACCAGACATTAATCCTAAACCAGAATACAATTTTTCGTATTTATGACTCTTTGTAAGCACGAAGCGAGATCAACCTTTAGGCTATGTGCCCATGTTGCAGAATGTAAGCAGAATTTTCCTCATCAAAACCGGACTCCCTTGTCAGGAAGTCCGCTCACGTTTTTCTATCGTTTTTCTATCGTTTTTCTATCGTTTTTCTTCCAGGTGTCCCAATACAATTATATAGCGGCAAAATCGCCGAAATTCCACAAAATTAAAGAACATGCTGCGTTTTTTTCCGCGATGCAATTCCGCTGCAGAAAAAAAAAACCGCAGCATGGGTACAACAATGCGGAATTCCATAAAAAATAATGTGATGCGTTTTGTAAGCTTTTTTTAAGTGTTTCCGCAGAGGGGAAAAACGCTTAAAAAATTCAAAATGTGCACATACCCTTACATAGTGGTATCTGTATATTCACAAACAAGCACCTACAAACAATGTCACAATATTGGTCTATGTCATATGGACTCAGGCTATGTGCCCACGTTGCGGATTTGTGTGCAGATTTTTCTGCACCGTTTATGCAAAATCCGCAGGTAAAAACGCATTGTGTTTTACCTGAGGATTCACCGCGAATTTCCTGCGGTTTTACACCTGCGAACTCCTAATGAGGAGCAGGTGTAAACCGCTGCAGAATCCACACAAAGAATTTACATGCTGCGGAAAATACAATGCAGCGTTTCCGCGCGGTATTTTCCACAGCATGTGCACAGCGGATTTGGTTTTCCATAGGTTTACATGGTACTGTACAACGCATGGAAAACTGCTGCAAATCCGCACCGTGTGCACATAGCCTAAAAGCTTTTCTATTCAGTATTTTTTGTTTTCTATTAATGTTAAAAAAAAAAAAAAATGGGTATTAGACCTACCGGTAATTCGGTTTCCAAGAGTCCATCCTGACAGCACCCTGGAGGACGTCCCCTCCTCCTTGCAGAGACAGGAAAAAACACAGGAGAGGTTAAAAGGTCCCACTCCGACCCCTTTCCTTCAGTGTTTTGACAAGTACCACTCATGGATAGATGCAAATAGAATTTTTTATTAACCACATCATATTACAGCATATGAAAATAGTATACATAGGGGGGGAAGTAACAGTGCTGTCAGGATGGACTCCTGGAAACCGAATTACTGGTAGGTCTAATACCCATTTTCCAGGACGTCCCCCTGACAGCACCCTGGAGAATACCAGATAAAACTCCTTTAGGGTGGGACAACTGCTTGGAGAACTTTTCTCCCAAATGACGTTTGCTGGGTTGCTAACACATCAAGTTTGTAATGTTTACAGAATATGTTCACTCTGGCCCAGGTTGCAGCCTTACATATTTGTTCTAAAGACGCACCCGCTCGTTCAGCCCATGATGCTGAGATAGCCCTAGTAGAATGAGCTTTAATTCCTGCTGGACAATCTACCCCTTCTGATGAATAGGCTTTAGAAATTACCGTTGTGATCCATCTAGCTATAGAAGCTTTGGAGGCTTTTTTACCCCCATTTTTCCCCCCAAACAAGAGAAATAGGTTAGGGTTCCTTCTCCAGGAATTAGTGGCCTCTAGATAGTCTAACACTGCTTGTCTGACATCAAGGGAGTGTAATGATTGTTCTTTTGCATTCGAGGGGTTTTCGCAGAAAGATGGTAAAATTATTTCCTGGTTTCGGTTTTGTATTGAAGCTATCTTAGGGATAAACTATGGGTCTAATTTTAAAATTATGTGATCATCGCGAACCTGAAGGTAGGGATCCCTAATAGATAGAGCCTGAATTTCTCCAACTCTTTTAGCTGTCGTAATTGCTACTAGAAATGCTGTTTTCCATGTGCGGACTGAGATAGGCATGTTTTCCTCTAAAGGTACCGTCACACTAAGCGACGCTGCAGCGATATAGACAACGATGCCGATCGCTGCAGCGTCGCTGTTTCGTCGTTGTGTGGTCGCTGGAGAGCTGTCACACAGACAGCTCTCCAGCGACCAACGATGCCGAAGTCCCCGGGTAACCAGGGTAAACATCGGGTTACTAAGCGCAGGGCCGCGCTTAGTAACCCGATGTTTACCCTGGTTACCAGTGTAAATGTAAAAAAAAAACCCACTACATACTTACATTCCGGTGTCTGTCCGTCCCCCGGCGTCCGCTTCCCTGCACTGTGTAAGCGCCGGCCCTAAAGCAGAGCGGTGACGTCACCGCTGTGCTGTGCTTTACGGCCGGCACTGACACATTCAGTGCAGGAAGCTCTGAGCAGCAGCGCGGACGCCGGGACACGTGACAGACATCAGAAGGTGAGTATGTACTGTTTGTTTGTTTTTTAACTTTTACAATGGTAACCAGGGTAAATATCGGGTTACTAAGCGCGGCCCTGCGCTTAGTAACCCGATATTTACCCTGGTTACCATTGTAAAACATTGCTGGGATCGTTGCTTTTGCTGTCAAACACAACGATACACGCCGATCTGACGACCAAATAAAGTTCTGGACTTCTAGCTCCGACCAACGATATCACAGCAGGATCCTGATCGCTGCTGCGTGTCAAACACAACGATATCGCTATCCAGGACGCTGCAACGTCACGGATCGCTATCGTTACCGTTGTTAAGTTGTTCAGTGTGAAGGTACCTTAAGGCAAAAGGATCTTTACATAGAGCCCTGAGGACTAAATTTAAGGGTACCGTCTCACAGTGGCACTTTGGTCGCTAAAACGGTACGATCCGTGACGTTCCAGCGATATCCATACGATATCGCTGTGTCTGACACGCAGCAGCGATCAGGGACCCAGCTGAGAATCGTACGTCGTAGCAGATCGTTTGGAACTTTATTTCGTCGCTGGATCTCCCGCTGTCATCGCTGGATCGGTGTGTGTGACACCGATCCAGCGATGAGTTCGCTTGTAACCAGGGTAAACATCGGGTTACTAAGCGCAGGGCCGCGCTTAGTAACCCGATGTTTACCCTGGTTACCATCGTAAATGGTACATACTCATATTCCGGTGTCCGTCAGGTACCTCGCCGTCTGCTTCCCGCACTGACTGAGTGCCGGCCGGAAAGCAGGGCACAGCGGTGACGTCACAGCTGTGCTCTGCTTTTACTTTACGGCCGGCACGCACAGTCAGTGCGGGAAGCAGACGGCGAGGGACCTGACGGACACCGGAATGTGAGTATGTACTGTTAGGTTTTTTTTACATTTACGATGGTAACCAGGGTAAACATCGGGTTACTAAGCGCGGCCCTGTGCTTAGTAACCCGATGTTTACCCGGGGACTTCGGCATCGTTGGTCGCTGGAGAGCTGTCTGTGTGACAGCTCCCCAGCGACCACACAACGACTTACCAACGATCACGGCCAGGTCGTATCGCTGGTCGTGATCGTTGGTAAATCGTTTAGTGTAACGGTACCCTTAGTCCCAAGAGGGAACTAACTGCCTAAAGGTGGGACGCAATCTCTGTATGGCTTTAACAAACCTAATTATCCATGGGTGTGAAGCTAAAGGATAACACTGGGGAACAATTTGAAAAAAAATTTCTGTTGAGTTAGGTTTTTGAGCTGATTTATACTAAAATTGGCATGTTGATTCCAAAAATAGTCAGTTTTTTTCTAGCACGTCAAGTTTTTCCTCCACAACTTACCTGCCAGAGAAGCACAATTGCACTGATATCTGTAATAAGACTTGTTATCTGATTACAATTCGACTCATATAGAGCTACGTGGCAACTTGTAAGAGTAGTCACAACTGAGACAGTGTGGTGAGAGGTGTGTGCAGCTCCCAATACGTCATAATTATCAATATCTTTACACAAAAAATTTATCATAGTAGGAATAAATAGGATTTGTGATAGCTTTTCTCTTTACATTGGGCGCTTAGTTGTAATTTATATATCTCTTATGATTTTTTTCTTTGTTAGTTTTCAAAGCTTGTAACTTTCCATCTCAGTGTTTTATTTACATATGTACATATTTCCTACATATTTGTCATGCCTATTTCTTATACATTTCATTTTTTGTTCATATTTGTACTATTTAAAAAAAAAAAAAAAAACTTTTTAGGTACAGTACCGTATTTTCCGGCGTACAAGACGACTTTTTAACCCCTGAAAATCTTCTTAAAAGTCGGGGGTCGTCTTGTACGCCGGGAATCGCCTTGTACGCCGGGTGTATATGGTGGGTGGGGGGGGGGAGTGATCCTGATGACGACGAGGGGGCGTCTCACAGGAAAGTGAGTATCCCCCATTACCTTATCATAGCGCTGCAGCGTGGGGTCTCTGTGCTGGGAGCGGCGGCTGCTGTGCTGTGCTGTGGCGGCTCCTCTTCTGCAGTGTGGGGCCTCTGGTGCTGTGGGGCGGTGGCAGCGGTGGCGTATCTTCATGCAGTCGGGGCTCCTCCGGCATCTCAAAGCCTAGAGGCCCCGCCGGCAACTCCATCGGTGTAATGCGCTGGCCTCCGGGAAAATGGCCGCTGCTTAGATTCAGATCTCGTGTCCCGAGATTTCGGGACGAGATCTGAATCTGAGCATGCACAGCCCCCAGCGGCCGGGCCACCGCATCGCACCTATTGAGCTGCCTCCGGGAAAATGGCCGCTGCTCAGATTCAGATCTCGTCTCCCGAGATCTCGGGACGAGATCTGAATCTGAGCAGCGGCCATTTTCCCGGAGGCCACCTGACCGCATTGTACCGATGGAGTTGCCGGCGGGGCTTCCAGGCTGAGATGCCGGAGGAGCCCCGACTGCATGAAGATACGCCGCCGCCACTGCCCCACAGCACCAGAGGCCCCACACTGCAGAAGAGGAGCCGCCACAGCACAGCAGCCGCCGCTCCCAGCACAGAGACCCCACGCTGCAGCGCTATGATAAGGTAATGGGGGATACTCACTTTCCTGTGAGACGCCCCCTCGTCCTCATCAGGATCACTCCCCCCCCCCCAAAAGGCACATATTCACCGGCCCTATAAGACGACATACGGTGTATAAGAAGACCCCCAACTTTTAAGAAGATTTTATTTTTTAACTGGTAAAGTTGGGGGGTCGTCTTATACGCCCAGTCGTCTTATACGCCGGAAAATACGGTAGTTTACATATTTTTGAGAAGACAAAAATCCTATAGTTCAAAAACTTGACGTGATACAGAAAAACTGAGATCATTTCTGGATTCAGCATCCAAAAATTAATTAAGAACAGTTGTCTGACCTAACTCTTAAAAAATTGTGTTCCCCAGTGTAATCTAAGAAAATGCTGAGGGTCACAATCTGCACCTTAAGGGTACTAGGCCTAAGCCCCATGCTGAATCCAGATTGCAGAAAATCCAGAACTCTGGGAATGTCCGGGGTATCCGGCAATACGGTAGACCCGCCACCTTCCATACAAAATCTCTTCCAGATCTTGTAGTAAATTGCCGAAGTTACCGGTTTTCTACTCGCTTGGATAGTTGAAATGACTTCATCTGATAAACCCCGAGATTTCAAAATGTCCCTTTCAGGATCCATGCTGAAAGGTGTAGCCTTTCCGAGGTTTGGTGTAAGACAGGACCCTGATAAATGATGTTCTTCCATAGAGGGAGTTTGATTGGGTTCTCTGTTGTCATGGACCCCAGCAACGGAAACCAGCTTCTTTTCGGCCAGAATGGCACAATCATCAGAACTGTTGCTTGGTCTTCCTGAATTTTCCTGAGCACCACCGGAATGAGTGCCAATGGAGGAAACGCATAGGAGAGTGGTTCGTCCCAAGTCTGGCTTAAGGCATCTACTGCTTCTGGCACGTCTGAAGGGTTGAGAAAATAGAAACTGGACACCTTTGAATTTTTCCTTGTGGCAAACAAATCTATCTTGGGGGTTCCCCAATGGTGGCATAATAGTTGGAAAACTTCTTGGTTTAGTTCCCACTCTGTCGGACAGACCTTCCTCCTGCTTAGGTAGTCAGCCAGGGTATTCGGAGACCCTTCTAGATGCACTGCTGTAATTGAAAGAACTGTGTTCTCTGCCCAGGCAAATATCTTTTGCGCTAGATCTTGAAGTGCTTTGTGCTTGGGACCTGCCTGGTGTCTCAGGAATGACACTGTTGTCATGTTGTCCGTTAGAATCTTCACATGCTTGTTCTTTAGCCGTGACTGGTTTCGTCTTAGGGTCTCCCAAACTGCTAAAAAGTTCTCTGAAATTTGAAGACTTGTGGCTGATGTCCTTGGGCCACTTGCCCTGAAAAAACCATCCTTCCAGGTGTGCTCCCCATCCCCACTGACTGGCGTCTGTGGTGATTACCACACAAGGAGTCGGAATCCATGGAACACCTGTCCTTAGGTTGCTGGGTTGTGTCCACCACCGTAATAATCTTCTTACTGTTGTTGATAGTTGAATCCGTCTGTCAACGATCCCAGACCGATAAAATCTGTCTTTGTAATGGTCTTGAGTGGGCTTGGGCCCACCTGACACAGGCTGTCATTTTCCTTAAGATCTTCATGGCTGATCTTATGGTAACTCGACCTTTCAGGAACTCTATGATCATCTTTTTCATTGACTCCTGTCTTTCTCTTGGCAGAAAGGACTGTCTGCAGCTTGAATCCAGAAGCACTCCCAGGAATACCTTCCGAGATTCGGGTTTTAGGTGAGATTTTTTCCAATTTACGACCCATCCCAGGTGTTCCAGCACCGCTATGGTTCGATCTCTGTGTAGGATTAAAGTTTTTTCTGATCGAGCTATCAGGAGAAAATCGTCCAAATAAGGAATTATTGTAATTCCTTGGTTTCTTAGGTATGCAACAACTTCTGCGATCAGCTTCGTGAATATTCTCGGGGCTGAGGCCAAACCGAACGGGAGACATTGAAACTGGATGTGGCAGGTCTGATCCGATAAACTTACCGAGAACCTCAGAAGTTCCCGAGAGGTTGGATGAATTGGAACCTGATAATACGCACTCTTCAAGTCGAGAGTGCACATTATTGAATTTTTGTCTATGAGATGGATAGTTGATTTCATGGATTCCATCTTGAACCGTTTGTATTTGACCCAAGCGTTTAATGGTTTTAGGTTTATGATGGTGCGACTTTCCCCTGACGGTTTCGGGATTGTGAATAGGGAAGAGTAGTGACCCCTGCCTATTTTTGATGCGGGAACCCAAACTATGACCTGGGAGCTGAAAAGTTCCTGAAGGTCTGAGAACATTGGAGAGTCAGCTGCCACAGTTGTCGGTGAGATATACCTTTGGGGTGCGGGAGATACAAGTTCTATTTTGTAGCCCTTGGATATTATATTTAGTACAAATTAGATTTGAGTGATTTGACCCCAGTTGCTGAGAAAAAACCTGAGCCTGCCCCCTATACCTATGGCGTCATTGCCTCCAAGGTCTAGAGCTTGATCCAAAAAGGGAATTTCTTCCCCTTCTGTTCTGGGTATAGGAACCTTTATAGGTCCCTCTATTGGATCTCCACTGTTCCCTATATTCAGGTTGTTTACGGGGTGGCGGCCTTCTCTGAAAAGGCTGAAACTTCTTGGGTTTATCCTCAGGGAATCCTTTTTATTATCCAACGCGAACTCCAAGATGTCATCTATTGCCTGTCCAAATACCCTGGATCCTGCAAAGGGAATGGCACACAATTTATTTTTAGAGGCGTTATCTCCCGACCAGGATTTAAGCCATATAGCTCTACGGGTTGCATTAGATAAAGAAATATTTCTAGCTGCAAATCTCACAAATTCGGCTGAAGTATCAGCCATGAAGGCTGTAGCAGATTTTATAATGGGAAGGGAAGAAATTATTTCAGCCTGTTGGGTTTTATTAACTAAATGTTCCTCTAACTGCCCCCATCCATATGAACATGGACCTTGCCACCGAAGTCGCCGCAATATTAGCCCATATCAAGACTGCTGACGTCTCCCAAGCATGAAGTAGGAGAATGTCCGCCTTGCGGTCCATGGCATCCCTGAGGCTTGACGAATCCTCAAAGGGAATAGAAGTCTTCTTTGTAACGTTAGCCACAGGAACGTCAGCTTTAGGGATTTCTTCCCATGTCTTGACATCCTCTGGGTCAAATGGTAGATGGCCCTTAAATTCCCGGGACATCACTAGTCTACGCTCTGCTTCTTTCCATTCTTGCAATATCATCAGCCG
Source organism: Ranitomeya variabilis (assembly GCF_051348905.1). Lineage (NCBI taxonomy): Eukaryota > Metazoa > Chordata > Amphibia > Anura > Dendrobatidae > Ranitomeya > Ranitomeya variabilis. The sequence goes on along the minus strand of NC_135233.1, from coordinate 427,363,251 downwards.
GATATGTTCGCTTACAAGGAATACCGTTTGCTTCTGAGATGTTAGACCTCCAAACATCAAATCCTGTCTGGATTTTGGACGCGGCTCTTCCTTCAACTGCATAGTATTTCTCACTGCTTGCACTAGGTCTTTCGTGTCTTCCACTGGGAAGAGATATTTCCTTCCTTGATCCTGTTCTTCCACTGGAAGTTCTCCCTCTTCCTGATCTGAGCTCTTGAAGTCTGAATCTTCATTTGACGAATTATCAATGTCTTCTTGCTCTGGGTCCCATCTAGGTCTCTTGCGGCTAGGACCTAGACTGGAATGGTGCTGTTGCGATATGGTAGCCAAGGAGGCTTGTACTTCCTCCCTGATTAAACTCCTCATCTCCGACCATAACGTTAGTTGTTCTTCTCTTACAACCTTTGAAATACAGGAGCTGCAGAGTGCTTTTTTGTACGCCTCTGGAAGCTTTACATGGCACATGGAGCAACAGCTAGATTTTACCGAGGCCTTGCCTGGCTTTTTTGCCGTTGGGAGGAGTGTTTGTGGGATATCCTTATCCTAAGAATACAAGAATAGGGACTGGGCTTAGTGTCTACATGTGAGTTCAGGTGTATTTGTGCTATGTGCACTTACCCTGGCATCCTCACTTCTGATTTCAATATCCTCCTTTGTCTCAGGCATCCTGACACCTGCTCACGATCCCCTTTGCGCCAAATCAGTGACACTGATCGTATGACCGCAGGTCCTGGGCATGTGGACACTAGGCAGCCTGAACGCAACTAAATCAAATTTGCCGCCCTCCACGCTGTGAACGCCAGCCGGGATGCACCGCTGACGTCACCGGAAATGACCTCGGCTATTTTCCCCCACTTACTTCCGCGATGTGGAACGCACGCTGGGCCTCCGCTGACGTCACCGGAAGTGGCGCTCGGCTCTGTTACCGCCGACTCCTCCATGTTCCTGTATGGAACACATAGTTCCGGCGCCTCTTCTCCTGCCTGGCACCCGAGCCGAGAGCCCCCCACCGGGAGGAAGCGGCTCTACCCAGGAGCCCGTCCTCTCGACTGGTCTCTTGTCGCAGAGGGACTCCCCACCGGGAAGTTTCTGCCTTGGGCCGTTAGACAGGGGGAAGGATATTGGACCAGCCGCACGATCCCCCTGAGCCCTCCGGTAAGCCTTCGCACACGCGCTGCTCTCGTGTGTCCCTCCATGCAGGGACAGGAAAAAACACTGAAGGAAAGGGGGCGGAGTGGGACCTTTTTACCTCTCGAGTGTTTTTTCCTGTCCCTGCAAGGAGGAGGAGACGTCCTCCAGGGTGCTGTCAGGGGGACGTCCTGGAATAAAAAAATTAAATTACCGGTATATATTTGCTTAGATATATAAACCAAACTTGCAATAAACATGCAGAATTGTACCGTATTTTACATAAACCCTTGGCAGAGTGACAATTTTCTAATCAGCTTGTGCATAATTTTCTTGTAAGCAGGGGAAGAAAATAAACCAAAAAAAAAAGCACTAATAAATAAAAACATTTATACAAATGGAGAGAAAAGACGTGACTCTAAAACTTGCCACCAATAGAACAGTCTTGTAGAATGACACCACCAGAAGTTCAGTATGAAATGCTGGAAAAAAAAAAAAAACACTGGATGGTGGGCCAACACACAATGAAAAAGGCCCCTTAGAGTATGTGCACATGTTGTGAATTTGGCTGCGCAGATTTGGCCCTGCGTATCTGCAGCAGTTTTCCATGCGGTGTACAGTACCATGTAAACCTATGGAAAACCAAATCCGCTCTGCACATGCTGCAGAAAATTCTGCGGTTAATTTTCCGCAGCATGTCAATTCTTTGTGCGGAATCCGCAGCGTTTTACACGTATTCCATTATAGGAATCCACAGGTGTAAAAATAAAACAAAACCAACTTCAATAATATTTACAAGAAACAACTTTTGATTAAATACACAGACATGTAATTTCACTTAACCCCTTAGTGACGGAGCCAAATTTTTTAAATCTGACCAGTGTCACTTTATGTGGTAATAACTCTGCAACGCTTCAACAAATCCCAGTGATTTTGAGACTGTTTTTTCATGACACATTATACTTTATGATAATGGTAAATCTAGGTCAATATGTTTTGTGTTTATTTATAAAAAGTATCAAAAATTTTAGTAAAATGTAAAAAAATTTGCACTTTTCTAAATTTGAATGATTATCTTTTTAATCCAGATGGTCACACCACAGCGAACCATTAATCAATAACATTTCCCACGTGTCGGCTTTATATCAGCACCATTTGTAACATTTTATTTTGTTTTGTTAGCATTCTATGAGGTTTAAAAATGTAGCATCAATTTTTCATATTTTCAAGGAAATTTACACAATTTCTTTTTTTAAGGACTTATCCATGTTTGAAGTGACTTTAGGGGTCCTATGTATTAGAAAACCCCCAAAAGTGATACCATTTTAAAAACAGCACCCCTGACATTGAAAACTGCAGTCAGTTAGTTTGTTAACCCTTCAGGTGACTTTCAGGAATTAATGCAGAGTGGCATCACAGAAATGAAAATGTCTATTTTTACCACCTAAATGCCTCTAACTTCTGAACAGATTACTACAGCAGTCAGACTACAAGGCTGCTATTTGGTCATGAACTGACATGGCAAACATCAGGACCACACAATCATGATCTGAGGGCACCAATTGGGATAAAGAGGAAGCCCTCACACTCTTAACCATTTATAATGATGTAGTCACTACTGACAGCAGCATCTAAGGGGTTAAACATTTTGGATGGTGCAAACACTGATCATGGCTGATACAGCAAGTTGTCAGCTATAGTGCACAACCGACAGATGCTGGATTGTCGCCTGTATGGGGAGGCTATTCTCTTATATCTCAGGTCAGTTAAAAGACGTATTGGCGGTCATTAAGGGGTTAAAACACAAGACTTTGTAGAATACCTCTTCATGGAGATATAAAATATACCTCTCCAGAATCACTGACTGTATTCCCCTAAAAGCAAATTTAAGTGACAAACATGAGCAACACTGCAATGTGATTACAAAGCTCAATATCTATGGTGGGCAATATTATACAAGCTTTTTATCTGCACTTGTATTATAGTCGCATATACTGATTTTAGCCAGGTCGCCAGCCTTACAACCAGGATTTTCATCCATAGTATAATCACAAGGACTAAGGTGAGCACAACATAATGGGACCCTGCATAAACCCAGCTGAATGCCAGTTGTACATGTGCACAATACAAACCTTTTTTTGCACTTATATTACCGTTGCACATCCTAGTTTTAGTTAGCTCAGACTCACAATGAGAGGGAGGGGATGGTGGTGGGTTTTGGCCATAACACAGTAACTAATATGTGCCCAGTACATGGGTGCCCTGCATAAGATTACTTTTTTTCCACCTTTGTACCTATATTAAGGTCATATCCCGGTTTTTCACTAGGTCGTAACACAGTAACCAAAACACAGCCAGCCTAATGATAAGGTTTGATGTATATTAGATCATATATTACTTACTAGATGGTGGCCCGATTCTAACGCATCGGGTATTCTAGAATATGCATGTCCACGTAGTATATTGCCCAGCCACGTAGTATATTGCCCAGCCACGTAGTATATTGCCCAGCCACGTACATAGTATATTGCACAGCGACGGAGTATACAGCACAGAGCCACGTAGTATACAGACTTAAAATAAAAAAATAAACATATACTCACCTTCCGAAGGCCCGTTGAAGTCCTGGCCCTGTGTGCGGTGCACGCGGCAGCTTCCGGTCCCAGGGTTGGTATGAGCGCAGAACTTGAGGACGTCGCGGTCACATGACCGTGACGTCATGGAAGGTCCTTCTCGCATACCATCCTTGGCACCGGAACCTGCCGCTTGCATGGACCGGTCACCGGAGCGTCGCGAGGAGCGGGACAGGCGGCGGAATGTGAGTACATAATGATTTTTTAATTTTTATTATTTTTAACATTAGATCTTTTTACTATTGATGCTGCATAGGCATCATCAATAGTAAAAACTTGGTCACACAGGGTTAATAGCGGCAGTAACGGAGTGAGTTACCTGCGGAATAACGCGGTCCATTAACGCTGGCATTAACCCTGTGTGAGCGGTGACTGGAGGGGAGTATGTATCGGGCACTGACTGCAGGGGAGTAGGGAGGGACTAATCAGACTGTGGTCGTCGCGGATTGGTCGCGGCAGCCATGACAGGCAGCTGGTGAGACCAATCAGCGACTTGGATTCCATGACAGACAGAGGCCGCGACCAATGAATATCCGTGACAGACAGACAGAAAGACAGACAGACGGAAGTGACACTTAGACAATTATATAGTAGATTATACCACATATAATACTTATTCTACTTTTAGGGTTACATATTTTTATAACATTAAAAGTGGGGTAGAGTATTATAAAGTAATGATAAATAAAAAAAGTAATAAGTCCCTAGGCTCGATACTGAACTTATGAAGGAGTTAAAAAAAAATGAGGGGGTCTGTAGCCTCCTACAATCAAAGGAAAAACCACAAATGATTAATACACTCCTCTGAAAGAAGGGAGGAAAATAGCTTTACAGCAAAACAGCCTCAGTCTAGCAAATGTGCTAACATAACAGAACGTCCAGTACAGCCGCCTGGCATGCTTAGCATCTCTCTACACATGCTCCAGCATATGTACTGATGCTACACAGATAAAACATGGCTAAGACAAAGCCCCTGCAGCCACTCCCAGCCCTGAAACACATAACATTTATTTCCATGCAAGTAAGTAAATAACAAGCTATGGACACGGGCCTCTCTGCCACCTGTCCCCACAAAGCTCTGGCCGCACCAGATGGACTGTAATGTTTGCACCATGCTGCTGCCGATACAAAGCTTATACGCTGAAGTTGTCTGGGAGTTGTTCTAGGCCCCAGAAATCAAAGCAAACTCGCAGCAATTGTTACCGTGCATTTCAACTACAAGTGAAGCTCACATTCATGGCCTAAGAATACCGAGCAACTGACTCATTTCTGGAAAACAGACGAATGCAGAATCCCAGCAGCAGATTACTTCTATCTACACGTTAACGTCGGTTAATGTTTCCTGTAAAGGGTATTCACATAACAGCACGTTTCCTGCTTCCACTGCAAACCACTGATATTTTATTTCACATCCACACAGAAATGGGAAGGCTCCTTATTAAACAAAGCCCCTGAAAAACAAGAGCCATTATTCTGCACAGCACACACGTCCTCGATAAACCCCTGTAAAGTGCAAAGGGGTGGAGAGAGCGACAAGCACATTCCTTGGTGCTAGGATGGCAGCTGTGATTGCTGGAGAAGAAAAAAAACTGCACAATCTGAGACCAAAACAGAGGAAAGGAAGTGAAAAGGGAGACACGTCAGCACAACACGGCTGCGCGCAGGTTACTGGTCATCAATCGCTGGATGATGCTCTGCATAGAAGACAATTTGTAAAACATTTTAGCGTTTTTTGTAATCTTATAAAAGCACAATATAAGTCTGTGCATCAAAATAAAGGAAAATAGGTCCTCGTAGCCACTTCAATGTGTGTCAATTACATAAATCAATTATAGCACGGAGGCTGGCAAGTTGCTGATCAATACTTGATTTGAAAGGGGGACGGGAGGGAGCAGGAGAATGTAGGTGTCTATTTATTGCCATGCGACCAGTTCTGGTGATAATCTGCTGTTATTTTGCTAATACTCTACAGGTAACAATGTGGCATTATCACAACTTAAAGTTATGAACTAAAAAAAAAAAAAAGTGATGTGTGAACACGGCTTTTCAAGATCCGCTCTCCTGTCAGTCATTACAGATCCTGTGAAGATGGGTGGGAGCGATATATCACATGTGATGTGAAGCATTGTGATCTCATGCAGGATCACAGTGCAAACATGTCAAAGGATAGCCATGATTATCAGAAGTTGGAGGATAGTGTTCAATGGCTTACAAGCAGTATTGCAAAGCAATTTAACAGGCAGACAATAACCATGCATATGCAAATGTACACAGAGCAAAAAAAAAAAAAAGTAGGTTGGAACACTTCACAGACACCTTTGCTATAGGGTGACGAATATAAGAACATAATACAAAATTACTAAAAACTGGTTAGTTATGGAACATTTTTCTCCTGGTGTGTCTATTCAAGTAAACTTATGGAGCACAAAGAACCCCAAGAATGGTTTTGAGCACAAGTCGTTGACTGGCATGTGAACTCACCAAAACCAACTGGAACGGCTGTATGTAATCAGCAAAGTTTACTTGGCCCTGCGAATGCTGCAATATCTCAGGTAACACACAAAGATTTACAGGTGCTAAACTTAAGTGAAGACCAGTTGTCAGAAATGGTCACGTTAGTAGAAAGTCCGGACACATAAGCCGTCACCACACACCTGATCAAAGGTCAATATAAAAAAAAATAGAATTGCTGTGTGATGATCCTATCACATAAATCACTCATGTAATTCACAGTAGAAATGGTGCAAGGCTGGGGCCACATACAGACATCCTAGCTCCTCACTTAGGTGCCATGTGGCTTCTTGTATGGTAAGGCCACTGTCACAGGGTTGAATGCACAGCAAATTTTCCAATAGTCAGCGCCAGGAATGAAAAATTACGCAAAATTGCATTCACTCTGCTGAGAAAACCCGATACATAAAACAACTGCTGCTCCGGATCGGTTATCTGTAGCACACAAATTATTTTTCGGTGAATGCCAAGGCAGATTTCTCCTTCAGCAATGCGTAAACCAAGAACACAAATCTGCACTTTTTCCGCAATTAAGTTCACAGAAACAGCTGCACCACAAAGAAATACACGTACTTCAGCCTAAAGACTCATTCAGACGTTGGTTTATAAAGTATGATATGTATTCTACCAATGGTTTTCAAGGATAGAACATTTATCCATTGTAATCTATGGAGCTATTCACATCAGTGGGTTTCTTTGAGGCACATGTACCTGCAAAAAAATTACGGAGACATGTACAAGTATATGACCCATGCCATCAATGTGCAGCCCATGATTATCACTGTAATGAATAGGAGAAGCTTTCCAATTTACGCATTTATTTCCCCATACGTGAAAACCACTGATGAAAAAGTGACTGTAAAATCTAACACTGACCGAACACTGATGAAACTCTGAACATTTTATGCACAACAGAAAAATCACTGGCATCTGAATAAAGCCTAAAAAGGTCTAAGTCGCATGACTGTAAAGTCACATTTTTTCATCCTTATTATGATTGCAATTCCCTTCCCATCAGCCTAGACATGGAGATATTGGGGATGCCAATCCTATCGTACAAACATAAACAAGTCGGCAACAAGCCATTTTCATAACTGATGTTCATTGATCAATTATCAGTGCGATCACTTGGAAATGCACAAATTGTGTAAATGGAAGGTATGACTAGATGATTAATGCAGTTGCATTTTTTCTATAAGGCTGCTGTCACACTAGCAGAATTTGGTCAGTATTTTACATCAGTATTTGTAGCCAAAACCAGGAGTGGGTGAATAATGCAGAAGTGGTGCATATGTTTCTATTATACTTTTCCTCTAATTGTTCCACTCCTGGTTTTGGCTTACAAATATTGAGGTAAAATACTGACCAAATTTTTACTGCTAGTGTGACGGCAGCCTAATGCTATAGCATAATAATAATAATAATAATAATTTTTATTTATATAGCGCCAACATATTCCGCAGCGCTTTACAACTTATAGAGGGGACTTGTACAGACAATAGACATTACAGCATAACAGAAATCACAGTTCAAAACAGATACCAGGAGGAATGAGGGCCCTGCTCGCAAGCTTACAAACTATGAGGAAAAGGGGAGACACGAGAGGTGGATGGTAACAATTGCTTTAGTTATTTGGACCAGCTATAGTGTAAGGCTCGGGTGTTCATGTAAAGCTGCATGAACCAGTTAACTGCCTAAGTATGTAGCAGTAGAGACACAGAGTGCTATTAACTGCATAAAGTGTATGAGAACACGATGCAAGGAACCTGATTATGTGTTTTGTTTTTTTTTCTATTTTTAATAGGCCACACAGGGATAGTTAGGTTAATGCGTTGAGGCGGTAGGCCAGTCTGAACAAATGCGTTTTTAGGGCACGCTTAAAACTGTGGGGATTGGGGATTAATCGTATTAACCTAGGTAGTGCATTCCAAAGAATCGGCGCAGCACGTGTAAAGTCTTGGAGACGGGAGTGGGAGGTTCTGATTGTTGAGGATGCTAACCGGAGGTCATTAGTGGAGCGGAGGGCACGGGTAGGGTGGTAGACTGAGACCAGAGAGGAGATGTAGGGTGGTGCTGAGCCATGGAGTGCTTTGTGGATGAGGGTAGTAGTTTTGTACTGGATTCTGGAGTGGATGGGTAGCCAGTGTAATGACTGGCACAAGGTAGAGGCATCGGTGTAACGGTTGGTGAGGAATATGATCCTGGCAGCAGCATTCAGGAGAGATTGGAGCGGGGAGAGTTTGGTAAGAGGGAGGCCGATTAGTAGAGAGTTACAATAGTCCAGACGGGAATGAATAAGAGAAACAGTAAGAGTTTTTGCAGAGTCGAAAGCATTTTATAAGCGCTTAACAGAATTTAAAAAAAAAAAAAAAATACATTAAAGTAACTGAAAATATTTAAAAGATATCAAAATGCAAACAAATGTTTACTTGCATTTAATAACGTTAAAAAAAAAAAAGTGAATATAAAGGAGACCTTAAAAAAAAAAAAAAAGTGTTCTGCAAATCGCTATTAAAGTTGTCACGTGTCTAACATCACAATATAGCCCCAGCCTTACAAATATATTCGCTCATAAGATCATTCAAATGAGAACTTTTACAATACTTTCCACTAATTTCCATTAACTTCCATGGAGCGTATCTACTCAACCGGTCCATGTCCAGCAAAATCCCGGTTAGAAACTTTTCATGGCCTCAAAACTACAGACTAATCTATAAGGATTGGATTCAGAAAGTTAGGTTGGATAATCTTGGCCACAGTAATAAAAAAAATCTGGCCTTACAGAGACACCATGCACTGCATACATATGGATTCATAATAATGAACCCTATAGAATAGGAGTAGCACTGTATAAGTCCTGATCTGCCGCAGCCAATGGCGATAAGTGGGAATTAGTGGATTGTTATGTACAGTCACACAGTGAACTACTCACTCATTTATTTCTTGCAAAATTACATTAAACCGAAACCTGTGAATGACTCGTCATCACAATTTGTGGGCTTTGATACACCTATAGCAAATAATAGGATTCCATATACAAAGATTTGGAAAATGTTCGTAAGATAACATTTTGTGATTTTCTGTTAGTTTAAAAAGTTGTGGAGTTGTCACCAAATGCTCACGGTCATGGTGTCTCTCGGGGCAGTGTTCTCACTGTTGCTGCACGTAAACTCAACAGAACATATTCTTGTTTTATGGACGAGAATAATGCGTGTAATGGACTGCAGCTCCCCCACACGTTCGTGATGTGAACAGGACTGGCCCGATGACTACAACATTTATCTGACCCCGGCCTTATTCGTCACAAAAACAAACATTTCCATCATCACTACTGCGCTACAAAAAGGAGACATTGGTGAATGCAAATTCTGTCACACTAGCAACACGATGCTATAGGCCAAGTCGGTCAAAAACCAAAGACAGGAAGGGGAACTTTTCTTCAACCCTGAATTGTTATTTGTTGATCATTTCACACCAATCAATCAGCTGGGAATATACAAACTTTCCATAATGGAAGGTACGCCTAGATCAGGGATCTCCAACCTGTGGCTTAGGAGACGTGTGGCTGGCATACAGAGCAGCTCTCCAGATGGTGACTTTTGCGAGTAGTCACACACAGAAGAGCAGATCTGAATGGGGATAGGATAGGCCCTGGTTCTTAATATACTGACTCAGGGGGCCCTGGGTGTCATTACTCTGAGGGGGGAGATGAATGTGGATCTCAAATTTAGAAACGTTAGGGACCAGTGGACGACATGACTGCAGAACAGCTGTACCCAGCAGAAGCCATCATAACCAACAGAATAGCATTGTGACTCAACACGTGAGCAGCCAAAAGTATCTCCTACCTGATGTCTGAGCCCATCGTATGTCAGAGGTGGAATCATTTGCTATACCAGACTACAGTTTTGCGCAAAACAAGTTGCATAATGTCTTATTTACAGACTTTCACATACAGCAGATTGGCTGCAGATTTTCACATGCAGATGTTCGAGGAATTTGCCACAGATTTTACCCTTTGCATGTCAAAAAGACATTCACAAAAGAAAATCCAGACAATATTGACAGGCAGCGTATATTATAAAATCCACACACACACAAGTCAATTTCTGCTCTGAGATTTTATTCACCATGTAGAGGAGACATGCGGTAGGTGCACAACTTTACAGAGTTACTGATAAATTTGCTTCCTATAGATGCAACTGCAAGTTTGGCTAAACTATATCACAGTAATTCAGTTGTAGGCAATTTATAACTTTAGGACTTTTATGTACTTTCTTGCCATGTGCAGTAGACTAGAGGAAAGACCAGCATTTTTGCAAATTGGTTCTGCATCAGAAAAATAAATACTGTGTAGGCCATGAAAAATAAGAAAACTGCAGGAACCAATGCAAGGTAGCCGTATTGTGAATGGATCATTGATTAGTGGTTAACAAGTGCGCAATTAATGTTTTGCGCCATTTCAACGTTTGAAAAACAACTCAACCGTATCATGAGAAATATAATACACCCAAAAACAGAAACACGGCTTTGCCATGCACTTTGATGCAGATGTTTTAGGTTTTTGGCACTAGATAAACAACAGACTGTAACGCTGAGCTATGTGGCACATGACAAACTATGGGAGGCGTTGGGACCCCATGTACCTTACAGTTGAATTTTTCTTCAGGACCTTCGCGGCCAATGCTTTCTTTTAGTATAGAATCAAGTTTACACTACCTATTCTAAAAGGGACAAACTGAAAATTTGTCTCAAGTGACCCTGGTGAGCATCTCTGTAGAAAATTACTGCAGATATTTAACAATCGTAAACTTTCCACAGATATTAGACAACTGCAGGATGAACGTTATTCACTGGGAGTTACTGAACCCATAATCACATAGCTACAAATGAAATGGCAAAAAAAACAATGGCGAACTGGACAAGAAAGAAAACAAAACTGCTTGCACCTATAGATTATCAGTAGATCCTGTCATAAACTAAGATCTACAGATAAAACAGTGTTAAGTTTAGCTGCCCATGCACATTGGTTTTCTTTAGGCTCGGGTTACACAGCTTTACTGGTCACACATCATGAAGTTTACAATATCAAAATGCACAATGCACCTATAAATTGGATCATACATCAGAGTTTCATGGTCCAAGCACAGGCTGTAAGCTAAGGACCAGTTGCAGGTCTCCAGACCCAAACTTATCACTCTCATGAAGATACCAAGTTCCAGTCATGAGGACCCACGTCCAGTCTAGAAACCTGCCAAAACTTCAAACACACTAGATTTTTGGCCGCAGGTCACACATTGCATGACTGTCATCATAGAAAGCTATATATATGATGTACAACTAACTTCCAACCTGTTTTTTTGTTTTTCACATCCAAATTGCAACTGTAAGACAATTACAAGTTGCAAACAAACCACACAATTTATTCTTTAATTACAATGATTTACACTCTAGTAACAGCCAAAGCTACATTATCAAAGCTCATTTTAAGGGTATGTGCACACGCTGCGCATTTTGCTGCGGATTCGCAGATTGGCCGCTGCGGATTCGCAGCAGTTTTCCATGAGTTTACAGTACCATGTAAACCTATGGACAACAAAATCCGCAGTGCACATGCTGCGGAAAAAAAACGCACGGAAACGCTACGTTGTTTATTCTGCAGCATGTCAATTCTTTGTGCGGATTCCGCAGCGGTTTACACCTTCTCCTCAATAGGAATCCGCAGGTGTAAAACTGCAGGTGTAAACCCGCAGGTGGAAACCGCACAAAAACCGCAGTAAATACGAGGTAATTCTGCAGTAAATCCGCACTGCGGATTTACCAAAATCAGTGCGAAAAAATCCGCAAACCATTCCGCAACGTGTGAACATACCCTAAGGGTACGTGCACACGTTGCCGATTGGCCTGCGGAACTTTCCACACAGAATCTGAATCTTTTGGCAGAAAACGCTGGCCAAAATGCTTGCGGATTTAATGCGGATTTCTTGCGGATTGTCATGCGTTTTTTGATGTGCAGATTTGCCTTACTCAATGTATAGTCAATGGGTGCAGAAACGCTGCGTTTCCGCACAAAGAATTGACATGCTGTGGAAGAAAAAAAAAGTGAATCCGCGTGGATTTTTCTGCAGCATGTGTACAGCAATTCTGAAATTCCCATTGACTATCATTGTTACTGTCCTACACTCGTTCACACAACCCTATTTTCAATCCAAGTGCCGTCTGTGAAAAAAAAATGTTCAGCATTCGGATCAATGTTTTTCATTGGGCAGTGCAGATGAGTTTTTTTTCACTGACCAAATCTGCGTGTGAAGGGAAAAAAAAAAATTTCAAAAAAAACGCATCTTGCACCAGTTTCTTCCATAAATTGGATGAGACTCTCCGATTCAAGACTATGGGTGTGCAAAAACAAAATCTAGTGCCGTACGGAGACGCGGTACAGCAGCCACTTTTAACCCCTTTCTGACATCTGACGTACTATCCCGTCGAGGTGGGGTGGGCCCGTATGACCACCGACGGGATAGTACGTCATACGCGATCGGCCGCGCTCACGGGGGGAGCGCGGCCGAGTGTCAGCTGCATATCGCAGCTGACATCCGGCACTATGTGCCAGGAGCGGTCACGGACCGCCAACGGCACATTAACCCCCGGCACACCGCGATCAAACATGATCGCGGTGTACCGGCGGTATAGGGAAGCATCGCGCAGGGAGGGGGCTCCCTGCGGGCTTCCCTGAGACCCCCGCAGCAACGCGATGTGATCGCGTTGCTCCGAGGGACTCCTACCTCCCTCCTCGCCGCAGGTCCCGGATCCAAGATGGCCGCGGCATCCGAGTCCTGCAGGGAGGGAGGTGGCTTACCGAGTGCCTGCTCAGAGCAGGCGCTGGTAAGCCTGCAGCCCTGCACAGCAGATCGCAGATCTGACAGAGTGCTGTGCACACTGTCAGATCACCGATCTGTAATGTCCCCCCCTGGGACAAAGTAAAAAAGTTAAAAAAAAAAATTTCCACATGTGTAAAAAAATAAGTAAAAAATAAAATTCCTAAATAAAGAAAAAAAAAAAAATATTATTCCCATAAATACATTTCTTTATCTAAATAAATAAAACAATAAAAGTACACATATTTAGTATCGCCGCGTCCGTAACGACCCAACCTATAAAACTGTCCCACTAGTTAACCCCTTCAGTAAACACCGTGAGAAAAAAAAACAAAAATCGAGGCAAAAAAACGCTTTATTACCATACCGCCAAACAAAAAGTGGAATAACACGCGATCAAAAACGGATATAAATAACCATGGTACCGCTGAAAACGTCATCTTGTCCCGCAAAAAAACGAGCCGCCATACAGCATCATCAGCAAAAAAATAAAAAAGTTATAGTCCTGAGAATAAAGCGATACCAAAATAATTATTTTTTCTATAAAATAGCTTTTATTGTATAAAAGCGCCAAAACATAAAAAAATGATATAAATGAGGCATCGCTGTAATCGTACTGACCCGAAGAATAAAACGACTTTATCAATTTTACCAAACGCGGAACGGTATAAACGCCTCCCCCAAAAGAAATTCATGAATAGCTGGTTTTTGATCATTCTGCCTCACAAAAATCGGAATAAAAAGCAATCAAAAAATGTCATGTGCCCGAAAATGTTACCAATAAAAACTTCAACTCGTCGCGCAAAAAACAAGACCTCACATGACTCTGTGGACTCAAATATGGAAAAATTATAGCTTTCAAAATGTGGTAACGCAAAAAATATTTTTTGCAATAAAAAGCATCTTTCAGTGTGTGACGGCTGCCAATCATAAAAATCCGCTAAATAACCCGCTATAAAAGTAAATCAAACCCCCCTTCATCACCCCCTTAGTTAGGGAAAAATAAAAAAAATGTATTTATTTCCATTTTCCCATTAGGGTTAGGGCTAGGGTTAGGGCTAGGGTTAGGGCTATTGCTAGGGCTAGGGCTAGGGCTACAGTTAGGGTTGGGATTAGGGTTAGGGGTGTGTCAGGGTTAGGGGTGTGGTTAGGGTTACCGTTTGGATTAGGGTAAGGGGTGTGTTTGGATTAGGGTTTCAGTTATAATTGGGGGGTTTCCACTGTTTAGGCACATCAGGGGCTCTCCAAACGGGACATGGCATCCGATCTCAATTCCAGACAATTCTGCGTTGAAAAAGTAAAACAGTGCTCCTTCCCTTCAGAGCTCTCCCGTGTACCCAAACAGGGGTTTACCCCAACATATGGGGTATCGGCGTACTCAGGACAAATTGGACAACATCTTTTGGGGTCCAATTTCTCCTGTTACCCTTGGGAAAATACAAAACTGGGGGCTAAAAAATAAGTTTTGTGGGAAAAAAAAGATTTTTTATTTTCACGGCTCTGCGTTGTAAACTGTAGTGAAACACTTGGGGGTTCAAAGTTTTCACAACACATCTAGATAAGTTCCTTGGGGGGTCTAATTTCCAATATGGGGTCACTTGTGGGGGGTTTCTACTGTTTAGGTACATCAGGGGCTCTGCAAATGCAACGTGACGCCTGCAGACCAATCCATCTAAGTCTGCATTCCAAACGGCGCTCCTTCCCTTCCGAGCTCTGCCATGCGCCCAAACAGTGGTTTACCCCCACATATGGGGTATCAGCGTACACAGGACAAATTGGACAACAACTTTTGGGGTCCAATTTATCCTGTTACCCTTGTGAAAATACAAAACTGGGGGCTAAAATATCATTTTTGTGAAAAAAAAGAGGAATTTTTATTTTCACGGCTCTGCGTTATAAACTGTAGTGAAACACTTGGGGGTTCAAAGCTCTCAAAACACATCTAGATAAGTTCCTTAGGGGGTCTACTTTCCAAAATGGTGTCACTTGTGGGGGGTTTTAATGTTTAGGCACATCAGGGGCTCTCCAAACGCAACATGGCGTCCCATCTCAATTCCAGTCAATTTTGCATTGAAAAGTCAAATGGCGCTCCTTTCCTTCCGAGCTCTGCCATGCGCCCAAACAGTGGTTTACCCCCACATATGGGGTATTAGCGTACTCAGGACAAATTGTACAACAACTTTTGGGGTCCATTTTCTCCTGTTACCCTTGGTAAAATAAAACAAGTTGGAGCTTAAATAAATTTTGTGTAAATAAAAATGAACATTTAACTTTTTTTCAAACATTCCAAAAATTCCTGTGAAACACCTGAAGGGTTAATAAATTTCTTGAATGTGGTTTTGAGCACCTTGAGGGGTGCAGTTTTTAGAATGGTGTCACACTTGGGTATTTTCTGTCATATAGACCCCTCAAAATGACTTCAAATGAGATGTGGTCCCTGAAAAAAAATGGTGTTGTAAAAATGAGAAATTGCTGGTCAATTTTTAACCCTTATAACTCAATAACAAAAAAAAAAATTTGGTTCCAAAATTGTGCTGATGTAAAGTAGACATGTGGGAAATGTTACTTATTAAGTATTTTGCGTGACATATGTCTGTGATTTAAGGGCATAAAAATTCAAAGTTGGAAAATTGCGAAATTTTCAAAATTTTCGCCAAATATCCGTTTTTTAACAAATAAACGCAAGTTATATCGAAGAAATTTTACCACTATCATGAAGTACAATATGTCACGAGAAAACAATGTCAGAATCGCCAAGATCCGTTGAAGCGTTCCAGAGTTATAACCTTATAAAGGGACAGTGGTCAGAATTGTAAAAATTGGCCTGGTCATTAACGTGCAAACCACCCTTGGGGGTGAAGGGGTTAAGGATATGTGCCCACGATCCGGAATAGCAGCATTTTGGAAGCAGCTCCCCTGCGCTCTAGGTTACATGTAGTGATGAGCAAATATACTCGTTACTCAAGATTTCTCGAGCATGCTCGGGGGTCCTCCCGAGTATTTTTTAGTGCTCGGAAATTTACTTTTTATTGCCGCAGCTGAATGATTTACATCTGTTAGCCAGCATAAGTACATGTGGGGGTTGCCTGGTTGCTAGGGAATCCCCACATGTACTTATACTGGCTAACAGATGTAAATCATTCGGCTGCGGAAATAAAAACTAAATTTCCGAGCACTAAAAAATACTCGGAGGACACCCGAGCATGCTCGAGAAATCTCGAATAACGAGTATATTCGCTCATCACTAATGTTGAGCGATACCTTCCGATATGCAAAGGTATCGGTATCGGATTGGATCGGCCGATACCGGCAAAATATCGGATCTCGCCGATACCAATGCATATCTATGGGACACAAAATATCGGAATGGTTCCCAGGGTCTGAAGGAGAGGAAACTCCTTCAGGCCCTGGGATCCATATTCATGTATAAAATAAAGAGTAAAAATAAAAAATATTGATATACTCACCCCTCCGGCGGCCCCTGCTCTTAGCGGTGCCTCCGTTCCTAAGAATGCCGAGTTAAGACCTTCGATGACGTCGCGGCTTGTGATTGGTCGCGTGACTGCTCATGTGACCGCTCACGCGACCAATCACAAGCCGCGACGTCATCGCAGGTCCTTCACTCGCTCATTCTTAGGAACGGAGGCTGCCGGTTGCAGCGGTTACAACCAGGGTGCGTCAGAGGGTGAGTATATCCCTATTTTTTATTTTTATTCTTTATTTTACACATGAATATGGATCCCAGGGCCTGAAGGAGAGATTCCTCTCCTCCAGACCCTGGGAACCATACACTGGGAACTTCCGATATCACAAAAATATCGGAACTCTGTATCGGAATTCCGATACCGCAAATATCGGCCGATACCCGATACTTGTGGTATCGGAATGCTCAACACTACTCATCACTAGTTACATGCACAGTGGATGGGATTTATAGAAATCCTATGCCCACTGTGCTTCTATTTGACATTTCATAAACTTCCCCGGAGGAGACGCTAGTCTGCGCTGCATAGTCTCACCCATAGCCATTCATTACATGCGGTAAATCCACATGGTTCAATGAACACATGCGGATTTACCTGTGTGACTAGAACGCAGAGTTTTGGATGCAGCGAAAATACGCTGCGTCCAAAATGCCGCTATATCCTGATCATGGGCACATAGCCTAAGGCATACATTGAAATATAGGAAACTAACTGGCCATAGAGGAGAAAGAAAAAAAAAAGTACACGGATGTCAAGTGAGAGAAAAAAATCGTTCAGGTGAAACGTTGAAATATTTTTTATACAATCATGTGAACCTGGCCTAAGAGGGAGACTCCATATAGAGCAGTGTTTCCCAAACTCCAGTCCTCACTGACCCCAAGGGTCATGTTTTCAGGATTTCCATAGTGTTGCACAGGTGAGACAATTCCTGATGCCTTGATGATACTTCCACTACTTGCTCAATACTAAGGAAATCCTGAAAACATGACCCGTGGGGTCCGTGAGGACTGGAGTTTGGGAAACACTGATATAGAGGAATATATAATATACTGTATTTTTCGGATTATAAATAAAAAGCACTTTTGTCTTACAATCCGAATGTAGCTTACCAGCTGTGGTGGAGCGGGGTCCTAGAGTCACTGCTGCAGGAAGCTGGTGATATATATATATATATATATATATATATATATATATATATATATATATATATATATATATATATATATATATATATATATATATATATTTATTTATTTATTTTGTCCAGGGACTTGAGCACGATGAGCAAATTGTAGGAAATGCATTAAAATAATACAACTACTCACCAGGTCCCGCCCTTACTGCTCCTGTTTACTTTGTTGGAGTGATCACGTTCTGTAAATATACCTGACCCCTGCAGCCAATCACGTTGCTGACTTCCATACAGCACATAGCGTTTAAAGTGGTGGTCCGCTACCATATTGCCTTTTACATATGAGCCAATGTTGGTCTTAAAAGTAATAACAGATATCATCCTCACAGTCATCCCTTGTATTTCCTGAGATTTGCTGCACTGTTCACGTGTCATCACTGCAGGGAAGTAAACAAAGACCGGCGACAACCACCAGATCATAAGTGCTAGCGGTGATTTTATTAATTTATTGTACAAAAAGAAAAAAAAAAAAAAAAAAAAAAAAAAAAAAAAAAAAAAAAAAAAAAAAAAAAAAGAGCATGAACCGCACATCCCAAAATCATATGTTGATCTAAAGCCGCTAGGCAAAAATTAAATACTGAATATGAGGTTTTCAGTAAGGGGTAAGGTAAGTAAGGGGTCTAGCCCATTTTGGCTCTCACTGAAGAGCTGGAGGAAGGTGAGTTTAAATGCTCCCTTCATTTTGGTGCTGGTGCTGTGTGGCGGCCATTGTTGCTGTGGCTTTGTGCTGGTGGGGCGGCGCGGTCTGGAGTCTTGGGGGCTCAGTCTCGCAGCATGGGTGCTGTGGGGCAACAGGCCGTCCGCCCTGCTGGTGCATGGCCGCTGCGGCGGTGGTCGCCGCGCGGCTCCGCTCCGTTAGGGCGTTAGGACCCACTACGAGGTTTGCCGTGAAGGGGCAGTGGGCTTCATACAGTCTGATCAGAATGTTAAACTGAAAACCTCATGTTCAGTATTTAAATTTTTGCCTAGCGGCTTTAGATCAACGTATGATTTTGGGATGTGCGGTTCATGCTCTTTTTTTTCTTTTTCCACAAAGCATGTACTTGTCTCTTTTTTTGGACCAGCACTCCTCCCATTTGGCACAGGTGATTTTAATTAGCAGGAGACTGCAAAGTAAGGGGTCTAGCCCATTTTGGCTCTCACTGAAGAGCTGGAGGAAGGTGAGTTTAAATGCTCCCTTCATTTTGGTGCTGGTGCTGTGTGGCGGCCATTGTTGCTGTGGCTTTGTGCTGGTGGGGCGGCGCGGTCTGGAGTCTTGGGGGCTCAGTCTCGCAGCATGGGTGCTGTGGGGCAACAGGCCGTCCGCCCTGCTGGTGCATGGCCGCTGCGGCGGTGGTCGCCGCGCGGCTCCGCTCCGTTAGGGCGTTAGGACCCACTACGAGGTTTGCCGTGAAGGGGCAGTGGGCTTCATACAGTCTGATCAGAATGTTAAACTGAAAACCTCATGTTCAGTATTTAAATTTTTGCCTAGCGGCTTTAGATCAACGTATGATTTTGGGATGTGCGGTTCATGCTCTTTTTTTTCTTTTTCCACTTATTAATTTATTGCATTTCTTACTCCTTAACTTTTTTTTTTTTTTTAAACCACAGACAATCCTTTTAAAGGGCGTCAGCAAGTACTTCCACCCCAAAAGGTCCTGCAAACGTGGCGTCCATTACCTCTATTAAAATAGGCTGCATTATCAGCATCTCCTGGTAGGAAAGGGAGAGGAGCTTGATGGCACTTTCAAAAAGACAGTAAGGGGCGACCACCTGACCTCCGGTCATAAAGGGCCATAACCATTCCACAGATACAACTAAGCTACTAGGTCACATGACAAAACCAGTCTGTTTCCAAGGGCAACCACATGGATAGAGGGCTGATGATGGAACGCCATTGCGACAGGGGGCCTATGGAAGGCTCTTGCCCGCCGCCATCTTTGTGCTCCTATGAAGCCCAGAGATATTGCGGTGTATAGGAAAAGTGATTATGTGTCGCCTAAGTGGATGAATAAGAAGGATTAAAAAAAAATATATATATATATATATATATATATATATATATATATATATATATATATATATATATATATATATATATATATATTTTTTTTTTTTTTTTATTTTTTTTTTGGGGGGGGGGAAATATATATTATTATAACAATGCAATAAAAGAATAAAAACAACCATAATAATAATAATAATAGTGATAAAGTTTAAATCGCCCTTTTTCTCCAGGTAAAAATAAATAAAAATTGTTATTGAGGAGTCTACTAAAAGGTCTGATGAAAACAACATTTAACCTTCATGTTTTGATTTAAAAAAAAAAAAAAAAAAAAAACACACACACACACACACACACACATCACCACGCACACAATGCAAACCGCCAGTAATGTATAAAAGCGATTACAAGTGGTCAAAACGTCATATTTTCCCTAGAACAGTACCAGTAAAATCTACAGCTCGCGGCGCAATAATACAAACCCTCGGACGGCGCAACTGATGGAAAACTTTTTAAAAAAGTTACTGGACTTAGAAAATAGAGCTAAAAAATTTAAAAAATAATTACAAAAAATAAATAAATAAATAAATAAATGAACCCCCGTTTGGCGTCGCCGTAGAGAATCACGCCGTTCGGCCATTTTTACGGCACAGCGAAGGCGGTGATCGTGATAAGACACGAATGGTGGAGTCGTGGGGTTTAGGTCATTAAAGTGAATGGTGTCGATGAAAACAGCGACTCGTCACACAAAAAATATATATATTAAAAAATAAAAAAAACGTAAAATCCGCCATACGGACGAGATATAGGGGGCCTGCTGGAAAAATGACAAACACATGCTGACAATGAAGGTAAAAGTTGTGTGGAGGCCGCAGGACAATGCAGGAGGTACAATGCAGGAGGTACAATGCAGGAGGTGACACCGGGGAAGTTCCTCTAATCTGCGGCTCCCACTCGGGAAGTGGCAGTCCCACAAGTTGTGCCCACTCCGGCCTGCGCAGCCAAGTTTCCCCTCACACTGCCCCATCCCCCAGCCGCGGGCCCGAGCGCCCCCCAGCAGCACGCCGCCCCCTCACCGGCCCACACCTGCTGCAGGAGGACCCCGCTCCGGGGTGGGGGCCGCCGGGGACGCTCCCCTCGCCGCCGCCTCCTCCTCTTCTCGGTTCTTTCTTCTCCTCTTCTTTCATGGGAGAGAAGCCCGGGCTGTCACCGCCACATCTTTCCTCACAGCGCCCCCCCCGGCCCACCACAGGCTGGGGGCAGATACGACCCC
This sequence comes from Ranitomeya variabilis, assembly GCF_051348905.1. Taxonomy (NCBI): domain Eukaryota; kingdom Metazoa; phylum Chordata; class Amphibia; order Anura; family Dendrobatidae; genus Ranitomeya; species Ranitomeya variabilis. Next base: position 427,342,170 of record NC_135233.1, on the reverse strand, counting down.
CCAGTAAAGGGAGAGGGGGGAAGTCAGTGACGGGAAGAGTGAAAGCCGGGAGAAGAGGGACGGAACAAAGCCGGGGGCGCGGGGGAGAAGATAACTGCCCCCCGTCAGGGCAAATAAATAAATAAAGAGAAAGTGATGGCCAAAGAAGAAGAAGAACTCTCTCCCTCCCCGAACCGCAGTGCACCCGGAGCCGGATCCCTCCGCCGCACTCTCTTCTCCACTACCAAGCGCGTCCCCGCGGGGTCCTATCAGCAAGGCAGGGAGGGGTGACGGGGGCGCGCGCTGTGACGTAGCGAAGAGGGGGGAAAAAAAGCGGCCGGCGAAGCGGAGGGAGCGAGGAGAGAGGGGGGGTGTGATTGGAAAGAGATCGGCTTCCCGCTCCTCAAATAGGGTCAATAAGTTAACCGGAATGTTTCCCGGGTGGGAAAACCCCCTGATCGGTGAGGAAACGTCTAACCTCAGAGTGAAGGGGAAGGAAAGAGGAGCGAAAGAAACCGCGGACTATTTGACGTTTGTCGGTGCGGCGAATTTATTTCACTTTGCCTAAGGAACGGGGTGTGATGCGGTTCCCATTGCCAAGGGAGAAAAACCCGGATGTAAAGTGAGGGAAAAAGTAAAGTCAAGAGAAGTGAGAGGAGGAAGAAGAAGAGAGAGAAGGGAGATAGAGAGGAGGAAGAGAGAGAGGGGAACAAGATGGAGAAGAGGAAGGGAGAGAGGAGGAAGAGAGAGTGGGGAACAAGATGGAGAAGAGGAAGGGAGAGAGGAACAAGATGGAGAGAGAGAGGAACAAGATGGAGAGGAGGAAGAGCGAGAGGGGGACAAGATGGAGAGGAAGGGAGAGAGGGGAACAAGATGGAGAGGAGGAAGAGAGAGAGGAACAAGATGGACAGGAGGAAGAGCGAGAGGGGAACAAGATGGAGAAGAGGAAGGGAGAGGATCAAGATGGAGATAGAGGGGAACAAGATGGAGAGGAGGAAGAGTGAGGGGAACAAGATGGAGAGGAGGAAGGGAGAGAGGAAGAAGATGGAGAAGAGGAAGAGAGAGAAGGGAACAAAATGGAGAAGAGGAAGAGAGAGAAACAAGATGGAGAAGAGGAAGGGAGAGAGTATCAAGATGGAGAAGAGGAAGAGAGAGAGGAACATGATGGAGAAGAGGAAGAGAGAGAAGGGAACAAAATGGAGAAGAGGAAGAGAGAGGAACAAGATGGAGAAGAGGAAGGGAGAGAGGATCAAGATGGAGAAGAGGAAGAGAGAGGAACATGATGGAGAGGAGGAAGAGCGAGAGGGGAACAAGATGGAGAGGAGAGGGGAACAAGATGGAGAAGAGGAAGGGAGAGAGGATCAAGATGGAGATAGAGAGGAACAAGATGGAGAGGAGGAAGAGTGAGGGGAACAAGATGGAGAGGAGGAAGGGATAGAGGAACAAGATGGAGAAGAGGAAGAGAGAGAAGGGAACAAAATGGAGAAGAGGAAAAGAGAGAGGAACAAGATGGAGAAGAGGAAGGGAGAGAGGATCAAGATGGAGAAGAGGAAGAGAGAGAGGAACATGATGGAGAGGAGGAAGAGCGAGAGGGGAACAAGATGGAGAAGAGGAAGGGAGAGAGGATCAAGATGGAGAAGAGGAAGAGAGAAAGGAACAAGATGGAGAAGAGGAAGGGAGAGAGGAACAAGATGGAGAGGAGGAAGAGCGAGAGGGGAACAAGATGGAGAGGAGAGAGGGGAACAAGATGGAAAAGAGGAAGGGAGAGAGGAACAAGATGGAGAAGAGGAAGAGAGGGGAACAAGATGGAGAGGAGGAAGAGCAAGGGGAACAAGATGGAGAGAGAGGAAAGATGGAGAAGAGGAATAGAGAAGGGAACAAGATGGAGAAGAGGAAGGGCGAGAGAGGGGAACAAGATGGAGAGGAGGAAGAGCGAGAGGGGATCAAGATGGAGAGGAGGAAGAGAGAGAGGGGAACAAGATGGAGAGGAGGAAGAGAGAGGGGAACAAGATGGAGAAGAGAGACAGAAACCTTCCTGACCTATCTATCGCAATCAACGACATCATGCTTTCCCCCGTACCGGAAGTCCGCTGCCTCGGAGTAACCTTTGACTCTGCCCTGTCCTTCAAACTGCACATCCAAGCTCTTACCACCTCCTGTCGCCTCCAGCTCAAACATATCTCCAGAATCCGTCCTTTCCTCAACCGTCAATCTACTAAAATGCTTGTGTATGCCCTCATGATCTCCCGCCTTGACTACTGCAACATCCTTTTCTGTGGCCTTGCACCTCTCCAGTCCATCCTTAACTCTGCTGCCCGACTAATTAATCTCTCTCCTCGCTACTCCTCTGCTCCCCCCCCCCTGCAAATCTCTTCACTGGCTCCCATTCCCTCAGCGTATCCAGTTCAAATTACTAATACTGACCTACAAAGCCATCCATAACCTGTCTCCTCCATATATCTCTGAACTAATCTCCCGATATCTTCCCTCACGTAATCTCCAGTCCTCCCAAGACCTCCTCTCCTCCACACTTATTCACTCCTCATCTAACCGCCTCCACGACTTCTCACAATTATCCCCCATCCTCTGGAATTCTTTGCCCCAAAACGTCTGATTATCAATCACATTCGGATCCTTAAGACGGAACCTGAAAACCCATCTCTTCAGGAAAACCTACAGCCAGTACTGACCCCGCTGCCTCCTCATCACTACCAGAGATACCGCCTCACCAACACTGGAAGCGGCTGCAACCCTCAACCTATTGTCTCCTTCCCCATAATCCTGTAGAATGTAATGTATCAGTCTGTAATTATTAGTTTGTTTACTGTAAGTGATATCTGTAACTTGTATGTAACCCCTTCTCATGTACAGCACCATGGAATCAATGGTACTATAGAAATAATAATAGATGGAGAGGAGGAAGAGCGAGAGGGGAACAAGATGGGGAAGAGAGAGGGGAACAAGATGGAGAGGAGGAAGGGAGGGGAACAAGATGGAGAGGAGGAAGAGAGGGGAACAAGATGGAGAGGAGGAAGAGAGGGGAACAAGATGGAGAAGAGGAAGGGAGAGAGGAACAAGATGAGGAAGAGAGAGGGGAACCAGATGGAGAGGAGGAAATGAGAGTGGGGAACAAGATGGAGAGGAGGAAGAGTGAGAGGGGAACAAGATGGAGGAAGAAATGAGAGTGGGGAACAAGATGGAGAGGAGGAAGAGTGAAAGGGGAACAAGATGGAGAGAGAGGGGAACATGATGGAGAGGAGGATGAAGAAAAAGATGGAGAAGAGGAAGAGGGTAACAAGATGGAGAGGAGGAGGAGAGAGGGAAGATGGTGGAGAGGGAGGAGAACAAGATGGAGAGAGGAGGGAGAAGATGGGGAACATGATGGAGAGAGAGGGGAACAAGATGGAGAAGAGGAAGAGGGGAACAAGATGGAGAGGAGGAAGAGCGAGAGGGGAACAAGATGAGAGGAGGAAGAAGAAAGAGGGGAACAAGATGGAGAGAGGGAGAATAGGAAGTGAGAGGGGAACAAGAGGAAGAGGAGAACAAGATGGAGAGGAGGAAGAGTGATAGGGGAATAAGATGGAGAAGACAGAGGGAAGATGGAGAGAGGAAGATAGAGGGGAACAAGATGGAGAGAGAAGGGAGATGGAAAGGAGGAATGGTGATAGGGGAATAAGATGGGAGAAGAGAAAGAGTGGGAAGAAGGAGAGAGGAGAACAAGATGGAGAAGAGGGGAACAAAATGGAGAGGAAGAAGAGCGACGGGAACAAGATGAGAAGTGGAAGAAAGGTACGATGGAGAGGGGAAGAAGAGGGAGAGAGGAGAACAAGATGGAGCAGACAGAAGGAAGATTTAAAGGAGAAGATGGGGCAAATATAGGAGAAAGACTGAAAGGTGGAAGATGGAGGGGAGGAAGAAAGATGGATGGATATGGGGAGAAGACAGAAGGGAAGGAAGATGGAGAGGGGAAGAAAATGGAGTGGAGAGAGAAGGAAGATTTAGAGAAGAATGGAGAAAGGGAGGAGGAAGAAGAGAGAATGAATATAGTGCAAAGATGGAAAGGGGAAAGAGGAAGAAGATGGAGAGAAGGAATAAAATTCATAAGGAGAGAAGTCGATGGAAAAGAGGATAAAGAAGAGAGTGGGAAACCAGAGGAGGAAGAGAGGTAATGAGAGTAGGAAGACGCAACAGGGGAATAAGGTGGAGATGAAGGAAATATAAAAAAAAACAGCTAAAATCCCAAGGAGACAAATAATACACCATGAATATAAAAAAGGACAAAATATGAGAGAAAATCCATGTTGAGCGCTCACATCTCCAGGATTTTACGTGGACTGTGCACTTTTATCAGATCACGATACATAAATAAAGCATTACATGTGAAAACAAAGATCTAACCATCAGTGTATACACACACAAATATATATATATATATATATATATAAGTTATTTTTTTCCCCATCGGGTAGTTTTCCATTGTGGCTTGTTATTTGGTTACTCCATCAGCCGTAATTTGTTATATTTTCTCTGGCTGACCACCAGATTATTTTTTGTTGGGACGAGTTGTAGTTGTGACTGACGCCCTTAATTTTACCATATAATGTACTGAAAAACAGGAAGACAATTCCATATGGGGTGAAATGGTGAAAAATAACACAACTAGTTTTTTATTTAGTTTTTACAAAGTTCAGTGTGCCTTAAAAATGACTCAGTATCGAGAGTCTCTAGGTCAGTACGATTATAGTGATACTAAATGTATAGGTTTTTTTATTTATCTTAGTCGCCGAAAAAGTGAAGTTTGTAAAAAAAAAAATATTTTTATTGGGTTTTTTTTTGCTTGTGTAGCTATACACTGGGACTCACAACATTTTCATTTTTCCATCAATGGCGCAGTCTAAGCGCTGGATTTTTGCGTGGCAAGCTGTAATTTATGTTGATATTATTTTGGGGCACATACAATGTTTTGATCACTTTTTTTGCATTTTGTTCAGAGGAGCTACAGCTACTAAAAAACAGCTATTCTGTCTTTTCTATTTTCTCTTTTTACTCTCATACATGAGACTTTTATTGCCTCGGTGTCAACACGTTTTGATTTTTTTTTTAACTGCGATAAGGTAAATAATTCAATGTTTTAAACTACTTTCATTTTTAAAAACTTTTTTTATTTTTACCTTTATTTTTTAAGTCCTTTTGTTGGCTTGAATCTGCAATTGGTTGATAGCTTCTATAGAAATGCGATACAACAGGAAAAGTGCTCATCTCTAATGAAGCCCAGTGACAGATTTGGCTTTATAGGAAAACCAAGATGGTGGCCTTCAGTAGGCTCACAGCAGATTTGGCAACTCATCAGCTGCCCGCAATCAAGGGAGAGACGGCGCACCATGGGCTCCTGAACACAGCTGGCACCTGTCGTCTATGTAGCCCACTCCATACAATCGCATCCAAAGTCTGACGTACATGTAGAACAAAAATCAAGAATAGGTTAAGGAAATTGATCTCCCCTAAAACATTTTCCATGCTTCACTAAAACAATGCTCGTAAATAATGGAATAAATTATACTTATCTTATTAATCCTCCAACGGTGCTTGAGACCTTAGACATTCTCTGTACAGTCCTGTTCTGGCCATGGTTTGTTGGACTTCGGTAAACAACAGTGTTTGGTTACTGTGAGGTATCCAGCTCTGCTGAGGTCAGCATCTAACTTGAGATCGGCATTTCTGAGACCTCTATGGCAAATCCAAGAAGAATGGTCACCCTTTTTAAATTTGTCCCAGAATCATAACTTTTGGTCTATTCACCATATATCACGAGGGCAGCTTGCATAGTAGCCTGTCCAGTTGAGCTGGCTGGCAGTGGATGGTCGGAAAGCAGCATCAAAACCAGGAGGTCCAGAAGAAGGAGAAGACACATCAGGCAGGTGGATGACCAGAATGAGAGCCAAGGTCAAACTACAGTAAACAGATGTTGAAACTGTTGGGAGAGAAACAAACAATTTTTGGGTATGTATCTCAACAAGATCTAGCTAAACAGAAGACACAAGAATATCCTCAGCTAAAATATTAACCTGTTCAGAGTCTTTGGATTAAGTTGGGCTGAAACTTCTGGAAAAAACATTGAATTTTAACATTTTTAGTACCAGATCTAATTGTTACAACAAAATTATACCTCTTTAGCTTGCCTAGGATTCAGAATTTTGGCATTGTGATGCATCTGGGTTCAAACCCTTGAGCCTGTGCATTGTAGTCAGCCTCTCTGTCCACCGAGCCATAGGGGATATACATTTCCTCTGGGTGTTTAGTTTCTGTTGTAATTGCTTCAGTCTTTTTAGGGTAACAGATGTTTTCATTTACTCATTTGTCTGCCCTATCACCTTTCAGGTGCGCCTTTACATATACCGTACTGCTCAAAAAAATAAAATACAAAATCCTAGATATCACTCAATTAAATATTCCAGTTGCAAATCTTTATTCATTACATAGTGGAATGCGTTGAGAACAATAAAAGAAAAAAATGATCAATGTAAATCACAATATGCTATGGAGGTCTGGATTTGGAATGAGACTCAAAATCAAAGTGGAAAATCAAATTACAGGTTGATCTAACCCCAGTGGAAATGCCTGAAGACAAGGAAATGAAGCTCAGCAGTGTGTGTGGCCTCCACGTGCCTGTATGACCTCTCTACAACGCCTGGGCATGCTCCTGATGAGGCGGTGGATTAAAGTATCAGTCAACTCCTGGACAGTCTGTGGTGCAACATGGCTTTGGTGGATGGAACGAGATATGATGTCCCAGATGTGCTTGATTGGATTCAGGTCTGGGGAACGGGCGGGCCAGTCCATAGCATCAATGCCTTCATCATCCAGGAACTGATGGCACACTTCAGCCACATGGAGCCTAGCATTGTCATACATCAGAAGGAACCCAGGGCCCAGTGCACCTGCATATGGTCTCACAATGGGTCTGAGGATCTCATCCCAGTACCTAATGGCAGTCAGGGAACCTCTGGCTAGCACATGGAGAAATGCCTCCCCATATCATTACTGACCCACTGCCAAACCAGGCATGCTGGGTGATGTTGCAGGCAGTAGAAATTTCTTTACAGCGTCTCCAGACTCTGTCACGTCTGTCAGATTTTCTCAGTGTGAATCGGCTCTCTCCCGTTAAGAGCACAGGACACCAATGTCGAATCTGTCAATCTTGGTGTTCTCTGGCAAATGCCAATCATCCTGCACAGTGTTGGACTGTAAGCACAACACCCACTTGTGGACATCGGACCCTCATTCCAGACACATGGATGTTAGTGACCTGCTGGAGGTAATTTTGTAGGGCTCTCGCTCTGCTTTTCCTGTTCCTCCTCGCACAAAGAAGGTAGCGGTCCTACTGCTGGGTTGTTGCCCTCCTACTGCCCCTCCACGTCTCCTGGTATACTGGCCTGTCTCTTGCTATCTGCTCTATGCTCTGAACACTGTGCTGACAGGCAGAGCTACCCTTCTTGCCACAGCTCGCATTGATGTGTCATTGTCAGGACTCTGAACATTTTTTACCTTTTGTGCATTCCTTTTTTGGAAGTGCATCTGAACAGCAAGGTGGATTGCTGTTGAGGGGAGATAGAGAGAAAAAAAAAAAATCTATAAATCTTCAGCACAGCGAGTGTGAGCGAGCTGAGTGTGACCTGAGCGTAAGTGTGAACGGCGGTAAGTGTGTGACTTGTGATTCAGTGAGGAGGTATTTGGAAGGCCTTTAACAAATACCTGTGTGAATTGGAGTGAGTTGCTGAATTGGGAGTAGCTGTATTCATAAGGAGTTAACTTAGGGTGGGGGCTCATAATTAAGGGGATATAAGGGGCAGCTGTTTGGGGCTCAAGTCCTTTTTGGAAGTGCATCTGAACAGCAAGGTGGATTGCTGTTGAGGGGAGATAGAGAGAAAAAAAAAAATCTATAAGTCTTCAGCACAGCGAGTGTGAGCGAGCTGAGTGTGACCTGAGCGTAAGTGTGAACGGCGGTAAGTGTGTGACTTGTGATTCAGTGACTTTGGAATCAGGGAGTTTCCAAGGGAGGAATTGCTTCTGTTTTTTTGTTGTTTTTTTTGTTGTTTTTTTGTTTTTTGGTTTAATTAATACTTTGTATTTATTTTTAATTAACGTTTCTGTGTGGTGCAATCCCCATTAGGAAATGTGCTCCACAATTGTTAATGCCATCCAGTGTACATCTTGCCACATGTATGCAGTCCTTGACCAGCCGGTCGAGGGTGCATACTGCTGTGCGAGATGTGAGCACATTGTGCATTTGGAAACCCAGATACTGGATCTAAATGTGCAGCTGGCAACACTGAGATCCATAGACAATATGGAGAGGAGTCTTCTGCTCACAGAGCAGACGCTCAATGGGATAGATGAGGAGGGGGATGGTAGGATGGAGCTGCAGGACAGTGTGGCAGTTAGCTGGGTGACAGATAGAAGGCGGGGTAGAGGGAAGAGTGCCAGGGAGGCTAGTCCTGATCTGGCACACCCCAATAAGTTTGCTAAGTTGGCAGATGAGGGGGGTGCCAGTGCAGGGGTAGCACTGCTGCAGCCAGGCATGTCCTCTGAAAGCCGGAGGAGTGACTGCTCCAGTAAGGAGGGAAAAAGGAGAGCAGGGCAGGCCAGACAGGTGCTGGTAGTGGGGGACTCAATTATTAGGGGAACAGATAGGGCAATCTGTCACAAAGACAGGGATCGTCGGACGGTGTGCTGCCTACCTGGCGCTCGAGTCCGACACATCGCTGATCGGGTGGACAGATTACTGGGAGGGGCTGGTGAGGACCCAGCGGTCATGGTGCACATTGGCACAAATGACAAAGTTAGAGGTAGGTGGAAGGTCCTTAAAGATGATTTCAGGGAATTAGGCTGCAAGCTGAAAGCAAGGACCTCCAACGTGGTATTTTCCGAAATACTGCCTGTACCACGTGCCACGCCAGAGAGGCAACGGGAGATTAGGGAGCTTAATAAGTGGCTCAAGAATTGGTGTAGGAAGGAGGGGTTTGGGTTCCTGCAGAACTGGGCCGACTTCTCAGTTGGCTACAGGCTCTACGCTAGGGACGGGCTGCACCTCAATGGGGAAGGTGCAGCTGTGCTGGGGGAGAAAATGGTTAGAAGGTTGGAGGAGTGTTTAAACTAGGGATTGGGGGGGAGGGTATTCATTTTATAGGAGGGGAAGATAGTGCAGATAGAGACCTGGGCACAAATAAGGAAGTTGGGGGTGGCGGTGGCATGGGGGGTGGGGTTAGAACAGTTAGTAATTTAAGAAAGAATAGAGGTACAGAGAGTAACATCAAGTGCATGTATACTAATGCCAGAAGCCTCGCCAACAAAATGGATGAATTAGAACTAATGTTGTTGGAGCATAATTATGACATGGTGGGGATATCTGAAACATGGCTGGATGAGAGCCATGACTGGGCTGTTAACTTGCAGGGCTATAGCCTTTTCAGAAATGACCGTACAGATAAGCGAGGGGGTGGGGTGTGTCTGTATGTAAAATCGACCTTAAAACCCATCCTGCGTGATAATATAGGTGAATCTAATGAAAATGTAGAGTCTCTGTGGGTGGAGATAAGGGGAGGGGGAAAAAATAATAAATTACTGATAGGGGTTTGTTATAAATCTCCAAAACTAATGGAAGCAATGGAGAATATCCTCGTAAAGCAAATAGATGAAGCTGCGACTCAAGGAGAAGTCATTATTATGGGGGACTTCAACTATCCTGAAATAGATTGGGGAACAGAAACCTGCAGTTCCAGCAAAGGTAATCGGTTTTTGACAACTATGAGAGACAATTACCTTTCACAACTGGTTCAGGACCCAACAAGGAGGGGGGCACTGCTAGACCTAATATTAACCAACAGGCCAGACCGCATATCAAATATAAGGGTTGGGGGTCACTTGGGGAATAGTGATCACAAAATAATAAGTTTTCATGTAACCTTTAATAAGATGGGTAGAAGGGGGGTGACAAGGACACTAAACTTCAGGAGGGCAAATTTCCAACGGATGAGAGAGGATCTTGGTGCAATTAACTGGGACGATATCCTGAGACACAAAAATACACAAAGAAAATGGGAGACATTTATTAGCATCCTGGATAGGACCTGTGCACAGTATATACCGTATGGGAATAAACATACTAGAAATAGGAGGAAACCAATATGGCTAAATAGAGCTGTAAGGGGCGCAATAAGGGACAAAAAGAAAGCATTTAGAGAATTAAAGGAAGTAGGTAGTGAGGAGGCATTAAATAAATACAGAAAATTAAATACATTCTGTAAAAAGCAAATCAAGGCAGCAAAGATTGAGACAGAGAGACTCATTGCCAGAGAGAGTAAAAATAATCCCAAAATATTCTTTAACTATATAAATAGTAAGAAACTAAAAAATGACAGTGTTGGCCCCCTTAAAAATAGTCTGGGTGAAATGGTGGATGAGGATGAGGAAAAAGCCAATATGCTAAATGACTTTTTTTCATCAGTATTTACAAAAGAAAATCGCATGGCAGCCAATATGACTAGTGATAATAATTCCCCATTAAATGTCACCTGCTTAACCCAGCAGGAAGTACAGCGGCGTCTAAAAATAACTAAAATAGACAAATCTCCGGGCCCGGATGGGATACACCCCCGAGTACTGCAGGAACTAAGTACAGTCATTGATAGACCATTATTTTTAATCTTTAAAGACTCCATAATAACAGGGTCTGTACCACAGGACTGGCGTATAGCAAATGTGGTGCCAATATTCAAAAAAGGGGCAAAAACTGAACTCGGTAATTATAGGCCAGTAAGTTTAACCTCTACTGTGGGTAAAATCCTGGAGGGCATTCTAAGGGATGCTATGCTGGAGTATCTGAAGAGGAATAACCTCATGACCCAGTATCAGCACGGGTTTACTAGGGACCGTTCATGTCAGACTAATTTGATCAGCTTCTATGAAGAGGTAAGTTCCGGACTGGACCAAGGGAACCCAGTGGACGTAGTATATATGGACTTTTCCAAAGCTTTTGATACGGTGCCACACAAAAGGTTGTTACATAAAATGAGAGTAATGGGGATAGGTGAAAATATGTGTAAGTGGGTTGAGAGCTGGCTCAGGGATAGGAAACAAAGGGTGGTTATTAATGGAGCACACTCGGACTGGGTCACGGTTAGCAGTGGGGTACCACAGGGGTCAGTATTGGGCCCTCTTCTTTTTAACATATTTATTAATGACCTTGTAGGGGGCATTCAGAGTAGAATTTCAATATTTGCAGATGACACTAAACTCTGCAGGGTAATCAATACAGGGGAGGACAATTTTATATTACAGGATGATTTATGTAAACTAGAAGCTTGGGCTGATAAATGGCAAATGAGCTTTAATGGGGATAAATGTAAGGTCATGCACTTGGGTAGAAGTAATAAGATGTATAACTATGTGCTTAATTCTAAAACTCTGGGCAAAACCGTCAATGAAAAAGACCTGGGTGTATGGGTGGATGACAAACTCATATTCAGTGGCCAGTGTCAGGCAGCTGCTACAAAGGCAAATAAAATAATGGGATGCATTAAAAGAGGCATAGATGCTCATGAGGAGAACATAATTTTACCTCTATACAAGTCACTAGTTTGACCACACTTAGAATACTGTGCACAGTTCTGGTCTCCGGTGTATAAGAAAGACATAGCTGAACTGGAGCGGGTGCAGAGAAGAGCGACCAAGGTTATTAGAGGACTGAGGGGTCTGCAATACCAAGATAGGTTATTACACTTGGGGCTATTTAGTTTGGAAAAACGAAGACTAAGGGGTGATCTTATGTTAATGTATAAATATATGAGGGGACAGTACAAAGACCTTTTTGATGATCTTTTTAATCATAGACCTGAGACAGGGACAAGGGGGCATCCTCTACGTCTGGAGGAAAGAAGGTTTAAGCATAATAACAGACGCGGATTCTTTACTGTAAGAGCAGTGAGACTATGGAACTCTCTGCCGTATGATGTTGTAATGAGTGATTCATTAATTAAATTTAAGAGGGGACTGGATACCTTTCTGGAAAAGTATAATGTTACAGGGTATATACACTAGATTCCTTGATAAGGCGTTGATCCAGGGAACTAGTCTGATTGCCGTATGTGGAGTCGGGAAGGAATTTTTTTCCCCATGGTGGAGTTACTCTTTGCCACATGGGGTTTTTTTGCCTTCCCCTGGATCAACATGTTAGGGCATGTTAGGTTAGGCTATGGGTTGAACTAGATGGACTTACAGTCTTCCTTCAACCTTAATAACTATGTAACTATGTAATTACTGCCCTTTTCCAACATGGCGACTTTGGTCTCATGTGCACTTGTCTTCCTGCTATAAAACTCCGCCCCAGCCTTCAGTCTGTGCTAGATTATTCCGCTTTGCATCCAGCTCCTGATTACTCCCTGGCCTTGCACCTGCACCTGCTCCTGTGAACCTGTGTTGGAGATCCTGCCACTCTGCTCTGAGTTCCTGCTGCATACACCAGTGTTCAGTAATCCTCCTTCATCTGCTGCTCGTGTTACTTCCATCTGCATTTGCTGGACATGTAAGCTGTTTCTGCTCTGCAAAACCTGAGACTATTAACCAGGCCTCCCTGGTTGAGCTAAGATATGATTTGAACTGCCTAATAGCATATCTATCTGTGTCTGGACTAAGTCCAGGATCTATTCGTGTCAAGGTTCCTCAAGAATAACCGTGCTTCATAGACTTTCTGTTTGTTTGCATCTACCTCTGAAGTTTCCTATTGACTGCTAAGCTGCGTTAATTATTTGCACCAAGTGTTGTGGACTTGAGTTTTTCTCTGCACCTGCTTGAATCACCGTGTGATAATATAAACTTTACCACTTATAAAACTGTGTCCTGTTGTCTTGTTCCACGCAAAGAGTCTCCTGAATTATCCCTATAATTATTACAGTCATCCTGGATGAGCTGCACAGCCTGAGTAAGTTATGTGGGTTGTAGTCACCGCCTTATGCTACTGTACAGTACCTCTACGGGTGAGAGCAATGACAAAATGCAAAAGTGACCAAAACAACAGGCAAAAAGGATGAGAACAAAGAAATGGTCTGTGGTCACGCCCTGCAGAACCACTCCTTTATAGGGGGTGTCTTGTTTATTGCCTATCATTTCTACCTGCTGCCTGTTCCATTTGCACAAAAGCAGGAGAAATTGATTCACAGTCGGTGTTGCTTCATAACTGGACAGGTTGATTTCACAGAAGTGTGATGTACTTGGAGTTACAGTGTGTTGTTTAAGTGTTCCCTTTATTTTTTGAGCAGTATACTTCCCCCCGCTTGTATTTCCTGCTAATAGTCTAATTTAGATGCCCATCCATACTGCTGCAGTTTAAGCGAGTCAGTGAAAGACCAGCTACAGTTCAGCTCTTTGCTGTTTAAGTTCTTTACCCTACACCTATCTTGTTTCTTTTTAGGAAGTAGGCAAATATTCTCTTAACAGTACACTAATCTGTTATTTTGTATTTCGAGGTTTATTTTACTCACTCTGGGATCTCTTTCTATTTCAGCACACTTTCCCTTCTGTAGGTAATTTGCACTCTGCTCTGCCCTCCGTTAATTTAGGAGAAACGTGAAGCGCTCAACAGCCTTTCAGGCAGCATAGGTCCAAGTTGCCATCATCTAGTCTGTGGTTAGGGCTATCTCAGCTCACTCAGGAACCACAGGGGACTGCGGGGTCAGGATCTCTAGTCTGTACAGGAATCGGCAGGGTCAATTGCAGTTTTTAGTGTGCTACCTATTTTCCCGAGCGAGTTGCTACACTATCATAACTGACATATTCTAGATAGGTAAGGTTTTCTTGGTCATTGATAACAGAAAATGTTTGTTTGGCACCTTCGAGGAAGCTGTCCCATTCCATCGAAGTCTCACTTGATTACTAACAATTCACAATTACCTATATAATTTCTGTCGGGAGACAAAAACCTACATGAAAAGAGGTTGCGCAGACAAAGTTGGGTGAGTACCTTGTGATAGCAAAGCTCCAACTCCAACATCAGAAGCATTGACCCCCTTTATAAAAAAAGACACTCTAGATCAGGCCTAGACAATACAGGGACAGATGAGAAATGTATTTTAACTCTGTGAAGGCACGGACAGCCACTTTTTTTCAGTTGTTCACATCAGACTCTTTCCTTAATTAAATTAGTCAATGGTTTAGCAATCTTTGAAAAAAAAATACATTTATGAAAGTAATTATAGAACCAAAGAAAGCACCGCAAAGCCTTCAGAGAATTGGGATGTTCCCAATCGCTAATAGCCTGCGCCTTAGTGGAGCCAATTCGGAAAGCTCGGAGGAGAAAATAAACCCCAGGAAGTTTACTTTTCTAGTTTGGCAAATAATGAATTGTCTCTAAGTGTTTGCAATACAATGCGTACATGTCAGATGTGTGATTCATAATCTGGTGACATCTAAATAGACAACCACGCTGGCATTTTTCATGTGGCGGTTATTTTGAGACGGCAATTATTGGATGACCAGACTATCTATAGTAGTTAAGATGATCCAGTTTTATTCTTCTTGATTCCTTGTTGATGGGACTGAGTCACCTCAATCTGCATGGGCTTCTCTGTAAGAAAAGTTGACACAGAGGTCTTGGGTGTAGGTGCAGAGCCTTCCTATCTACATTCACACAACTGCCTATGGAGATGGATTACCAGGGACAAGGCTCAAGAGAGTCAGGAGGAAGGAACTCAACAAATATGCCCTTGATTTGGTTTGAAAGTGCAGAATTAAACCGATGGCGAAGGGCCTGGTTATTCGCACCTTGTCTCCGTTCATCGATTGGACTTGTTTGTCCTACCGATGCTCTACTAGATTTAGTTCTAGGAAATTTGAAGTCATCACCTTAATCTCTTTGTCATGTTCTTTAACAATCCTTGGCCTTTTTTTGGCGTGCAGTTAGACCATACAGGCTAGCCTTCACTCCCAAAAAGCATCAATGAACCTAGGGCATTTACGACCATGTCGCTGTTTTACTGGTTATTTTTTTTGTGACAAACTTTTGGTAGGTACAAGCCATTGCATATCAGTTATGCCCCACAAGACCTGCCATTTACTGGAAACACCCGCAAGACCTGCTATTTACTTGAAGCGACCCACAAAACCGATGATTTACCTGGAACACCCCACAGGACCTGTCATATACTGGACACAAGACCCACTGTGTACTGGGAACACCTTACTAACTCGCCATACACAGTAGAAGTAAAACCCAATGAGAACTGCTGTAAGATTTAAAAACCCTACATGGCTTGCTGTTCACTGGGATGAACCAACAAGATTTGCCATATACTGGAAATACCTCTCAAGACCTACTCTATACAGTGAAGACTTGCCAAAAACAAGGAACACCCCACAAGACCTGTCGTATACTGGGAACACCCTATGAGATCCGCCATATAGTGGAAATAACACACAAGATGACCTGCCATACACTGGGAACACCCCTCAAGACTCACCATATACATGTACCAACCCATAAGACCTGCCATATACTGGGAACACCCCACAAGATTCGCCATATACTGGGAAAACCCCACGAGACCTGCTGTATACCTATACTGTGAACAACTCCCAAGACTTGCTATATACTTGGTACACCCCAAAAGGCTTGTTATGATGTTATCCTGGTAAATGGTGAGTCTTTTCTGGTATACATGACTTGCCGTATACTAGGAACAGTCCAGAAGATTCTCCATATGCCAAGAACACTTCATAAGACAGGACATATACTGGGAACACTCCACAAGAACTGCTGTATACTCAGAGCACCCGACAAGATGCGATGTACTGAGAACCACCCCTCAAGACCTTCCATTTTGGAAATGTTCTGACACAGGTGTTTAGCTGTCACTATGTAACCCTTTTTTTTAATTAAAATTTGAACTCAAATTCTTATGTTTGCACAATTTTTTTCACTTATAACACACCAACTGCAAGAACTGACTGATCACCTGCTGTTTAATCTATCTTCACCCCTTGATCAGCACCATTGTGATGAGACGCTGGATGATAAACCTTCAGGTCCTATTGTTAATGAGCCATCGTTCACAATAATTGTGTAACGGGTTGATCGGCTAAACAATGTGTCAACAAATGCTTCTTCATTTTGTATGAAATTGTTTATGTGAGTGAACAAAATTCAACACTTACATAGGTACGGCTTTCAGTGATTGGTTGAGGAATTGTTCACTTGTGACTGAAGCATTGGAACGAACACATATTCATGTCATAAATTATTGCAAATGCTACTTTTCATATAAAACTGGTAGAGTATCAGACATATTACCACTAATTAGATTACATCTTCTTTGTACTGTATCAATGGAAATGTTTGTACTATACAGGTCCTTCTCAAAAAATTAGCATATAGTGTTAAATTTCATTATTTACCATAATGTAATGATTACAATTAAACTTTCATATATTATAGATTCATTATCCACCAACTGAAATTTGTCAGGTCTTTTATTGTTTTAATACTGATGATTTTGGCCTACAGCTCCTGATAACCCAAAAAACCTGTCTCAATAAATTAGCATATTTCAACCGTCCAATCAAATAAAAGTGTTTTTTAATAACAAACAAAAAAACCATCAAATAATAATGTTCAGTTATGCACTCAATACTTGGTCGGGAATCCTTTGGCAGAAATGACTGCTTCAATGCGGCGTGGCATGGAGGCAATCAGCCTGTGACACTGCTGAGATGTTATGGAGGCCCAGGATGCTTCAATAGCGGCCTTAAGCTCATCCAGAGTGTTGGGTCTTGCGTCTCTCAACTTTCTCTTCACAATATCCCACAGATTCTCTATGGGGTTCAGGTCAGGAGAGTTGGCAGGCCAATTGAGCACAGTAATACCATGGTCAGTAAACCATTTACCAGTGGTTTTGGCACTGTGAGCAGGTGCCAGGAAGCATGAAGTGCTCCAAAATCTCCTGATAGCTAGCTGCATTGACCCTGCCCTTGATGAAACACAGTGGACCAACACCAGCAGCTGACATGGCACCCCACACCATCACTGACTGGGTACTTGACACTGGACTTCAGGCATTTTGGCATTTCCTTCTCCCCAGTCTTCCTCCAGACTCTGGCACCTTGATTTCCGAATGACATGCAAAATTTGCTTTCATCAGAAAAAAGTACTTGGGACCACTTAGCAACAGTCCAGTGCTGCTTCTCTGTAGCCCAGGTCAGGCGCTTCTGCCGCTGTTTATGGTTCAAAAGTGGCTTTACCTGGGGAATGCGGCACCTGTAGCCCATTTCCTGCACACGCCTGTGCACGGTGGCTCTGGATGTTTCCACACCAGACTCAGTCCACTGCTTCCTCAGGTTCCCCAAGGTCTGGAATCGGTCCTTCTCCACAATCTTCCTCAGGGTCCGGTCACCTCTTCTCGTTGTACAGCGTTTTCTGCCACATTGTTTCCTTCCAACAGACTTACCATTGAGGTGCCTTGATACAGCACTCTGGGAACAGCCTATTTGTTGAGAAATTTCTTTCTGGGTCTTACCCTCTTGCTTGAGGGTGTCAATGATGGCCTTCTTGACATCTGTCAGGTCGCTAGTCTTACCCATGATGGGGGTTTTGAGTAATGAACCAGGCAGGGAGTTTTTAAAAGCCTCAGGTATCTTTTGCATGTGTTTAGAGTTAATTAGTTGATTCAGAAGATTAGGGTAATAGGTCGTTTAGAGAACCTTTTCTTGATATGCTAATTTATTGAGACAGGTTTTTTGGGTTATCAGGAGTTGTAGGCCAAAATCATCAGTATTAAAACAATAAAAGACCTGACAAATTTCAGTTGGTGGATAATGAATCTATAATATATGAAAGTTTAATTGTAATCATTACATTATGGTAAATAATGAAATTTAACAGTATATGCTAATTTTTTGAGAAGGACCTGTACTACATGAATTCATGTTTTCGAAAAAAAAATAGCATCGCTTATGGAATCTGAACACTGAAGACACCTAAACTTGAGATTATCTGTCGGAGTGACCTCGTGTGTGATGTTAGTATCACAGCTCAACCATTTCTCGTCCTATTGTGTATAAACACATCTCTGACATTGTATCCGAGTTATGAGTTACAATCTCATCATTCATCATCTATAAACGATTATCTGCTTGTGTAAACGAACTGTTATTCACTTAACCCGCCAACTGATCGTTGTATAGACACATTGTCCCGCAAGATGAAAGTTGCTGCTTTAACGGGAACGTATCGTTAGGTTTAATAGGGTTGTCTGGGAGTTGTAGGGCGCTGATGCAACTGTGTCGACAGATATCTTACAAGTTGTTCAACAGCACTGATTTCCAAACATGACAATTTTTAGAAAGTAAAATGATTTATAGATTACCCAGATCATCCTGAGAGATTAATATGGCAGCAGGCGCATGAATATAGGGCAGGTGAAGCCGATGACAGGTACATTCTCACAACTTCTAGAAAGGATGTGTAATTTAACGCTTTCCCAGCTGGGTTATTTTCCTTTTTTGTGCTTTCATTTTTAACTCCCATTGTTCCAAAAGTTATAACTTGCTTTTACTTTTCTGTGTATAGTCATATGAGGATGTATTTTGGGGGGACAAGTTGTAATTTTGAATGGCACTATTGATTTTACTATTCAGTGTACTGGAAAACGGGAAAAAATATCCAAGTCAGTTGAAATTGCACAAAAAGCAATTCTGCTATATATATTTTTTTTTTTACAGCTTTTATTGTGCTGTAAAAATGACCCCTAATCACAATTTTACAGGTCAGCCTGATTATGGCAATATCAAATTTGTAATTTTTTTAAACTTCTTAAAGGGAACCTGTCACCCCCAAAATGGCTGGTGAGGTAAGTTCACCGGCATCAGGGGCTTATCTCCAGCATTCTGTAATGCATTCTGTAATGCTGCAGATAAGCCCCCGATGTTACCTGAAAGAGGAGAAAAAGACGTTAGATTATACTCACCCAGGGGCGGTCCCGGTGCGGTCAGGTCGGATGGGTCTCTCCGGTCCGCTCCGGCGCCTCCCATCTTCATTCCATGACGTCCTCTTCGGGTCTTTACGCCGCGGCTCCGGCGCAGGCGTACTTTGTCTGCCCTGTTGAGGGCAGAGCAAAGTACTGCAGTGCGCAGGCACTGGAAAGGTCAGAGAGGCCCGGCGCCTGCGCACTGCAGTACTTTGCAGTACTCAGACCAGACCGCACCGGGACCGCCCCTGGGTGAGTATAATCTAACGTCTTTTTCTCCTCTTTCAGGTAACATCGGGGGCTTATCTATAGCATTACAGAATGCTGTAGATAAGCCCCTGATGCCGGTGAGCTTACCTCACCAGCCATTTTGGGGGTGACAGGTTCCCTTTAATGAGGTATGATGTATATTTACGTCATATGTTGTATCGCTGGGTTCACACTGCGTTAGTGTGACCCGTTTAACGGTCTACGTTACACCGCGGCATAATGCGGTGTAACGTAGTCCGTTAACGCCACCATTAAATGCAATGGCGGACGCATCGCTAGCGCTGTCATTGAGTGATGGACCCGAGACACGGGCTGCAGCGTTTCCGGGTCCATCACTGCTAGCGCAGATGGAGCTAGCAGAGCTCTATCTGCGCTAGCGGGATGCAAGCGCCGGCACTTGCGCTAGCAGCAGCCCGTTAGCGTATGTGCTGAATGGGCTGCTGCTAACGCAATGTGAACTTAGCCTTACTTTGATGCGGGCTCACACTCTGAGCCTGAAACTTTGCACACATGATTACAGATCTAATCACTCATCATGCGCCTTTAACCCATTAACAACCAGAGGTATTTTTGTTTTTGCATTTTGATTTTTTGCTCCCCTTCTTCCCAGAGCCATATCTTTTTTATTTTTTTAGTCAAAATGGCCATGTGAGGGCTTGTTTTTTTGCGCGATGAGTTGTATTTTTGAACGACACCATTGCTTTTAACATATTGTGTACTGGAAAACGGGGAAAAAATTCCAAGTGCTGTGAAATTGCAAAAAAAAGTGCAATTCCACAGTTGTTTTTTTTTTTTACCATGTTCACTAACTGCTAAAACTAACCTGACATTATGACTCTCCAGGTCATTACGAGTTCAAAGACGCCATACATGTATAGGCTCTTTTTTTTTATTTAAGTGGTGCAAACAAATTCCAAAATTTTAAATTAGAATCCATTAGAATTTTTATTTTGGACAGCATGGCCCCAAAAGGCCTGAACCATGAAATTGAATTATACGCATTTTAGCGTAGCAATGATTCAACAATGAGAGTATTAATTAATCTATCCCTATATTCACATATATGTATTGATTTTAATATTTCAATATTTGTATTTTTAAACAACTGTTTATATATTTTTACCAAAACAAATAGTGTTTTTATTTCACTATATACCATATATAGCTCCTTATTCATTTTTATTTTATATTTTTTAATAATAATAAAACATTTTTGCTTTTCATATGTATTTATATATTTTTTATCATTAAATCAGCTCTCCTCCCTCCTTATCTTTTGGTGTCCCATAGTTGTCCATAATGCTACATCCACGTTTTTATATTTCTTTATTGTTTTAAAATAACAACAAATAAAGATTGTTTTAGTTAGTTTTGTACAAGTAATTATACATGTTTTAGGATTAAGGGTATGTTTCCACTGTCAGGATGGCCGGCGGTATCGCCGCAGCGGCGAAGCCGCTCGGCGCTAAGCCC
The DNA here is from genome assembly GCF_051348905.1 of Ranitomeya variabilis. Taxonomy (NCBI): domain Eukaryota; kingdom Metazoa; phylum Chordata; class Amphibia; order Anura; family Dendrobatidae; genus Ranitomeya; species Ranitomeya variabilis. The sequence goes on along the minus strand of NC_135233.1, from coordinate 427,321,438 downwards.
CGCCCCCTTTCTGGGACGCGATCATGCCGGATGTGTTAACTCTTCACATCCGGGATGATCGCTCTCTCCCATAGCGCCCTGTGATATGCCTTGCGGGGACGCTGCGTCCCCGCAAGGTGTACGGACATGCTGCGATCTGAAAAGACGCCCAGCATGTCCGGAGTCGCAGGGCCGCCGCGTGCGGGTTTCCACGCATAGTGGAGATGGGATGTCATAAAATCCCCTCCACTATGCTGGAACATCTGGACGCTGCTTGTTTGACGCTGCAGCTCTGCGCAGCGTCAAACAAGCAGCGTTTCCTGACCGTGGAAACATACCCTTAGTGTTCTCGTACCTTCGATTCAATAATAAAGAGATTGCCTCAGCCATATAAGGACGGTCTAGGGGCGGAATCCGTAACCCTGAGGAAGAGGGACCGTGTCCCTCGAAACGTGTTGGTTGGATTTGACCCCTACCCGCACTCGTCCTTACAGTTCACGTGACGTCACGCTTTCTGGCTCTCCGGCAACCTCAGCTTGCTGTGGCGGTGCTTCCGGCCAGAGCCCGCCAGCAGCTTCTGTCCCGACGCACCCTCGCTTGATTTCCTGTGCACCCACGCTTACTTCCATCACGGGAGGACGCTCTCCATGCTCGTGTCTCCCTGCACCTGAGTAACACCAGCACGGCATCAGTTATTCAAGCCTGGACAGTCGCAGTAAGTGCCGTTAGTAACTATTAGATGCTAGCATATCGCGGCATCGCTTTGTCATCCGCTGTCAGTAGCAGCATCTAGTATTCTTTTATTATAGTGTGATTTCTCGTTGCTTTATTTACAATTTATTTAGCAGGATTTGCACAGAGCCTGCACCTTCACTTGCAGCCACCAACCTCTGGTTAGTTTAGGAGCGCCAGTCTGTTCCTTTTTTGTATCAATTCCAAAATTTGTTAAAAAAAAATGCTCCATTTTCCAATACCAGTAGCGTCTCCATTTTTCATGATCTCGGGTGGGATGAGGCCTTATTATTTCCGTTCCAAACTGACGTTTTTAATGATACCATAGTTTAACGATCGGGTTAATAATTTCTTTATATTGATAGATCGGGCAATTCTGAATATGGCGATACCATATATGTGTATGTTTGATTTTTGTTTATTGTCTTATTTTAAATAGGGCACAAAGGGGGTGATTTGACCTTTTTATATTTTTTATTTTTTGTAAATATTGTTAATTTTTTTTTTTTTACTTTTTGCATACTTTAATAGTCTCCATGGGAGACTAGAAGCTGTAATACTTAGTACTTTGATCGTCTCTGCTATATACAGCCAATGATTAGATTGCCTGTATGTAGCAAAAATGCTCACTTGCTATGTGCACCAACTACCGGGCGGAGCTCATAGCAATCCAGCTATGACAACCATAGAGGTGTGCTGGAGACCACTGGTTGTCATGCAAACCCATCGGTGACAGACAATCAGGTGATGGGGTCACCGATGTGCGGGATTTCTGGCGCACTTGCCGGAAGCGCAAGTTGAATGCCGCTGTCAGAGATTAACATTGGCATTTAACTAGTTAACAGCTGCGGGCGGATCGCAATTCCACCCGCGGCTGTTGCAGGCACATGTCAGCTGTATATATCAGCTGTCATGTGCATGGAAAGGAAACAGTGAGAGTCCAACATCAGCGTACTATTTTGCCTGATGTCGGAAAGGTGTTAACAGATGCGAGTGGAGCTGTGCTCCAGCTGCAAATATTAACCCATTAAATCCGACTGTCAATCACTGATAGCGGGATTTAACACGTGCCATCCGAAAGCGTGTTATTCATCCCACCCATTGGAGTCCCTCTCCCGTGATCGTGGAGCGCCCTGCAAATTAAGATTCTGGTTTTGGCTTTCATCCCAAGTCATGTGACAAGGCTCGTTAAAGGGTCGACATTGACTTGTAGAATTGCTATTTCCAATAGGTGGCACTAGAGTTCTAGTCCTCTTCCTCTCTGAAGAGACAATTTGCAGATTTCCCAGAGGAGCATTGCAGCTTTAAGTCTCCTCATCTCGGGAATGCTTAACATGGCACTCGTCGCAAGGAGAAACGATACTTCTTGGATACTGATTAGTATAGCACAGGAGATCGAACGATCGCAGCATCAAATCCCCTAAGAGAACTATTAGATAAATAAAAAAGTTTTTCTAAATATGAAAAGAGCAAAAAGAAAACACACAAAAGTTCATATCACCCCTTTTGAAAATGAAACAAAAAAAAAACAACAACACATATTTGTTATCGCTGTTTTCAGAAAAATCCAAAATATCAAACAAATTAATCCGATCGTTAAACAGCATAAAGAGAAAATAATTGAATCGCCATAATTACATTTTTTTGGCCACCGCAACTTTGCTATGAAATGCAATAAGAGGAGATCAAAACATCATATTTACCCCAATATGGAATCAGTAAAAACGTCAGCTCAAGCCGCAAAAAATAAGGTATCACCCAGCCCCAGATCCTGAAAAAAACATTACGGGTCTCGGAAAATGGCAACAAAAGCTATTTTTTTTTTTTACATAGAAATTTACAAATGTTACAATTACAGATATTGTCGAAAGTGTTGGCACCTAAGAAATTGTTCTGGAAAATTATTGCAATTACAGTGGGTACGGAAAGTGTTCAGACCCCTTTAAATTTTTCACTCTTCGATGTTATACCTGGAGCGCCCCCAGTAGGGCAGTGGGGTACTCGGTACCAGGTCCTTCGGTTCTCAGCGGGGATGTCACGGTGGCTGACCCGGTCCGTGGCCCTTGGGGCGTCCGTATTGAAAGGGAAAGGTCTTTAAAGGTTTTAAAGGTGTTCGTGACGCCACCTGTGGTATTCGGTCAGGGTGACCGACGCTGCTTGGGGGTCCGCTGGGGTGATGTTATGGCAGCTAGATGGTATACCTTCCCACAGGTGAAGTATGTCCCCAGGGCTTCCCAGAGTGTAGATGGTGGATGGTGTGAGGCGCAGTGAATAACGAGGTCACAAGGTTGCAGTCTCTTTACCTTTTACTGGAGGCTTCAGTGTCCACAGTCCAGGGCACCGGATCACAGGGTAGGCAGAGTCCGGCTGGTCTGAAGGCAAATCCAGAGCCTCCTTGTCCAGGTGGAATGCAATAGCCTTCCTAAGCGCACAGTAACACAGTAGGTCCTCATTTGCTTAAGCTCTAATGAGGTCCTCACTGTTATTACTCTTCTCTCTCTGTTCCCCGTGATCGGATAGAACAAAACCCGTATGACTGATGGCCTGAGGCTTGTTTAAAGGGACCCTAGAGACGCCCCACAAGTTGTCACCTGTCTTCTTAGGTATTAAGGTCGGGCAGCCAACTTGGAATTGACTGTCCTGCCAGTCTCTGAAGCAATGGCGTAGAGCACTTTACTCCCTCGGTATTCTGGCTACCGGAACGCGCACCAGAAGGATGCCGCTTCTCTTCGGTCACTATCCTCTCTGGTATCCACTTGTTGCTATGCCTTCGTTTCTCACTCACTACAACACGCTTCCTTTCAATGTCTCTCTCTTTGGATGCTGCCGCACGTGGAGCAGGTGTAGCTCCGTGGACCCTCGTCTTCCACAGACCGCAGTCTGGATCTGGCTGGAACCCACTTCAGCCAGCTTCTGCCAGACTCCGTCGGGATCTGACTGTCTCTGCGAAGCTCAGTCAACTTCTGCCTAACTTCCTAACCAACCCACCAGTTTTACCTAACTGTGAGGAGTGGCCTAATAGATAGAACCTTTGCTCCCCCTGGTGGACTGGAGTGTGAAGTGTGTGGTGTGTCTGTGATACCTGGACAGGAGATCTCCTTTATTGCCTCCAGACGTAATATCACTCCCCCTGGTGGAGGAATAATACTACTGCAGCAACCAGGACTCTGGGGCGCTGCATACCTGGGCTGTGGGGACATCATACTGAATAGAATATGTGGGGGGCATCATTGCATAGGGGGCCGTGAGGAGGAATCATACTGTATAGGGCGCTGTGGGGGACATCCTACTGTATATTGGGGGCTGTGGTGAACATAAGTGTATATTGGAGGGATAGTGTGGATATCACACTGTGTCACACCGTGTGGGAGGAACTATGGAGGGGATACACTTTGGAGATGCCAACGTGGTGGGCAGTATGATGGCATAGTGTGAAAAGGGGCAAAGAATGGATATGGAGAGGGACAGCGTGAAATGGGGGCATAGTCTGGAGAGAGGTTAGTATGGCGGGGACAGTGTGGAGATATAGAGGGTGTAAGGGAAAACTAGAGAAGGGACAATCATGGTATACGCCTTGGTTTATAAGGCTGGACGGTGTGGCGGTTATAGCTGATAATGCAGACTGTGTGGCGGGTATAGATCATTAAGGCGGACAGTGAGGTGGTCATATACCATAGGAGGCTTATTCAGGACATAATATGGACAGATATTGTTACGCAGAGGGCATTTTAAGATCACTGTTATTTTTAAAGGGCGCCGAGTCAGGATGTGCTGTAGAAGACCAGAGACGAGATGTGGATGTGAAAAGTCATCATGGCGTCTGGACAAGGTGGAGACGAAAAGAAAGAAAAGACTCACTCAGAGAAGAGGTCACCATAAGATACCTGGATGTCAATTATCACTTGTGGATACTGACTCCGTCTCATCAGTTCTGTGGTTCCTGTGTGGTCCGCATTCTGCTAATGACTGATTACAACAACTCCCAGCATCTCCTTACTATTGTTAAGGACATACTGAGAGTTGTAGGTTCATCAGATAAAAAAAGGAAAATGGGCCTGACTTATAGGATTCAGCTTGTCAATTATTAATCATGTGATATTGCAGACCAAATGGAAAAGGGAAGAATTATCTGGGTAGAAAGGCAAAATGAGCAATTGTAAGTACAGTGCTATATAATATGATGACTGCAATATACTGGGAATAAAAATTTTGATGGGAGAAGGAGGAGGAGGCTTCTTTAAAAAAAATCATCCGTATCCCTTTATCTGTTTAGTTTCCATTAGGGCATTTGCCAAATGATGGACACGTTAATGGAAACCAAACAGCCCCACTCCCTGTTGAGCCTCACCCCTAAAGTACATCAAGCGCGGTCGCGACTACCGCTCTGCAGCACTTTACACAGTCTAGATTTTATGTCTCGGTGTCAGCAGTGAGGTCCTCCTGGGTCTCCTGCCATAGTGTTTCATTTCATTCACATGTGGACGGATAGTTCGCGCCGACACTGATGCCCCCTGAGCCTGCAGGACAGTTTGCATTTCTTTGGACCTTGGTTGGGGCTTATCCAACATCCGGACTATCCTGCGTTACAACCTTTCATCAATTTTTCTCTACTTTCCATATCCAAGGAGATTAGCTACAGTGCCATGGGTTGTAAACTTCTTGATTATGTTATGTACAGCGGACAAAGGAACATCAAGATCTCTGGAGATGGACTTGAAACCTTGACGTTGTTGATATTGTTCACCAATTTTGGTTTTCAAGTCCTCAGACCGTTCTCTTCTCCTCTGTCTGCTCCCCATGCTTAGTGTGACACACACAGACACACAATGCAAAGAATGAGTTAACTTCACCCCTTTTAATCTGGTTTCAGATGTGACTTTCATATTTTCCACACCTGTTACTTGCTACAGGTGAGTTTGAATGAGCATTACGTCATGGAAGCAAAGTTGTTTACCCACAATTTTGGAAAGGTGCCAACAATTTTGTCCGGCCCACTTGAGTTTTTTTGTGTGAAATTATGTCCAATTTGCCTTTTTTTCTCCTTTTTTTTTCGGTGTTGTTCCAATACACACAAAGGAAATAATAATGTGTATAACAAAACATGTGTAATTGCAATAATTTTCTGGGAAAAATTCTTCATTTTCTGGAACATTTTCAAGGGTGCCAACACTTTCAGCCATGACTGTAAATAAAAAAAAAAAAAACTAGACATGTTTGGTATCTGCGTACTCGTACTGACCTGGAGGATCAAAATGGCAGGTCACTTTTACCATATAACAAACATAGTAAATAAAAACTCCAAAAAGCAGTTGTGGAATTGTACTTTTTTTTTTGCAATTTCACCGCACTTGGAATGTTGTTTCCCGGTTTCCAGTACACTATATGGTAGAATCAATGGTTTCATTAAAAAGTGCAACATTGGCGCTTATATGGCTATATTGACGGAAATATAAAAAAGTTATGTCTCTTGGAGGGAAAAACAGAAAATGGTCCAGGCGTAAAAGCGTTAAGTGGTGAAAAAAACAAATTAACAATTTGTATAACATGTACACTTTTCCATCAGTGGAGTTGTGTGAGAGCTTGTTTTTTTTGTGAGGGAGCTGATGTTCTCATTGATACAGTTTTGGGAAAGATACAATGATTTGATCGCTTCTTATTGCATTTGTTGTTGTATTACAGAAACCAAAATATTGTAATTCTGCTGTTTTGATACTTTTTCTCATTACACCACTTATAATTAGTTTTATATTTTGTCAGATAGGACTTTTATGGATGTGGTGATACCAATTATGTAATTTTTCTTTATTTTTTTTTTAATGGGGGGCAATTAAAGGTTGATTTAAAATTTTATACAGTATAAGTATTTTTTTGGTTTTTTTTACTCTTTTTCTTAGTCTTCTTTGAGGATTAGAACCTGAGATGATTTGATTGCTTGCACTCTTCGTAAGATATTCTCCTATGAAGTCTACCCACAGGCGGGCCGTCAGGACCAGGATGACAGGTCCCATTTCTGGGGCCTTTTGGACAGGAGTCCCCAATCTCCATTCCACGGCGTCTGTGAGTGAAGAGTTAGTGATGGCGCATACATTTCCCTCTCCAATGCTCAGCTGTTTTCACAACTCCAATGGAATTAAATGGAGTCTGTAACACGGGGTTGAAGTGCTCATATAAAGAGATAGGACTGGCGTCACGCCAACATATAACACATACAAAATCCGTAGAAGTAGTAAAGTATCAACAGAATGTGTTTGTCTCCAGAACTTTTGGGGGGTTTCTGCGCACACTAACAGGTAGGCTAAGGATCACTGTCTGGGGACCCTCAAGAAAACAGTATCATCTAGAGAGTGTCCCAGATAAATAGTAGTAATCACACAGTGCTCCCTCATTTGATGAATTATCAGATTTTTGGCTTTTGAGTATACTACTCATAATAACATGACTGATTATTATCCCTGTACTGTGACATCACTGTGTGCATTATCCCTGTACTGTGACATCACTGTGTATTATCCCTGTACTGTGACATCACTGTGTGAATTATCCCTGTACTGTGACATCACTGTGTATTATCCCTGTACTGTGACATCACTGTGTGCATTATCCCTGTACTGTGACATCACTGTGTGTATTATCCCTGTACTGTGACATCACTGTGTGTATTATCCCTGTACTGTGACATCACTGTGTGCATTATCCCTGTACTGTGACATCACTGTGTGCATTATCCCTGTACTGTGACATCACTGTGTATTATCCCTGTACTGTGACATCACTGTGTGTATTATCCCTGTACTGTGACATCACTGTGTGTATTATCCCTGTACTGTGACATCACTGTGTATTATCCCTGTACTGTGACATCACTGTGTATTATCCCTGTACTGTGACATCACTGTGTGTATTATCCCTGTACTGTGACATCACTGTGTATTATCCCTGTACTGTGACATCACTGTGTATTATCCCTGTACTGTGACATCACTGTGTGTATTATCCCTGTACTGTGATATCACTGTGTGTATTATCTCTGTACTGTAACATCACTGTGTGTATTATCCCTGTACTGTAATATCACTGTGTGTATTATCCCTTTACTGTGACATCACTGTGTATTATCCCTGAACTGTGACATCACTGTGTGTATTATCCCTGTACTGTGACATCACTGTGTGCATTATCCCTGAACTGTGACATCACTGTATTTTCTCTGTACTGTGACATCACTGTGTATTATCTCTGCACTGTGACATCACTGTGTGTATTTTCTCTGTACTGTGACATCACCGTGTGCATTATCCCTGTACTGTGACATCACTGTATTTTCTCTGTACTGTGACATCACTGTGTATTATCTCTGTACTGTGACATCACTGTGTGTATTATCCCTGTACTGTGACCTCACTGTGTGTATTATCCCTTTACTGTGTCATCACTGTGTATTATCCCTGAACTGTGACATCACCGTGTGCATTATCCCTGTACTGTGACATCACCATGTGCATAATATCCCTGTACTGTGACATCACCATGTGCATAATATCCCTGTATTGTGACATCACCATGTGCATAATATCCCTGCACTGTGACATCACTGTGTATTATCCCTGGACTGTGACATCACTGTGTGTATTATCCCTGTACTGTGACATCACTGTGTGTATAATCCCTGTACTGTGACATCACTGTGTATTATCTCTGTACTGTGACATCACTGTGTATTATCTCTGTACTGTGACATCACTGTGTGTATTATCCCTGTACTGTGACTTCACTGATTATTATCTCTGTACTGTGACATCAGTGTGTTCATTATCCCTATACTGCGACATCACTGTGTATTATCCCTGTACTGTGACATCACTGTGTGTATTATCCCTGTACTGTGACTTCACTGATTATTATCTCTGTACTGTGACATCAGTGTGTTCATTATCCCTATACTGCGACATCACTGTGTATTATCCCTGTATTATGACATCACTGTGTGTATTATCCCTGTACTGTGACATCACTGTGTATTATCCCTGTACTGTGACATCGCTGTGTGTATCATCCCTGTACTGTGACATCGCTGTGTGTATTATCCCTGTACTGTGACATCACTGTGTGCATTATCCCTGTACTGTGACATCACTGTGTATTATCCCTGTACTGTGACATCACTGTGTGTATTATCCCTGTACTGTGACATCACTGTGTATTATCCCTGTACTGTGACATCGCTGTGTGTATCATCCCTGTACTGTGATATCGCTGTGTGTATTATCCCTGTACTGTGCCATCACTGTGTGTATTATCCCTGTACTGTGACATCACTGTGTGCATTATCCCTGTACTGTGACATCACTGTGTATTATCTCTGTACTGTGACATCACTGTGTGTATTATCTCTGTACTGTGACTTCACTGATTATTATCTCTGTACTGTGACATCAGTGTGTGCATTTGTCACGATATGGTATGAAATATCATATAAGTTTAGTTTCTCTTGTCAGCCCAGGATGTGGGCTAAGAAACCCCCCTTCTCTTTTTCTTCAGAGTTGAGCTGCCTTTCCACTGTGCATGGGGGAAGAGAGTTTTATTGACGAAAGGCATTTACGACCGGTATTTCCTGTAGTAGACAGTGCTCAGCTTTAACTGTTAGAGAAGATTCTAGAATCATGAAAGTCCTTTGTTCTGTTTTTGAAAGATATTAGGCAAACGATTTAAAATACGAACACAAAAATATATCGTCATAATCACACTCGGAGGATCTACCCATCCCTCGAAACACAGGTTTCTAGCCCCCTCTGGTACAGAGGTAGGGATTTCTCGGTCAGTGTGCGTGACAAATAGGACTTATTTGATCTCATCGGAATGCCCACGATACTACGAGATGAATGATGGGTATGGTGCGATTATTTTATGTTCTGTAGCGAAGTTACGGGCATCAGATATATTTAATGCCCAGTGAGTAATACTGAAGAAGTAGGAGGGGTTGGAAAAGCCAGCCCTTTCTGTGAGGTCACAGCCTGCAGGTTTTAAGTTGCTGGGAGACTTTCAGGAGGCAGATTTGGAGTTTTTCCTGGACAGACCTGAGCACGCCCAATGAGCTGGGACGTGTGGTTGCCTGCAATGCAATGATCTAAGAACATGTGAGTGTTATCTTTTCTTCCTTTAATCCTTTTATTTTCATAATTACCTTGTACATATTTGCAATTGTCTCATTTGTAACATCTTTGTAAAATATTTGATAAACACTGCCTAAAAATCATTTATGGGGTATAATATTTATTACTAGTTCGTTTCCATGCTCTAAAAACGTACCCTGTCTTTGAAGGGAATTTACGCTACTGTTTTGGGTTAGCAGCCGGACCCGTTTAATCGGCGCTGGTGGCAGCTTACCGTGTGCCGGCTTTTGGGGGTCACTGTAGCGACTGCGGCTTGATAATTATTGTTCCTGCCTGAGTGGGAGTAGTTATCGCGTCGCTGCAGTGCACCCAATAGCCAGTACATAGCAGGCAGCGTTTCTGGCGACTAATTACCCTAGGTGCAGTACCTAATCTGACCTGAGAGTAAGGGGGGCGCCAGAGAGCTGCAAGTGTTAAGTGGAACTGTAAGCGGGATAGACACAAATCCCTGCAGTTCCTGGTATACTGAAGAGCAGTGGGATACCTAAAACAAAGCCCCTGCTGTAAACAAGAGGTCAATAGCCTCGTGTGTGTTTTTTTTTTCATCACATTGTGGCAGTGGAGGGATAACTAGGATAAGCCCCCTGCACATGTGACAGCCGTCTGCTGGTCTAAAGTCACCCCGATCCGTGACCTATTGTGGGCAGCGGCTGAGGGATCTTGACAGTCACGGTGTGAATCGTGACAAATTGGTGGCAAGGCGGTGGGATATTAGAGCATTAGTGATTTGGTTTGAGCAATCATTCCTCTCACTAAAAACTTGCAGAAAGTTCTTGCGAGAACTCTGCGCAAATAAGTTTGGAGAACGAACTCAGTGTTTATTAGTCTTGAGACAATTGTGTACTGGTGATTATCCCCTCCCTTTTTCTTCGTTTTTCTATCCTATCTTTTATTTGGCAACCATGGCAACGAAAGGAGAAGCCTGGTACACCCAGCAGAAGAGGGACACTCTTGCTGTGATATGCATGTACCATGGCCTGAAACCCCAGGACAAGTCCAAGGCTCAAATGGTCGCTGAACTGGTGCAATTTGAAGCAGACCAAGCCAGGCCACAGAGCCCAGAGGCCGCAGAAGCCGGCACAAGCGAGCATGGTGCTGCAGCCGAGGTCCAACCACAGAATACGGGCCCTACTGGCAACCAGGGGGGTGAAGACCCCCTCCTGCAGCTGGCTCTGCAACAATGCTCCGCAGATGACCTGGAGAGACGTCTGCAGCTGATCCAGCAATACCAGGAGCGAGCCGAGGCCCGAGCCGAGCGAGAGGCCCAAGCGCAGCGGGAGTACCAGCTGCAGATGGCCCAACTGCAAATTCAGGGGTCGTCCCAGTCCAGCCGTGAGCCCAGCAGCGCTCAGACACCAAAGCCCCGGCCCGACCACTTTCCTGTTATGGAAAAGGATGGGGACTTGGACACTTTTCTGCGGGCCTTTGAGAAAGCCTGCAGACAGTACCAGCTGCCTACACAAGAATGGGCACGATACCTGACCTGTTATGACCCCAGTGGACAGGGTCTCAGAGGAACGTGTAAGTCTGCAAGATACAAAAATCCAGCTCATAGGGCTGTGGTAACTGGGTTGACCAAATAGCTACTCCTAACGCCAACACTAGAAGTAGCTGGGGATCATGCCTACGGTGATCGCTAGATGACTCGCGCCAGCCGGAGAATCTAACTACCCCTAGGAGAAGAAAACAAAGACCTCTCTTGCCTCCAGAGAAAGGAACCCCAAAGCAAGATACAAGCCCCCCACAAATAATAACGGTGAGGTAAGAGGAAATGACAAACACAGAAATGAACCAGGTTCAGCAAAGAGAGGCCAGCTTACTAATAGCAGAATATAGCAAGATAACTTATCTGGTCAACAAAAACCCTATAAAAATCCACGCTGGAGATTCAAGAACCCCCGAACCGTCTAACGGTCCGGGGGGAGAACACCAGCCCCCTAGAGCTTCCAGCAAAGGTCAGGATACAGATAGGAACAAGCTGGACAAAAATACCAAACAAAACAAAAGCAAAGAAGCAGACTTAGCTTGAAAAACAGGAACCAGGATCAGAGGACAAGAGCACAACAGATTAGCTCTGATTTCAACGATGCCAGGCATTGAACTGAAGGTCCAGGGAGCTTATATAGCAACGCCCCTGAACTAACGGCCCAGGTGAGGATATAGGAAAAGACAGACGCTCCAGAGTCAAATCACTAATGACCACTAGAGGGAGCAAAAAGCAAAATCACAACACTGACCCCAGGGCTGAGAGGAAAAGCTCTGGAGGCGTTTGCTGCACTCCCTCAAGAACAAGATGGTGACTATGAGGCCATCAAGCAGGCTCTCATAGCTAAGTACCAGCTTACACCCGAGGTGTACCGCAAAAAGTTTCGGACCCTCCAACGTGGCCCACACGACAGTTACAGTGATGTGGTGCATGGACTGGGGACCCACTTTGACCAGTGGACCCAAGGACTGTCAGTGACCACCTTTGCACAGCTGCGAGACCTGATGATCAAAGACCAGTTCTTCCGTCTTTGCCCAACTGAGGTGCGACAGTTCGTGATGGACAGAGAACCCAAAGACGTGACGAAAGCAGCGCAGATTGCCGATGCCTATGAGGCCAACCGTAGATCAGAAGTGCGGAAGCCAGTCACCACCAGCTGGAGAGGGGGTAAGCCTGCAGCCAACGCCAGTACCCCTGCCAGCCAACACACCAGAGGTCCTGTCCCCGTGGCCAACAGCACCAGACCTACCACCGAACTTCGCCAGTGTTACCACTGCAGGCAGACTGGACACCTCAGTCACCAATGTCCAGCCAAGCAGAAGAACCCCTCATCCCAGGCCCCAGGGCCTAATGCAGCTGTTCTTTTGGTGGGTGGTGTGGTTGGGAGGGTGTGTGACAACGTACAGCCCGTCACTGTGGGAGGTCGTGTTGCTACAGGCCTCAAGGACACCGGGGCTGAACGAACCCTCATCCGACCCGAACTGGCGGCCCCTGAAGAAATCATTCCGGGGAAAACCCTAACTGTCACTGGGATTGGGGGCATCAGCTGTCCCTTACCGATGGCCCGGGTTTTTATTGATTGGGGTGCCGGGAGCGGGGTGAAGGAAGTGGGGCTGTCTGATAATTTGCCCACTGATGTTTTGTTGGGGACTGATTTGGGGAGGTTGGTTGCATACTTCGTGGATGACCCTCCTCCCCAATCTACTAATGAGGGTAAAGTTAACCCTGGTGATGATGATGATGATGATGGGAAATCGCATGTGTTACCTGACCATGCTTTATCTTGTAGTGATGCATCTGCTAACCATTTTTTCCCTAGGATTGATGGTGAAAATGTTGTACCTGTGCCAACTGTATCTGATAATGATGTTTCTGTGAAAGTTGATGTGTCCATAGGTACAGGAGTGCTCAGCCACGTCGCTCTGCGGAGTGAGACGGCTGAGGAACCCCTAGCAGGGGCAAGTGTTGGTGCTACAAGAAATGGGGAGATACATGGGAACCGTGAGCAAGGTGATGCCATGCAATTGACCAGGGCCACCGAGGAAGGTAACTGGCCCATATGTAGCAATGCTCCTGAGGTAATGGGGGTGGATGGGGAGGTAGAGCCCATAGCAGCGACGGCTGTTGGGTCTGTAGAAATCCCCGGGGAGACAGCCTACGTAGCTGCTGTCACCCGCAGTCAGAGTGCCCGGAACGCAGATAACTGTCTGCCTTCCGGACCCTCCTCAGTCATCAGTGTGACTGAACCAGAGGTGGACCCAGAGCAGGTCCAAGAGGGTTCCCGTGGGGAAGGGACCCTGACGTCGCTTTTGGCTTCCCCTAGCCAGGAGTTTCAGGCCGCTCTGCACACAGATGCGAGCCTAGAGAGTTTGAGACAACTCGCCGGGACGCGCTTCTCCGAGACTGATAAGGAGAAGGTGTTCTGGGAAGGAGGAAGGTTGTACCGGGAGACAGTACCCGGAGAATCACAAAAGGAGTGGTTGAGGGAAAGACAGCTGGTCGTCCCACAGCAATTCCGGGGTGAGTTGTTGCGGATTGCCCATGAGATCCCGCTAGCTGGACACTTGGGTATCAGCAAAACTAAGGCCCGGCTGTCTCAACACTTCTATTGGCCTAAGATGGGGACAGATGTGTCAAACTACTGCCGCTCCTGTGTCACCTGTCAAAGAGTGGGGAAGGCGGGGCCTGCTCTTAAGGCTCCCCTGATCCCTTTGCCAGTGATAGAGGAGCCTTTCCAGAGGATTGCGGTGGACATTGTGGGCCCGCTGGCCGTCTCCAGCAGCTCTGGAAAGCGATTTATTCTTACTGCGGTAGACTACGCTACCCGGTACCCAGAGGCAGTAGCTCTGTCGTCAACTAGGGCAGATAAGGTGGCGGATGCCCTGTTGGCCATCTTTTCACGGGTAGGATTTCCCAGGGAAATGCTTACTGATCGAGGGACCCAATTTATGTCTCACCTAATGGAGGCTCTCTGTAAGAAAATGCAGGTGAAGCACCTGGTATCGAGTGCGTATCACCCACAGACCAATGGCTTGTGTGAACGTTTCAATGGTACCCTCAAACAGATGCTACGCATGCTGGTTGAGACACAAGGGCGCGACTGGGAGCGGTACCTCCCACACCTGCTATTCGCTTACAGAGAGGTTCCGCAGGCCTCGACGGGGTTCTCCCCCTTCGAGCTCCTGTAGGGCAGGCGAGTCCGGGGACCCCTTGGGTTGGTAAGAGAATCCTGGGAAGAGGAGCCGAACCCTTCTGAAGTGTCCATAGTGGAGTATGTCATGCGCTTCCGTGACAAGATGCAGACCTTGACGCAGTTGGTGCATGACAACATGATGCAGGCTCAGGCTGATCAGAAGCACTGGTACGACCAGAACGCCCGGGAGCGGACCTACCACGTGGGTCAAAAGGTGTGGGTGCTGGTTCCTGTACCAACGGATAAGCTTCAGGCAGCCTGGGAGGGCCCGTACGTCGTCCACCAACAGCTCAACCCGGTCACCTATGTGGTCACGCTTGACCACACTCGGGGTAGGCGAAAGGCCTTTCACGTCAACATGATGAAGGCTCATCACGAACGCGAACCTTTCGTCCTACCGGTCTGCAGCGCACCCGAAGACGGGGAGGAAGACGCCCTCCTGGACATGCTGGCCCAAGCCAAGGCCCGTGGGTCCATTGAGGACATGGAGGTAAGCGCCTCGCTAGATGAACCACAGCGGTTGCAGTTGCAAACCACACTGGAACCCTTCCGGGTCGTGTTCTCCAACCGGCCTGGAAGGACTGAGTTAGCGGTCCACGAGGTGGACACCGGGAATCACGCCCCACTACGGCGAACACCCTATCGAATCTCTGACCAGGTGCAGCAGATTATGCGCCAGGAGATCGATGAGATGTTACAGCTGGGGGTGATTCGACGGTCAAAGAGCGCGTGGGCCTCACCTGTAGTTCTCGTGCCAAAGAAGGACCGGACCACCCGGTTCTGCGTGGACTACAGGGGGCTCAACGCCATTACAGCCTCTGACGCGCACCCAATGCCGCGCATCGAGGAGCTGCTTGAGAAGTTAGCTGGCGCAGAATACCTGACAATAATGGATCTGAGTCGCGGATACTGGCAGATTCCCCTGAGCCCCGAGGCGCAGGAGAAGTCTGCCTTTATCACACCCTTTGGACTGTACGAGTCCACGGTCATGCCCTTCGGCATGAAGAATGCCCCTGCCACTTTCCAGCGGATGGTCAATCTCCTGCTTCAGGGACTGGAGAAGTACGCCGTGGCGTACTTAGATGACATTGCCATCTTCAGTCCCTCCTGGGATGAACACCTGCAGCATCTCGAGGAGGTGCTCGGGCGAATTCACCGAGCAGGACTGACTATCAAGCCGGGAAAGTGCCAGATGGGCATGAGGGAGGTTCACTACCTGGGGCACCGGGTAGGCGGAAACACCCTAAAACCAGAGCCTGACAAAGTGGGCGTGATCGTGAACTGGCCCACTCCCAGGACCAAGAAACATGTGATGTCCTTCCTGGGCACTGCAGGGTACTATAGGCGCTTCGTGCAGCACTATAGTAGCCTGGCAAAACCTTTGACGGACCTCACCAGGAAGAAGCTACCCCACATCGTCAACTGGACAGATGGCTGTGAGGGGGCCTTCCAGGCGTTGAAAACAGCACTGTGCAACGCCCCTGTGTTGAAAGCAGTCGACAGCAGTCGACCGTTCTTGGTACAGACCGACGCCAGCGAGTTTGGCCTTGGTGCTGTGCTCAGCCAGGTGGACTCGGAGGACCAAGAGCACCCCGTGTTGTACCTGAGCCGGAAACTTTTGCCGAGGGAAGTGGCCTACTCCACCATTGAGAAGGAGTGCCTGGCCATAGTCTGGGCCCTGCAGCGCTTGCAGCCCTACTTGTACGGTCGCACCTTCACGGTGGTGACCGACCACAACCCTCTGCGCTGGCTAAGCACCATGTGTGGAACCAATGGCAGGTTGCTACGCTGGAGCCTTGCCCTTCAGCAATTTGACTTCACCATTAAACACAAAGCGGGCAAAGAGCATGGGAATGCAGATGGACTCTCCCGCCAGGGTGAACCCACGGAGGTGCGCATGGAGGCATACCGAGAGGTTCTGCCGCCGTAGCGCACGCTAAAAGGGGGAGGTGTCACGATATGGTATGAAATATCATATAAGTTTAGTTTCTCTTGTCAGCCCAGGATGTGGGCTAAGAAACCCCCCTTCTCTTTTTCTTCAGAGTTGAGCTGCCTTTCCACTGTGCATGGGGGAAGAGAGTTTTATTGA
The DNA here is from genome assembly GCF_051348905.1 of Ranitomeya variabilis. Lineage (NCBI taxonomy): Eukaryota > Metazoa > Chordata > Amphibia > Anura > Dendrobatidae > Ranitomeya > Ranitomeya variabilis. Next base: position 427,304,789 of record NC_135233.1, on the reverse strand, counting down.
CGAAAGGCATTTACGACCGGTATTTCCTGTAGTAGACAGTGCTCAGCTTTAACTGTTAGAGAAGATTCTAGAATCATGAAAGTCCTTTGTTCTGTTTTTGAAAGATATTAGGCAAACGATTTAAAATACGAACACAAAAATATATCGTCATAATCACACTCGGAGGATCTACCCATCCCTCGAAACACAGGTTTCTAGCCCCCTCTGGTACAGAGGTAGGGATTTCTCGGTCAGTGTGCGTGACAAATAGGACTTATTTGATCTCATCGGAATGCCCACGATACTACGAGATGAATGATGGGTATGGTGCGATTATTTTATGTTCTGTAGCGAAGTTACGGGCATCAGATATATTTAATGCCCAGTGAGTAATACTGAAGAAGTAGGAGGGGTTGGAAAAGCCAGCCCTTTCTGTGAGGTCACAGCCTGCAGGTTTTAAGTTGCTGGGAGACTTTCAGGAGGCAGATTTGGAGTTTTTCCTGGACAGACCTGAGCACGCCCAATGAGCTGGGACGTGTGGTTGCCTGCAATGCAATGATCTAAGAACATGTGAGTGTTATCTTTTCTTCCTTTAATCCTTTTATTTTCATAATTACCTTGTACATATTTGCAATTGTCTCATTTGTAACATCTTTGTAAAATATTTGATAAACACTGCCTAAAAATCATTTATGGGGTATAATATTTATTACTAGTTCGTTTCCATGCTCTAAAAACGTACCCTGTCTTTGAAGGGAATTTACGCTACTGTTTTGGGTTAGCAGCCGGACCCGTTTAATCGGCGCTGGTGGCAGCTTACCGTGTGCCGGCTTTTGGGGGTCACTGTAGCGACTGCGGCTTGATAATTATTGTTCCTGCCTGAGTGGGAGTAGTTATCGCGTCGCTGCAGTGCACCCAATAGCCAGTACATAGCAGGCAGCGTTTCTGGCGACTAATTACCCTAGGTGCAGTACCTAATCTGACCTGAGAGTAAGGGGGGCGCCAGATAGCTGCAAGTGTTAAGTGGAACTGTAAGCGGGATAGACACAAATCCCTGCAGTTCCTGGTATACTGAAGAGCAGTGGGATACCTAAAACAAAGCCCCTGCTGTAAACAAGAGGTCAATAGCCTCGTGTGTGGTTTTTTTTTTCATCACATTGTGGCAGTGGAGGGATAACTAGGATAAGCCCCCTGCACATGTGACAGCCGTCTGCTGGTCTAAAGTCACCCCGATCCGTGACCTATTGTGGGCAGCGGCTGAGGGATCTTGACAGTCACGGTGTGAATCGTGACAGCATTATCCCTATACTGCGACATCTGTTATGACCCCAATGGCAGAGGGTCTCAAAAGTACATACCAAGTCTGCAAACACAAAAAAACAGCTCATAGGGCAGTGGTAACTGGGCTGACCATATATCTAATCCTAGCACCACAAATAGCAGCAGCCGGGGAACGTGCCTACGTTGGTTCTAGACGTCTCGCGCCAGCCGGAGAACTAACTAACCCTAGAAGGGAAAAGATAGACCTTTCTTGCCTCCAGAGAAAAGACCCCAAAAGTTGGATACAAGCCCCCAACAAATAATAATGGTGAGGTAAGGAGAAAAGACAAACGTAAGAATGAACTAGATATTTAGCAAAGAGAGGCCCACTGACTAATAGCAGAATATAGTAAGATGACTTATATGGTCAGCAAAAACCCTATCAAAATTTCCACGCTGGATATTCAAGAACCCCCGAACCGTCTAACGGCCCGGGGGGAGAACACCAGCCCCCTAGAGCTTCCAGCAAAATCAGGAATCACATTTAGTACAAGCTGGACAAAAAATAAGAGCAAAGCAAATAACCAAAAAACAAGGAAGCAGGACTTAGCTTAATTTTGCAAGATCCAAGACCAGCAGACAGGAGCAAACAGAAAGGAACTGATTACAACGATGCCAGGCACTGGACTGAGAAACCAGGAAGTTTATATAGCAACACCCCTGGACTAACGACCCAGGTGGGTGCCAAACTGAGGAAAGACAATCCCAGAGTCATATCACTAGTGACCACAAGAGGGAGCCAAAAAAGTCTAATTCACAACAGTACCCCCCCTTTAAGGAGGGGTCACCGAACCCTCACCAAGACCACCAGGGCGATCAGGATGAGCAGCGTGAAAGGCACGAACTAAATCGGCCGCATGCACATCAGAGGCAACCACCCAGGAATTATCCTCCTGACCATAGCCCTTCCACTTGACCAGATACTGAAGCCTCCGCCTGGAGAGACGAGAATCCAAGATCTTCTCCACCACGTACTCCAACTCGCCCTCAACCAACACCGGAGCAGGAGGCTCAACAGAAGGAACCACAGGTACAACGTACCGCCGCAACAAAGACCTATGGAACACGTTGTGAATGGCAAACGACACCGGAAGATCCAAGCGAAAGGACACAGGATTAAGGATTTCCAATATCTTGTAAGGACCGATGAAGCGAGGCTTAAATTTAGGAGAGGAGACCTTCATAGGAACAAATCGAGAAGACAGCCATACCAAATCCCCAACACGAAGTCAGGGACCCACACCGCAGCGGCGGTTGGCAAAACGCTGAGCCTTCTCCTGTGACAACTTCAAGTTGTCCACCACATGATTCCAGATCCGCTGCAACCTATCCACCACGGAATCTACCCCAGGACAGTAAGAAGGCTCCACATGTCCCGAGGAAAAACGAGGATGGAAACCAGAGTTGCAAAAAAAAGGCGAAACCAAAGTAGCGGAACTAGCCCGATTATTAAGGGCAAACTCAGCCAACGGCAAGAAGGTCACCCAATCATCCTGATCTGCAGAAACAAAACACCTCAAATAAGCCTCCAGAGTCTGATTAGTTCGCTCCGTTTGTCCATTAGTCTGAGGAAGAAAGGCAGACGAAAACGACAAATCAATGCCCATCTTAGCACAAAAGGATCGCCAGAACCTGGAAACAAACTGGGATCCTCTGTCAGACACAATATTCTCAGGAATGCCGTGTAAACGAACCACATTCTGAAAGAACAAAGGAACCAGATCGGAAGAGGAAGGCAGCTTAGGCAAAGATACCAAATGGACCATCTTGGAAAAGCGATCACATACCACCCAGATGACAGACATGCCCTGAGACACCGGAAGATCTGAAATGAAATCCATGGAAATGTGTGTCCAAGGCCTCTTCGGGACAGGCAAGGGCAAGAGCAACCCGCTGGCACGAGAACAGCAAGGCTTAGCTCGAGCACAAGTCCCACAGGACTGCACAAATGACCGCACATCCCGTGACAAGGAAGGCCACCAAAAGGACCTAGCCACCAGATCTCTGGTGCCAAAAATTCCCGGATGCCCTGCCAACACCGAGGAATGAACCTCGGAAATGACTCTGCTGGTCCACTTATCAGGAACAAACAGTCTGTCAGGTGGACAAGAGTCAGGTCTACCAGCCTGAAATCTCTGCAACACACGTCGCAAATCCGGAGAAATGGCTGACAGGATAACTCCCTCTTTGAGAATACCAACTGGTTCTGCGACTCCAGGAGAGTCAGGCACAAAGCTCCTTGAAAGAGCATCAGCCTTCACATTCTTTGAACCTGGTAAATACGAGACCACAAAGTCAAAATGGGAGAAAAACAATGACCAGCGGGCCTGTGTAGGATTCAGGCGTTTAGCAGACTCGAGATACATCAGATTTTTGTGATCAGTCAAGACCACCACACGATGCTTAGCACCCTCGAGCCAATGATGCCACTCCTCAAATGCCCACTTCATGGCTAACAACTCCCGATTGCCAACCTCATAATTCCGCTCAGCAGGCGAAAACTTCCTAGAGAAAAAAGCACATGGTCTCATTACAGAGCAACCATGGCCTCTCTGCGACAAAACGGCCCCTGCCCCAATCTCAGAAGCATCCACTTCAACCTGAAAGGGAAGTGAGACATCAGGCTGGCACAAAACAGGTGCCGAAGTAAACCGGCGCTTCAACTCTTGAAAGGCTTCCACGGCTGCAGGAGCCCAGTTAGCAACATCAGAACCTTTCTTGGTCATATCCGTCAAAGGTTTAACAACGCTAGAAAAATTAGCGATAAAACGACGGTAGAAGTTAGCAAAACCCAAGAACTTCTGAAGACTCTTAACTGACGTGGGTTGAGTCCATTCATGAATAGCTTGGACCTTGACTGGGTCCATCTCCACCGCAGAAGGGGAAAAAATAAAACCCAAAAAGGGAACCTTCTGTACTCCAAAGAGACACTTTGAGCCCTTAACAAACAAAGCATTCTCACGCAAAACCTGAAACACCATCCTGACCTGCTCTACATGCGAGTCCCAATCATCAGAAAAAAACAGAATATCATCCAGATAAACAATCATAAATTTATCCAGATACTTCCGGAAAATATCATGCATAAAGGACTGAAACACTGAAGGAGCATTAGAGAGCCCAAAAGGCATCACCAAGTACTCAAAATGACCTTCGGGCGTATTAAATGCAGTTTTCCATTCATCTCCTTGCTTAATGCGCACAAGGTTGTACGCACCACGAAGATCTATCTTGGTGAACCACTTGGCACCTTTAATCCGGGCAAACAAGTCCGACAACAGAGGCAAAGGATACTGAAATTTAACAGTGATTTTATTCAGAAGCCGATAGTCAATACAAGGTCTCAAAGATCCGTCCTTCTTGGCCACAAAAAAGAATCCCGCACCAAGAGGGGAAGAGGATGGACGGATATGCCCCTTCTCCAGAGATTCCTTGATATACGAACGCATTGCGGTATGCTCAGGTACAGACAGATTAAATAATCTTCCCTTAGGAAATTTACTACCTGGAATCAAATCTATAGCGCAGTCACAGTCCCTATGAGGAGGAAGAGCACTGGACCTGGACTCGCTGAATACATCCTGGTAATCAGAAAAATACTCAGGAACTTCCGAAGGAGTTGAGGAAGCAATAGACACTGGCGGGGAATCACCATGAATTCCCTGACAGCCCCAACTTGACACAGACATTGCCTTCCAATCCAAGACTGGATTATGGGTCTGTAACCATGGCAGACCCAAAACGACCAAATCATGCATTTTATGCAGATCAAGAAAACGAATCACCTCCCGATGTTCAGGAGTCATGCACATGGTTACCTGTGTCCAAAACTGCGGTTTATTTTCCGCCAATGGCGTAGCATCAATACCTCTAAGAGGGATAGGATTTACCAACGCCTCAAGAACAAAACCACAGCGCTTGGCAAACGACAGATCCATAAGACTCAGGGCAGCACCTGAATCCACAAACGCCATAACAGGGTAGGAGGACAATGAGCAAATTAAAGTCACAGACAAAATAAATTTAGGTTGCAAATTACCAATGGCGACAGGACTAACAACCCTAGTTAGGCGTTTAGAGCATGCTGATATAACATGTGTAGAATCACCACAGTAAAAACACAACCCATTCTGACGTCTATGATTTTTCCGTTCATTTCTAGTCTGAATTCTACCACATTGCATTAAATCAGGTGTTTGTTCAGACAACACCACCAGAGGATTCGCGGCTTTGCGCTCCCGCAAACGCCGGTCAATTTGAATAGCCAGCGCCATGGAATCATTCAGACCTGTAGGAATGGAGAAACCCACCATCACATTCTTAATGGCTTCAGAAAGGCCATTTCTGAAATTTGCGGCCAGAGCACACTCATTCCACTGAGTAAGCACGGACCATTTCCGAAATTTTTGGCAATACACTTCAGCTTCATCCTGACCCTGAGAAATAGCCAGCAAGGCTTTTTCTGCCTGAATTTCAAGATTGGGTTCCTCGTAAAGCAATCTGAGCGCCAGAAAAAACGCATCAATATTTGCCAATGCCGGATCTCCTGGCGCTAGCGAGAAGGCCCAATCCTGAGGGTCGCCCCGTAAGAAAGAGATAACAATTTTTACTTGCTGAGCTGAGTCTCCAGATGAACGGGGTCTCAGAGATAGAAACAATTTACAATTATTCCTGAAATTCCTAAACTTAAATCGGTCTCCAGAGAACAGTTCAGGAATAGGTATTTTAGGTTCAGACATTGGACTACTGGTAACAAAACCTTGTATGCCCTGCACACGAGCAGCAAGCTGATCCACACTTGTAATCAAAGTCTGGACATTCATGTCTGCAGCAAGCACAAGCCACTCAGAGGTAAAGGGGAGGAAAAAAGAGAAGAAAAAAAAAAAAAAACCTCAGACTTTCCTTTCTTGTAATCCCATTTCTGCAATGCATTAAACATTCAACCTTGGCCTGGCATACTGTTATGACCCCAATGGCAGAGGGTCTCAAAAGTACATACCAAGTCTACAAACACAAAAAACCAGCTCATAGGGCAGTGGTAACTGGGCTGACCATATATCTAATCCTAGCACCACAAATAGCAGCAGCCGGGGAACGTGCCTACGTTGGTTCTAGACGTCTCGCGCCAGCCGGAGAACTAACTAACCCTAGAAGGGAAAAGATAGACCTTTCTTGCCTCCAGAGAAAAGACCCCAAAAGTTGGATACAAGCCCCCAACAAATAATAACGGTGAGGTAAGGAGAAAAGACAAACGTAAGAATGAACTAGATATTTAGCAAAGAGAGGCCCACTGACTAATAGCAGAATATAGTAAGATGACTTATATGGTCAGCAAAAACCCTATCAAAATTTCCACGCTGGATATTCAAGAACCCCCGAACCGTCTAACGGCCCGGGGGGAGAACACCAGCCCCCTAGAGCTTCCAGCAAAATCAGGAATCACATTTAGTACAAGCTGGACAAAAAATAAGAGCAAAGCAAATAACAAAAAAACAAGGAAGCAGGACTTAGCTTAATTTTGCAAGATCCAAGACCAGCAGACAGGAGCAAACAGAAAGGAACTGATTACAACGATGCCAGGCACTGGACTGAGAAACCAGGAAGTTTATATAGCAACACCCCTGGACTAACGACCCAGGTGGGTGCCAAACTGAGGAAAGACAATCCCAGAGTCATATCACTAGTGACCACAAGAGGGAGCCAAAAAAGTCTAATTCACAACAGACATCACTGTGTATTATCCCTGTACTGTGACATCACTGTGTGCATTATCCCTGTACTGTGACATCACTGTGTGCATTATCCCTGTACTGTGACATCACTGTGTATTATCCCTGTACTGTGACATCGCTGTGTGTATCATCCCTGTACTGTGACATCGCTGTGTGTATAATCCCTGTACTGTGACATCGCTGTGTGTATAATCCCTGTACTGTGACATCACTGTGTGTATTATCCCTGTACTGTGACATCACTGTGTGCATTATCCCTGTACTGTGACATCACTGTGTGTATTATCCCTGTACTGTGACATCACTGTGTATTATCCCTGTACTGTGACATCACTGTGTATTATCCCTGTACTGTGACATCACTGTGTGTATTATCCCTGTACTGTGACATCACTGTGTGTATTTTATCTGTACTGTGACATCACTGTGTATTATCTCTGTACTGTGACATCACTGTGTGTATTATCCCTGTACTGTGACATCACTGTGTGTATTATCCCTTTACTGTGACATCACTGTGTATTATCCCTGTACTGTGACATCACTGTGTGTGTATTATCCCTGTACTGTGACATCACTGTGTGCATTATCCCTGAACTGTGACATCACTGTATTTTCTCTGTACTGTGACATCACTGTGTATTATCTCTGCACTGTGACATCATTGTGTGTATTTTCTCTGTACTGTGACATCACCGTGTGCATTATCCCTGTACTGTGACATCACTGTGTGTATTTTCTCTGTACTGTGACATCACTGTGTGTATTATCCCTGTACTGTGACCTCACTGTGTGTATTATCCCTTTACTGTGACAACACTGTGTATTATCCCTGAACTGTGACATCGCCGTGTGCATTATCCCTGTACTGTGACATCACCATGTGCATAATATCCCTGTACTGTGACATCACCATGTGCATAATATCCCTGTACTGTGACATCACCATGTGCATAATATCCCTGTACTGTGACTTCACCATGTGCACAATATCCCTGTACTGTGACATCACCATGTGCATAATATCCCTGTACTGTGACATCACCATGTGCATAATATCCCTGTACTGTGACATCACTGTGTATTATCCCTGTACTGTGACATCACTGTGTGTATTATCCCTGTACTGTGACATCGCTGTGTGTATTATCCCTGTACTGTGACATCACTGTGTGTATTATCTCTGTACTGTGACATCACTGTGTATTATCTCTGTACTGTGACATCACTGTGTGTATTATCCCTGTACTGTGACATCACTGATTATTATCTCTGTACTGTGACATCACTGTGTGTATTATCTCTGTACTGTGACATCACTGTGTATTATCTCTGTACTGTGACATCACTGTGTGTATTATCCCTGTACTGTGACATCACTGATTATTATCCCTGTACTGTGACTTCACTGATTATTATCTCTGTACTGTGACATCAGTGTGTGCATTATCCCTATACTGCGACATCACTGTGTATTATCTCTGTACTGTGACATCACTGTGTATTATCCCTGTACTATGACATCACTGATTATTATCTCTGTACTGTGACATCACTGTGTGTATTATCTCTGTACTGTGACTTCACTGATTATTATCTCTGTACTGTGACATCAGTGAGTGCATTATCCCTATACTGCGACATCACTGTGTATTATCTCTGTACTGTGACATCACTGTGTATTATCCCTGTACTATGACATCACTGTGTGCATTATCTCTGTACTGTGACATCACTGTGTGTATTATCCCTGTACTGTAACATCACTGTGTGCATTACCCCTGTACTGTAACATCACTGTGTGCATTATCCCTGTACTGTGACATCACTGTGTGCATTACCCCTGTACTGTGACATCACTGTGTGCATTATCCCTGTATGGTGACATCACTGTGTATTATCCCTGTACTGTGACTTCACTGATTATTATCTCTGTACTGTGACATCACTGTGTGTATTATCCCTGTACTATGACATCACTGTGTGCATTATCTCTGTACTGTGACATCACTGTGTGTATTATCCCTGTACTGTAACATCACTGTGTGCATTATCCCTGTACTGTGACGTCACTGTGTGCATTACCCCTGTACTGTGACATCACTGTGTGCATTATCCCTGTATGGTGACATCACTGTGTATTATCCCTGTACTGTGACTTCACTGATTATTATCTCTGTACTGTGACATCACTGTGTCACTGACATTATGAACACCGGGTAGATTTACCAATGTAGATGGAAACTGGCGTATGTAACTTTACTCAAGTTATCGTTTTTTAGACACTTTTTGATCCTCACTAGAGGAGATGGCTAAAATGTGGCAAATTGGACTAAACTATTGGTGCAAAATATTTGTGAAAAGGAAGCGATGTGCTGCAATAAAGAAGCGACTAAGATTTCTAGCAAGACTGCACCTCCGAATTATACAGGAGAACCCACATAGAAAGTCACCCACAAAAAAAGAACAAGCTTTGTGCGCCTCAATGGGACCCTCTCACAGACGTTGCTGTTGTTTCAGATGCACCTATGGCCTGGGATAAAACTGGGCCCTGAATAACGGTTTATTTAGCGCCTTCGACCTATACGCGGCTTTTATACACTTCCAGGCCACAGTATAGAGACTGTGCGCCCTCTGGTGGAAAAGAAGAAGAGAAACACCGTGTAAGTAGCCCCAACCATAGATGTGAAGTGACCGGACTTCTAACATGTCAAATAATAATATGACCAAACAAGTTTATTCTAACTCCTCTGACATTTTTCTTTGTTTGTTTATTTTTTTGCTTTTGTTTTTCTTAGTTTTTTTTTTTTACTTTCGTTTTTTTTTATCTCCTCTTAAGATTAAAACTTTTTGTTATTCATTTATTTTTTAAAGCAGAATAGTTTGCAGGGTGATATCAATTTCAATTTTGCTTTTCGTAATTTTTGTTGGGACTATTTGTGCAAACATCTTATTTCATTCGTTGGGAAGGCAAAATGACCGAAAAACAGTAATTTTTTTTTTTTAATGTTTTAAATGTTTTTACACCATGCAGAATAAGCAATATGATATTTAGTTTTTTGGATGATTACAGACACTGCAGTAACAGATACAGATATTTCTGTTTTGTGGTGTATTTTTCTTTAATCAATTTCCTATATAAAGGGATAATCCATTTAAAATCTTTTATGTCTATAGTCTTGTGCTAGGAAAAAATAAGATCGAAGTTAAACCCCCTTCGCAAGTCCAGTGATGCCTTTCTGCCGCTGCCCAGTATTTCTTGACCGGCTGCAATAGCGATGTCATGGCTAAAGCGGACGAGACCGCTACTGCCAATCACTGATGTTGATGGCCGGAACCGCTGAACTGAATTATTGGCTGCAGCGGTCACAAGCAATGTAGTTGTGATGTCACTGCTGCAGCCTGACAACAAAGACTGGGGTCAACGGCAGAGAGACAGCACTGGACCTGTGGAGGGTATTTTATTTTATTTTATTAATTACAAATGTATTAAAAATTCTGTACTTAGTGAATGCCTATGACCATTTAAGCTTGTATGTGGCAAGTCTTCATAGAGGCACTAACTTGGCAAACAAGGGCGATCTCAAGATGTTCTCCACTGAATTCACTTGGACTAATCATCAAGATCCGCTGCTGGCAGTTCCTGTGTACTTGCTCGATGGGAGAACAAGTCTGGAGACGCTGCAGCCCATAGTAGCACGCTTATGTCACCCAGGCGGCTCACAGTAGCATGAGGAATATGCGGCTCCTGGGAGAAATGGCCGCACCACTGGTTCCACCCCCAAATCAATGTTACACCAAGCAGTTACCTGGCATAAAACTAGAGTGGTCCGGCTACCATACTTTATTGCCTCCACACCAGAATTCCTGGAGTAGGTCTGGTGTGACACTTCCTTGTGAAGGCCTCTTCATGGCATTTTGGCAATAACTGCACCCATGACAATGACTGAAGAGCATATACCTCCATTCCAGCCGCAGGTCTGCATTTGCAGTTTTTTTTATGGGTTTTTATGGCTAAATAATCCATATCTAAATACAGCTTAAAAGACAAGTTTTTATGCGTTTTTAATTATAATATGGGGTGAATCATGATATGTTTTTAGTGTATTTTCACTGCAAAAACTGTCAAAAACCACAATAAAAAAAAATTTCATTTTGCCATGAAAAAGCACCATGAGATTGACATGACATTCTGTAGGATGTACAGGGATTGGACCGCCGAGGACGGGGGTAAAGTTATTACTCTGATGAAGCCCCTTCAGACTCTCAGGGACATCTGGAAGAATGATTGTCTAGAGAAGAGAAGATAATGCTGCCATGAGTCCTGTGTCTGCCGACGTTAAAGCCTCCTGAGACCGTTCATGTGTGGGGGCTTCTAGTCCATGGAAAGGGCTCATTCACAATGTGCGGGGGGCTTTTAGTGCATGGAGGGGGCTCATTCACAATATGCGGGGGCTTCTCGTCCATGGAGGGGGCTCATTCACAATGTGCGGGGGGCTTCTAGTCCATGGAGGGGGCTCATTCACAATGTGCGGGGGGCTTCTAGTCCATGGAGGGGGCTCATTCACAATGTGCAGGGGGCTTCTAGTCCATGGAGGGGGCTCATTCACAATGTGCGGGGGGCTTTTAGTCCATGAAGGGGGCTCATTCACAATATGCGGGGGCTTCTCGTCCATGGAGGGGGCTCATTCACAGTGTGCGGGGGTCTTCTAGTCCATGGAGGGGGCTCATTCACAATGTGCGGGGGGGCTTCTAGTCCATGGAGGGGGCTCATTCACAATGTGTGGGGGGCTTCTAGTCCATGGAGGGGCGCATTCACAATGTGCAGGGGGGGCTTCTAGTCCATGGAGGGGGCTAATTCACAATGTGCTGGGGGCTTTTAGTCCATGGAGGGGGCTCATTCACAATGTGTGCGGGGCTTTTAGTCCATGGAGGTGGCTCATTCACAATGTGTGGGGGCTTTTAGTCCATGGAGGTGGCTCATTCACAATGTGCGGGGGGCTTTTAGTCCATGGAGGGGACTCATTCACAATATGCGGGGGCTTCTCGTCCATGGAGGTGGCTCATTCGCAATGTCTGCGGGGCTTTTAGTCCATGGAGGGGGCTCATTCACAATGTGCGCGGGGCTTTTAGTCCATGGAGGTGGCTCATTCACAATGTGCGCGGGGCTTTTAGTCCATGGAGGGGGCTCATTCACAATGTGCGCGGGGCTTTTAGTCCATGGAGGGGGCTCATTCACAATGTGTGGGGGCTTTTAGTCCATGGAGGTGGCTCATTCACAATGTGTGCGGGGCTTTTAGTCCATGGAGGTGGCTTATTCACAATGTGTGCGGGGCTTTTAGTCCATGGAGGGGGCTCATTCACAATGTGCGCGGGGCTTTTAGTCCATGGAGGGGGCTCATTCACAATGTGCGCGGGGCTTTTAGTCCATGGAGGTGGCTCATTCACAATGTGCGCGGGGCTTCTAGTCCATGGAGGTGGCTCATTCACAATGTGTGGGGGCTTTTAGTCCATGGAGGTGGCTCATTCACAATGTGCGGGGGGCTTTTAGTCCATTGAGGGGACTCATTCACAATATGCGGGGGCTTCTCGTCCATGGAGGTGGCTCATTCACAATGTGTGGGGGCTTCTAGTCCATGGAGGGGGCTCATTCACAATGTGCTGGGGGCTTTTAGTCCATGGAAGGGGCTCATTCACAATGTGCGCGGGGCTTTTAGTCCATGGAGGGGGCTCATTCACAATGTGCGCGGGGCTTTTAGTCCATGGAGGGGGCTCATTCACAATGCGTGGGGGCTTTTAGTCCATGGAGGGGGCTCATTCACAATGTGCGCGGGGCTTTTAGTCCATGGAGAGGGCTCATTCACAATGTGTGCGGGGCTTTTAGTCCATGGAGGGGGCTCATTCACAATGTGCGCGGGGCTTTTAGTCCATGGAGGGGGCTCATTCACAATGTGTGGGGGCTTTTAGTCCATGGAGGGGGCTCATTCACAATGTGCGCGGGGCTTTTAGTCCATGGAGGGGGCTCATTCACAATGTGTGGGGGCTTTTAGTCCATGGAGGGGGCTCATTCACAATGTGTGGGGGGCTTTTAGTCCATGAAGGTTGCTCATTCACAATGTGCGCGGGGCTTTTAGTCCATGGAGGGGGCTCATTCACAATTTGCATGGGTCTTTTAGTCTATGGAGGGGGCTAATTCACAATGTGCGGGGGGCTTCTCATCCATGGAGACCATGAATAAAGAATGGGCTGTAAACCTCCTCCAAGAGCAACTTCCCCCATCATCCAGGAGCAGTGTGCTGATTATGATGCTTTTTGCAGCATGATGGAGACAATATCACAAGGCAAAAGTGATAACTAAGTGTCTTGTTGAACAAAACAGTCCATGAGTAGGAAACAATCCCATTGAGGACCTCAAAAATTGTGATAAACTCCGAGCACTGATGAGACCAGAATAGGCGGCCATCAGCCAGGATCTGCCCCAAAGCCGATATAGGTGAAGAGCAGACGTCTGGAGAAATAAGGGGCAGTTTGAAAATCCATTACATTTTTATCTTTCTAAGTCAGTAACCATAGAAACATTCGACTTAGGCTACGTTCACATTTGCGTTGTGCGCCGCAGAGTCGGCGACGCAATGCACAACGCAAACAAAAACGCAGCAAAACGCATGCAAAACGCTGCGTTTTGCGACGCATGCGTCCTTTTTTTGGTTGATTTTGGACGCAGCAAAAATGCAACTTGCTGCGTCCTCTGCGCCCTGACGCGGGCTCCGCAGTGACGCATGCGTCGCAAAACGCAAGTGCAACGCATGTCCATGCGCCCCCATGTTAAATATAGGGGCGCATGACGCATGCGGCGACGGTGCGGCGCCCGACGCTGCGGCGCAGACCGCAAATGTGAACGTAGACTTAGAAAGCAAAAAACACTGAAAAGGCAAAATGTGAAAACAAACATTTGTCTGTCTGAAAATGTTTGGCCACTACTAGAGATCTCAGCTTCAGCACTATGGCAAATGTACTGTTTATCTTCAGTGTAGCCAGCAGAGGGCAGTGTACACTGCAAGTGAGACAGATGCTAAAAAAAAAAGAAAGCTACATAGTAACTGTGCGAATAAACAAAAGCCACAAATACTCATTACTGTACAATACTGAGTGAGGCCTTTCTCCTCCTCTTTCTGGGCTGTGAGATGCCGGCAAAGCTCTCGATGAACACACAAAATAAGTATCCACAGAGTTATAAAATAAGTATGATATCAGAGTGAATGATTTACTCTGACAATTCTGAGCTGGACGGGGACTGTATATATACGTCTTGGATGAGAAGTCCGAGGCCGGTCCACGGCAGCTACCTAAGAGTGACCAGTCTCTCCTTATACACATACATTGGGGAGAAGCCGCAGGGGTCCGGATTCATGGACATGTGAACAGAGCCGACATCTCATAGCGGCAGACTAACTAATCCTCTCCAAAACTTAGACACTGTACACTTAGACTAGACAGTCTGACCCATTTGGCAGAACTTCATACCATCTATTGTTTGCCTAAGGCCGTGTTCACATGTCAGTTTTTATTTCCGGTTTTTATGATCCGTTTGAGGAGCATTTAACCCCTTAACGACCGCCGATACGCCTTTTAACGGCGGCCGCTAAGGGTACTTAAACCACAGCGCCGTTATTAACGGCGCTGTGGAAAAAGTGAATAGCGCCCCCCAGAGTCGGATTTTCTCTGGGGTCTCGGTTGCCAAGGGTAGCCGAGACCCCAGAGAACATGATTCGGGGGGTTTTTACCGACCCCCGAGTTGCGATCGCCGGTAATTAACCGTTTACCGGCGGTCGCAACAAAAAAAAAAAAAACGCGATTTGCCTTTTAATTTCTCTGTCCTCCGATGTGATCGCACATCGGAGGACAGAGAAATAGGGTCCCCGATGGCCCCCGATAGCCCCCCAATACTCACCTATCTCCCCCGGTGCTTCTCGTGGCTCCCGATGGGCGCCGCCATCTTTTTTCCGGGAAAAAATGGCGGGCGCACGCGCAGTGCGCCCACCGCCCGGCACCCGGAAGATCTTTGGGGTCTCGGCTGCCGGGGATAGCCGAGACCCCAAAGAACATGATCGGGGTCGGTTTGCACCGACCCCTGTTTTGCGATCGCCGGTAATTAACAGTTTACCGGCGACCGCAAAAAAAAAAAAAAAGCGATCTGTAATTCTCTGTCCTCTGATGTGATCGCACATCAGAGGACAGAGAAATAGGGGGATTCGGGGACCCTATAATACTCACCCGGTGTCCCTGGGTCCTCCTGTGTCTCCTCTTGCCGGCCGGCTTCTTCGTTTGGAAAGAAAATGGCGGGCGCATGCGCAGTGCGCCCGCCATCTGCTGCCATCTGCCGGCCGGCAAGAGAGACGAGTTGGGGCTAAAATTAGGGTTAGGGTTAGAGTTAGGGCTAGGGTTAGCGTTAGGGTTAGGGTTAGAGTTAGGGCTAGGGTTAGGGTTAGGGTTAGGGTTAGAGTTAGGGTTAGGGTTAGAGTTAGGGTTAGGGTTAGAGTTAGGGTTAGGGTTGGGGCTAAATTTAGGGTTAGGGCTAGGGTTAGGGTTAGGCTACTTTCACACTAGCGTTTTTTGGCTTCCGTCGCAATGCGTCGGAGAAAAAACGCATCCTGCAAAAGTGCTTGCAGGATGCGTTTTTTCTCCATTGGCTTGCATTAGCGATGCATTGCGACGGATTGCCACATGTCGCATCCGTCGTGCGACGGATGCGTCGTGCTTTGGCGGACCGTCGGCACAAAAAAAGCTACATGTAACTTTTTTGTGCGACGTGTCTGTTGTGAATTAGACTTTTTGGCTCCCTCTTGTTGTTACTAGTGATATGACTCTGGGATTGTCTTTCCTCAGTTTGGCACCTGTCATGATTCCCCAATGGCATGGGAACATCAGAAACACAAAATAACAGACTAGCCCTCGGGTGATGGAAACTCAAGCTGACCGTGACCTAAATCTACCACACAACTAACAGTAGCCAGGAAGCATTCCTACGGCTGCCTAGATGCCATGCGCCAGCCGGAGAACTAACTACGCCTGGAAGAGGAAGGAACAGACCTGGCTTACCTCTAGTGAAATTCCCCAAAGATGATAGTAGCCCCCACATATATTAACGGTGAGTTCAGAGGAAAAGACATACACAGTATGAAGGTAGATTTAGCAAAGCGAGGTCCACTTACTAGATAGAGGAAGGATACAAAAGAGGACTTCACGGTCAGCTGAAAAACCCTTTCAAAAACCCATCCTGAAATTACTTTAAGACTCCTGTGTCAACTCATGACACAGGAGTGGCAATTTCAGTCCACAAGAGCTTCCAGTAACAGGAAATGACAAACTGTAAACTGGACAAAAAATACAAAACAAAAAGGACAAGAGTCCACTTAGCTGATCAGCAGACTGGTAGCAGGAACATGCAACTGAAAGACTCAGGTTACAATGATGACCGGCAAGGAAGTGACTGGAGAGCAAGGCTAAATAGGGAACTCCCAAAACTGATGGAAGCAGGTGAGCTGAGGCAGAAAAGAACACACAAGTCTCCAGTACCACCAGCCACCACTAGGGGAGCCCAAAAAGCGGATCACAACAGTACCCCCCCCTTAAGGAGGGGGCACCGAACCCTCACAAGAACCGCCAGGGCGACCTGGATGAGCCCTATGAAAGGCACGAACCAAATCCGAGGCATGAACATCAGAGGCAGTTACCCAAGAATTATCTTCCTGACCATAGCCCTTCCATTTAACCAGATACTGGAGTCTCCGCCTGGAAATACGGGAGTCCAAGATCTTCTCTATATCGTACTCCAATTCACCCTCAACCAGCACAGGAGCAGGAGGCTCAGCAGAAGGAACCACCGGCACCTCGTATCTCCGCAACAACGACTGATGGAACACATTATGGATAGCGAAAGATGCCGGAAGGTCCAAACGAAAGGAAACAGGGTTAATAATCAACAAAAACCTATAGGGACCGATGAACCGAGGCTTAAATTTAGGAGAAGAAACCCTCATTGGGACAAAACGGGAAGACAACCACACCAAGTCCCCAACACGAAGGCGAGGACCAACCCGACGCTGGCGGTTAGCAAACCGCTGAGTCCTCTCCTGGGACAAATTCAAATTGTCCACCACTTGTTCCCAAATCCAATACAACCGATCCACCACAGCATCTACTCCAGGACAATCCGAAGACTCCGCCTGACCAGAAGAAAAACGGGGATGAAACCCCGAATTGCAAAAGAAAGGGGAAACCAAAGTGGCCGAACTAGCCCGATTATTAAGAGCAAACTCCGCCAACGGCAAAAAGGCAACCCAATCATCCTGATCCGCAGACACAAAACACCTCAAATACGTCTCCAAAGTCTGATTAGTTCGCTCCGTCTGGCCATTAGTCTGAGGATGGAAGGCAGACGAAAAAGACAAATCAATGCCCAACCTGGCACAGAATGCCCGCCAAAATCTAGAAACGAACTGGGTACCCCTATCAGAAACGATATTTTCAGGAATACCATGCAAGCGAACCACATTTTGAAAAAACAAAGGAACCAACTCAGACGAGGAAGGCAACTTCGGCAATGGCACCAAATGAACCATCTTAGAAAAACGGTCACACACCACCCAGATAACAGACATCCTCTGAGAGACAGGAAGATCAGAAATAAAGTCCATCGAGATGTGCGTCCAAGGCCTCTTCGGAATAGGCAAGGGCAACAACAACCCGCTAGCCCTAGAACAACAAGGCTTGGCCCGAGCACACACATCACAAGACTGCACAAAAACACGCACATCTCGAGACAGAGATGGCCACCAGAAGGATCTAGCCACCAAATCCCTGGTACCAAAAATTCCAGGATGACCCGCCAGCGTAGAAGAATGAACCTCCGAGATGACTCTACTGGTCCAATCATCAGGAACAAACAGTCTACCAGGTGGACAGCGATCAGGTCTATCCGCCTGAAACTCTTGCAAAGCACGTCGCAGATCTGGGGAAATAGCGGATAATATCACCCCATCCTTAAGGATACCTGTAGGTTCCGAATCACCAGGGGAATCAGGCTCAAAACTCCTAGAAAGGGCATCTGCCTTCACATTCTTAGAACCTGGTAGATATGAGACCACAAAATTAAACCGAGAGAAAAACAACGACCAGCGCGCCTGTCTAGGATTCAGGCGCCTGGCAGACTCAAGATAAATCAGATTCTTGTGATCAGTCAAAACCACCACCTGATGTCTAGCACCCTCAAGCCAATGACGCCACTCCTCAAATGCCCACTTCATGGCCAAAAGCTCCCGATTACCGACATCATAATTTCTTTCGGCGGCAGAAAATTTTCGAGAAAAGAACGCACAAGGTCTCATCACTGAGCAATCGGAACTTTTCTGCGACAAAACCGCCCCCGCTCCGATCTCGGAGGCATCAACCTCAACCTGAAAGGGGAGAGAGACATCAGGCTGGCGCAACACAGGGGCAGACGAAAAGCGGCGCTTAAGTTCCCGAAAGGCCTCCACAGCGGCAGAGGACCAATTGGCAACATCAGCACCCTTCTTAGTCAAATCCGTAAGAGGCTTAGCAACACCAGAAAAAACAGTTATAAATCGACGATAAAAATTAGCAAAGCCCAAGAACTTCTGAAGACCCTTTAGAGAAGTAGGCTGCGTCCAGTCCCAAATAGCCCGAACCTTGACAGGGTCCATCTCAACAGAAGAAGGGGAAAAAATGTACCCCAAAAAGGAAATCTTTTGAACCCCAAAAACACACTTAGAACCCTTTACACACAGAGAATTCTCCCGCAAGACCTGAAAAACCCTCCTGACCTGCTGAACATGAGACTCCCAGTCCTCAGAAAAAATCAAAATATCGTCCAAATACACAATCATAAATTTATCCAGATGTTCACGGAAAATATCATGCATAAAGGACTGAAAAACTGAAGGTGCATTAGAAAGGCCGAAAGGCATTACTAAATACTCAAAGTGGCCCTCAGGCGTATTAAATGCGGTTTTCCACTCATCCCCTTGCTTAATTCGCACCAAATTATACGCCCCACGGAGATCAATCTTGGAGAACCACTTAGCCCCCCTTATGCGAGCAAACAAATCAGTAAGCAGAGGCAACGGATACTGATATTTGACAGTAATTTTATTCAGGAGTCGATAATCAATACAAGGCCTCAGCGAGCCATCCTTTTTAGAGACAAAGAAAAACCCAGCTCCTAAAGGTGATGAAGAAGGACGAATATGTCCCTTTTCCAGGGACTCCTTAACATACTCTCGCATGGCAGCATGCTCAGGTACAGATAGGTTAAACAAACGACCCTTTGGAAATTTACTGCCTGGAATCAGATCTATGGCGCAATCACACTCTCTGTGGGGAGGGAGAGAACCAATTTTAGGCTCTTCAAAAATATCCCCAAAATCCGACAAAAATGCCGGAACCTCAGAGGGAATAGATGACGAGATAGAAACCAAAGGTATGTCCCCATGAGCCCCCCGACATCCCCAGCTTAACACAGACATAGTTTTCCAGTCCAGTACTGGGTTATGAGATTGCAACCATGGTAATCCAAGCACTAACACATCATGTAAATTATGCAACACGAGGAAGCGAATCATCTCCTGATGGTCTGGAGTCATACGCATAGTCACTTGCGTCCAGAACTGTGGTCTATTACAAGCCAGAGGTGTAGAATCAATACCCTTCAGAGGTATAGGAACTTCCAGAGGCTCCAAATCAAACCCACAGCGCCTGGCGAAGGACTAATCCATGAGACTCAGAGCGGCGCCAGAGTCCACATAGGCATCCACGGTAATAACTGATAATGAACAAATCAGAGTTACAGACAGAAGAAATTTAGACTGTAAAGTGCCAATAGAAACAGACTTGTCAACCTTCCTAGTACGTTTAGAGCATGCTGATATAACATGCGCGGAATCACCACAGTAGAAGCACAAGCCATTTTTGCGCCTATAATTCTGCCGCTCGCTTCTTGACAGAATTCTGTCACATTGCATTTTCTCTGGCGTCCCTTCAGAAGATACCGCCAAATGGTGCACGGGTTTGCGCTCCCGCAAACGCCGATCAATCTGAATCGCCATTGTGATGGACTCATTCAGACCTGTGGGCGTAGGAAACCCCACCATGACATCCTTAACGGCATCAGAAAGGCCTTCTCTGAAAAATTGCCGCTAGGGCACACTCATTCCACTGAGTAAGCACAGACCATTTACGAAATTTTTGGCAGTATATCTCAGCTTCATCTTGCCCTTGAGACAGGGCTATTAAAGCTTTTTCAGCTTGAATCTCCAAATTAGGTTCCTCATACAGCAACCCTAAAGCCAGAAAAAACGCATCCACATTGAGCAACGCAGGATCCCCTGGTGTCAATGAAAATGCCCAATTTTGAGGGTCACCTCGCAGCAAAGAAATCACAATCTTAACCTGCTGAACAGGATCTCCAGAGGAGTGAGGTCTGAGAGAAAGGAATAATTTACAATTACATTTGAAATTCAGAAACCGAGATCTATCTCCGGAAAATACCTCTGGTGTAGGAATCTTAGGTTCAGAAATAGGAGTACGTATAACATAATCTTGTAAATTCTGAACCTTCGTAGCAAGATTATTTAAACCTGCAGCCAAACTCTGAGAGTCCATCCTTAAACCGGAGAGATCAGAGCCATTCAAGGATTAGAAGGAGAGAAAGGCAAGGCTGTAAATAGAGCAGAAATACAACTGAGCCAACTAAGTAGCAAACAAGTGAGGAAAAAAAAAAAATCTACAGACTTCTTTTACTCTCCTTTCTTCTGCCAATTACTTAAACAGTGGCCGGTCATACTGTCATGATTCCCCAATGGCATGGGAACATCAGAAACACAAAATAACAGACTAGCCCTCGGGTGATGGAAACTCAAGCTGACCGTGACCTAAATCTACCACACAACTAACAGTAGCCAGGAAGCATTCCTACGGCTGCCTAGATGCCATGCGCCAGCCGGAGAACTAACTACGCCTGGAAGAGGAAGGAACAGACCTGGCTTACCTCTAGTGAAATTCCCCAAAGATGATAGTAGCCCCCACATATATTAACGGTGAGTTCAGAGGAAAAGACATACACAGTATGAAGGTAGATTTAGCAAAGCGAGGTCCACTTACTAGATAGAGGAAGGATACAAAAGAGGACTTCACGGTCAGCTGAAAAACCCTTTCAAAAACCCATCCTGAAATTACTTTAAGACTCCTGTGTCAACTCATGACACAGGAGTGGCAATTTCAGTCCACAAGAGCTTCCAGTAACAGGAAATGACAAACTGTAAACTGGACAAAAAATACAAAACAAAAAGGACAAGAGTCCACTTAGCTGATCAGCAGACTGGTAGCAGGAACATGCAACTGAAAGACTCAGGTTACAATGATGACCGGCAAGGAAGTGACTGGAGAGCAAGGCTAAATAGGGAACTCCCAAAACTGATGGAAGCAGGTGAGCTGAGGCAGAAAAGAACACACAAGTCTCCAGTACCACCAGCCACCACTAGGGGAGCCCAAAAAGCGGATCACAACAGGCACCCACCTGGGTCGTTAGTCCAGGGGCGTTGTTATATAAACTTCCTGGATTCTTAGTCCAGTGCCTGGCATCGTTGTAATCAGATCCTTTCTGTTTGCTCCTGTCTGCTGTCCTGGTTCGTGCAAAATTAAGCTAAGTCCTGCTTCTTTGTTTTTTGGTTATTTACTTTGCTCTTATTTTTGTCCAGCTTGTACTAAATGTGATTCCTGTCTTTGCTGGAAGCTCTAGGGGGCTGGTGTTCTCCCTCCGGGCCGTTAGACGGTTCGGGGGTTCTTGAATATCCAGCGTGGATATTTTGATAGGGTTTTTGCTGACCATATAAGTCATCTTACTATATTCTGCTATTAGCTAGTGGGCCTCTCTTTGCTAAATACCTAGCTCATTCTTACGTTTGTCTTTTCCTCTTACCTCACCGTTATTATTTGTTGGGGGCTTGTATCCAACTTTTGGGGTCTTTTCTCTGGAGGCAAGAAAGGTCTTTCTTTTCCCTTCTAGGGTTAGTTAGTTCTCCGGCTGGCGCGAGACGTCTAGAACCAACGTAGGCACGTTCCCCGGCTGCTGCTATTTGTGGTGCTAGGATTAGATATATGGTCAGCTCAGTTACCACTGCCCTATGAGCTGTTTTTTTGTGTTTGCAGACTTAGTAATTATTTCTGAGACCCTCTGCCATTGGGGTCATAACAGTATGCCAGGCCAACATTGAATGTTTAATGCATTGCAAAAGTGGGATAATAAGAAAGGAAATTCTGAGTTTTTTTTTTTTTTTCCTCTCTTCCTCCCCTTTACCTCTGAGTGGCTTGTGCTTGCTGCAGACATGAATGTCCAGACCTTGATTACAAGTGTAGACCAGCTTGCTGCTCGTGTGCAGGGCATACAAGATTTTGTTACCAGTAGTCCTATGTCTGAACCTAAAATACCTATTCCTGAACTGTTTTCTGGAGACCGATTTAAGTTTAGGAATTTCAGGAATAATTGTAAATTGTTTCTATCTCTGAGACCCCGTTCATCTGGAGATTCAGCTCAGCAAGTTAAAATTGTTATCTCTTTTTTACGGGGCGACCCTCAGGATTGGGCTTTCTCGCTAGCGCCAGGAGATCCGGCATTGGCAAATATTGATGCGTTTTTTCTGTCGCTCGGATTGCTTTTTGAGGAACCCAATCTTGAAGTTCAGGCAGAAAAAGCCTTGTTGGCTATTTCTCAGGGCCAGGATGAAGCTGAAGTGTATTGCCAAAAATTTCGGAAATGGTCCGTGCTTACTCAGTGGAATGAGTGTACTCTGGCAGCAAATTTCAGAAATGGCCTTTCTGAAGCCATTAAGAATGTGATGGTGGGTTTCCCCACTCCTACAAGTCTGAATGATTCCATGGCGCTGGCTATTCAAATTGACCGGCGTTTGCGGGAGCGCAAAACTGCTAATCCTCTGGTGGCTAGGTCCTTTTGGTGGCCTTCCTTGTCACGGGATGTGCGGTCATTTGTGCAGTCCTGTGGGACTTGTGCTCGAGCTAAGCCTTGCTGTTCTCGTGCCAGCGGGTTACTCTTGCCCTTGCCTGTCCCGAAGAGGCCTTGGACACACATTTCCATGGATTTCATCTCAGATCTCCCGGTGTCTCAGGGCATGTCTGTCATCTGGGTGGTATGTGATCGCTTTTCTAAAATGGTCCATTTGGTGCCTTTGCCTAAGCTTCCTTCCTCTTCCGATCTGGTTCCTGTGTTCTTTCAGAATGTGGTTTGTTTGCACGGCATTCCTGAGAATATTGTGTCTGACAGAGGATCCCAGTTTGTTTCCAGGTTCTGGCGATCCTTTTGTGCTAGGATGGGCATTGATTTGTCGTTTTCGTCTGCCTTTCATCCTCAGACTAATGGACAAACGGAGCGAACTAATCAGACTCTGGAGGCTTATTTGAGGTGTTTTGTTTCGGCAGATCAGGATGATTGGGTGACCTTCTTGCCGTTGGCTGAGTTTGCCCTTAATAATCGGGCTAGTTCCGCTACTTTGGTTTCGCCATTTTTCTGCAACTCTGGTTTCCATCCTCGTTTTTCCTCGGGACATGTGGAGCCTTCTGACTGTCCTGGGGTAGATTCTGTGGTGGATAGGTTGCAGCAGATCTGGAATCATGTGGTGGACAACTTAAAGTTGTCACAGGAGAAGGCTCAGCGTTTTGCCAACCGCCGCCGCGGTGTGGGTCCCCGACTTCGTGTTGGGGATTTGGTATGGCTGTCTTCTCGATTTGTTCCTATGAAGGTCTCCTCTCCTAAATTTAAGCCTCGCTTCATCGGTCCTTACAAGATATTGGAAATCCTTAATCCTGTGTCCTTTCGCTTGGATCTTCTGGTGTCGTTTGCCATTCACAACGTGTTCCATAGGTCTTTGTTGCGGCGGTACGTTGTACCTGTGGTTCCTTCTGTTGAGCCTCCTGCTCCGGTGTTGGTTGAGGGCGAGTTGGAGTACGTGGTGGAGAAGATCTTGGATTCTTGTCTCTCCAGACGGAGGCTTCAGTATCTGGTCAAGTGGAAGGGCTATGGTCAGGAGGATAATTCCTGGGTGGTTGCTTCTGATGTGCATGCGGCCGATTTAGTTCGTGCCTTTCACGCTGCTCATCCTGATCGCCCTGGTGGTCTTGGTGAGGGTTCGGTGACCCCTCCTTAAGGGGGGGTACTGTTGTGAATTAGACTTTTTGGCTCCCTCTTGTGGTTACTAGTGATATGACTCTGGGATTGTCTTTCCTCAGTTTGGCACCCACCTGGGTCGTTAGTCCAGGGGCGTTGTTATATAAACTTCCTGGATCCTTAGTCCAGTGCCTGGCATCGTTGTAATCAGATCCTTTCTGTTTGCTCCTGTCTGCTGTCCTGGTTCGTGCAAAATTAAGCTAAGTCCTGCTTCTTTGTTTTTTGGTTATTTACTTTTCTCTTATTTTTGTCCAGCTTGTACTAAATGTGATTCCTGTCTTTGCTGGAAGCTCTAGGGGGCTGGTGTTCTCCCCCCGGGCCGTTAGACGGTTCGGGGGTTCTTGAATATCCAGCGTGGATATTTTGATAGGGTTTTTGATGACCATATAAGTCATCTTACTATATTCTGCAATTAGCTAGTGGGCCTCTCTTTGCTAAATACCTAGCTCATTCTTACGTTTGTCTTTTCCTCTTACCTCACCGTTATTATTTGTTGGGGGCTTGTATCCAACTTTTGGGGTCTTTTCTCTGGAGGCAAGAAAGGTCTTTCTTTTCCCTTCTAGGGTTAGTTAGTTCTCCGGCTGGCGCGAGACGTCTAGAACCAACGTAGGCACGTTCCCCGGCTGCTGCTATTTGTGGTGCTAGGATTAGATATATGGTCAGCTCAGTTACCACTGGCCTATGAGCTGTTTTTTTGTGTTTGCAGACTTAGTAATTATTTCTGAGACCCTCTGCCATTGGGGTCATAACACGTGTCCGCCATTTCCGACCGCGCATGCGCGGCCGGAACTCCGCCCCCGCCTCCCCGCACCTCACAATGGGGCAGCGGATGCGTTGAAAAAACAGCATCCGCTGCACCCGTTGTGCGGCGCTTACAACGCTAGCGTCGGTACGTCGGCCCGACACACTGCGATGGGCCGAGTACAACGCTAGTGTGAAAGTAGCCTTAGGCTTCTTTCACACTTGCGTCGGTACGGGGCGGTCGCAATGCGTCGGCCCGACGTACCGACGCACGTTGTGACAATTGTGCACAACGTGGGCAGCGGATGCAGTTTTTCACGCATCCGCTGCCCAGTCTATGTCCTGGGGAGGAGGGGGCAGAGTTACGGCCACGCATGCGCGGAAATGGCGGACGCGACGTACAAAAAAAAGGTTACATTGAACTTTTTTGTGACGAAGGGGCTAAAGTTATGGTTAGGGTTGGGGCTAAAGTTAGGGTTAGGGTTGGGGCTAAAGTTACGGTTAGAGTTGGGATTAGGGTTAGGGTTTGGATTAGGGTTGGGATTAGGGTTACGTTTGGGATTAGGGTTGGGATTAGGGTTACGTTTGGGATTAGGGTTGGGATTAGGGTTAGGGTTGGGATTAGGGTTGGGATTAGGGTTAGGGGTGTGTTGGATTTAGGGTTTTGATTAGGGTTATGGTTAGGGTTGAGATTAAGGCTGTTTTGGGGTTAGGGTTGTGATTATCGTTAGGGTTGTGATTAGGATTATGGATCGGGTTGAGATTAGGGTTAGGGGTGTGTTGGAGTTAGGGTTGGAGTTATAATTTGGGGGTTTCCACTGTTTAGGTACATCAGGGGGTCTCCAAACATGACAGCCAATTTTGCGCTAAAAAAGTCAAATGGTGCTCCCTCCCTTCTGAGCTCTGCCGTGCGCCCAAACAGTGGTTTACCCCCACATATGGGGCATCAGCGTACTCGGGATAAATTGGACAACAACTTTTGGGGTCTAATTTCTCCTGTTACCCTTGTGAAAATAAAAACTTGGGGGCAAAAAATCTTTTTTTGTGGGAAAAAAAATTATTTTTTTTATTTTCACTACTCTGCATTATAAACTTCTGTGAAGCACTTGAGCATTCAAAGTTCTCACCACATATCTAGATAAGTTCCTTAGGGGGTCTAGTTTCCAAAATTTGGTCACTTGTGGGGGGTTTCTACTGTTTAGGTACATCAGGGGCTCTGCAAACGCAACATAACACCCACAGACAATTCTATCAAAGTCTGAATTCCAAAATGGCGCTCCTTCTCTTCCGAGCTCTGCCGTGTGCCAAAACAGTGGTTTACCCCCACATATGGGGTACCAGCATACTCAGGACAAATTGGAGAACAAATATTGGCATCCAATTTCTCTTGTTACCCTTGTGAAAATAAAAACTTGGGGGCTAAAAAATCTTTTTTGTGGAAAAAAAAAATATTTTCTATTTTCACTACTCTGCATTATAAACTTCTGTGAAGCACTTGGGCATTCAAAGTTCTCACCACATATCTAGATAAGTTCCTTGGGGGGTCTAGTTTTCAAAATGGGGTCACTTGTGGGGGTTTTCTACTGTTTAGGTACATCAGTGGCTCTGCAAACGCAACATAACGCCCGCAGACCATTCTATCAAAGCCTGCATTTCAAAATGGCGCTCCTTCCCTTCCGAGCTCTGCCATGCGCCCAAACAGTGGTTTACCCCCACATATTGGGTACCAGCATACTCAGGACAAATTGGACAACAACTTTTGGGGTCCAATTTCTCTTGTTACCCTTGTGAAAATAAAAATTTGGGGGCTAAAAAAATCTTTTTTGTGGGAAGAAAAAAAATTTTTTATTTTCACTACTCTGCATTATAAACTTCTGTGAAGCACTTGGGCATTCAAAGTTCTCACAACATATCTAGATAAGTTCCTTGGGGGGTCTATTTTCCAAAATGGGGTCACTTGTTGGGGGTTTCTACTGTTTAGGTACATTAGGGGTCTGCAAACGCAACATAACGCCCGCAGACAATTCTATCAAAGTCTGCATTCCAAAATGGCGCTCCTTCCCTTCCGAGCTCTGCCGTGCGCCCAAACAGTGGTTTACCCCCACATATGGGGTACCAGCATACTCAGGACAAATTGGACAACAACTTTTGTGGTCCAATTTCTCTTGTTACCCTTGTGAAAATAAAAATTTGGGGGCTAAAAAATCTTTATTGTTAAAAAAAATATATTTTTTATTTTCACGACTCTGCATTATAAACTTCTGTGATGCACTTGGGCATTCAAAGTTCTCACTACACATCTAGATAAGTTCCATGGGGGGTCTAGTTTCCAAAATGGGGTCACTTTTGGGGAGTTTCTACTGTTTAGGCACATCAGGGGCTCTCCAAACGCGACATGGCGTCCGATCTCAATTCCAGTCAATTTTGCATTGAAAAGTCAAATGGCGCTCCTTTGCTTCCGAGCTCAGCCATGCGCCCAAACAGTGGTTTACCCCCACATATGGGGTGTCGGCGTACTCAAGACAAATTGTACAACAACTTCTGGGGTCCATTTTCTCCTGTTACCCTTGGTAAAATAAAAATTTGGAGGCAAAAAATCATTTTTGTAGAAAAAATGCGATTTTTTTATTTTCACGGCTCTACGTTATAAACTTCTGTGAAGCACCTGGGGGTTTAAAATGCTCACCACACATCTAGATAAGTTCCTTAAGGGGTCTAGTTTCCAAAATGGTGTCATTTGTGGGGGGTCTCCACTGTTTAGGTACATCAGCGGCTCTCCAAACGTGACATGGCGTCCGATCTCAATTCCAGCCAATTCTACATTGAAAAAGTAAAACGACACTCCTTCTCTTCCAAGCTCTGCGGTGCGCCCAAACAGTGGTTTACCCCCACATATGGGGTATCGACGTACTCAGGAGAAATTGCACAACAACTTTTGTGGTCTAATTTCTCCTGTTACCCTTGTCAAAATAAAAATTTGGGGGCAAAAAGATAATTTTTGAAGAAAAAATGCGATTTTTTATTTTCACGGCTCTACGTTATAAACTTCTGTGAAGCACTTGGGGGTTCAAAGTGCTCACCACACATCTAGATAAGTTCCTTAAGGGGTCTAGTTTCCAAAATGGTATCACTTGTGCGGGGTTTCCACTGTTTAGGCACATCAGGGGCTCTCCAAACGCGACATGGCGTCCGATCTCAATTCCAGCCAATTCTGCATTGAAACAGTCAAACGGTGCTCCTTCACTTCCAAGCTCTGCGGTGCGCCCAAACAGTGGTTTACCTCCACATATGGGGTATCGGCGTACTCAGGAAAAATTGCACAACAAAATTTGTGGTTAAATTTCTGTTTTTACACTTGTGAAAATGTAAAAAAATGGTTCTGAAGTAAAATGTTTGCAAAAAAAAGTTAAATGTTCATTTTTTTCTTCCACATTGTTTCAGTTCCTGTGAAGTACGTAAAGGGTTAATAAACTTCTTGAATGTGGTTTTGAGCAGCTTGAGGGGTGCAGTTTTTAGAATGGTGTCACACTTGGTTATTTTCTATCATATAGACCCCTCAAAATGACTTCAAAGGTGATGTGGTCCCTAAAAAAAACATGGTGTTGTAAAAATGAGAAATTGCTGGTCAACTTTTAACCCTTATAACTCCCTAACAAAAAAAAAAATTGTTTCCAAAATTGTGCTGATGTAAAGTAGACATGTGGGAAATGTTATTTATTAACTATTTTTTGTGACATATCTCTCTGATTTAAGGGCATAAAAATACAAAGTTTGAAAATTGCAAAATTTTAAAAATTTTCGCCATATTTCCATTTTTTTCATAAATAATCGCAAGTAATATCGAAGAAATGTTACCACTAACTTGAAGTACAATATGTCACGAAAAAACAATCTCAGAATCAGCGGGATCCGATAAAGCGTTCCAGAGTTATAACCTCTTAAAGTGACACTGGTCTGAATTGTAAAAATTGGCTCGGTCATTAAGTACCAAATTGGCTCTGTCACTAAGGGGTTAAGTGAAAATAAAACATCCTGTTACAGGATCCTACTTTTTTTCCTACAACCATTCAAATTGCATCTGTTTCTTCAGTTATCCAATCTTCTGCTGAACAAAAAACTTAGTCTGCACAACTTTTTTTTCCAACCCCCAAAAATAGATAGCTGACAGAACGGCCACTTCTAATATTTATCTACACCACAGCCTATGGGAAATAGGTTATAGCAGATGGTTTGGTTCCTTTTTTTCGCACTGTTCAATCCCAGACATCTCTATTAATGACGACTAACTGATACAACATGGAAATCTAAATTCCGTTTTCAGACTAATGTGTCTGACGGATCCATTCGAAAATGTAAACGTTGGGATGGGTTTGGTTTATCTTTGCATCCTCATTTTTCCATGGCCCTGGATTTGTCATAAATGGATGTGAACATTGTCACACTTTAAGAGAAATCTGCTCTAAAATTGTGGTGACATTTGGTTCATCTTAAAGGGAATGTCTGGTCCAAATCAATAAGTCTGCAGTCACTCGGTGCAACGGTAGACTTATGAATCCCCTCATAATTACCCTCCGCTCCCAGGTCGTAAACTGGCATACCCTCGCAGCGCACAGTGTGTGCGCTGGCATGATTCACAAGTCTGCAGTCACACAGAGTGACTGCAGGCTTATTGATTTGCAACGGACAACCCCTTTATGTTGCACCCCTTCCCAACTACATCTCGGTGATTAGTGATCCTCCGTACTTTACAGAACAGCCTGCTTGTCAGGAAAAAAGCAGAGCATCTTCAGTAGAATTTCTATTAAGACTTGTACTTGGAAAAAAAAATATTGCACCTGCCAGAGGGGGAAGAAGACTGATTTTGTCTTGAGCCTACCCCTAACCACAAATATTAGCATCATAACCAAGAAGGGGGAGTACACAAGATAGAAGTCAGGAAAAGGGTATTCTTCATGCTTAAAAAAAAACCAGTAAACTGTTTTAAAATAGCTATTAATAGTCAGTGAGGATTTTCGGTATGAAAATGATTCATGGGATGACCCCTCTGAAATGCTTGTGAAGGAATAGCACAAGGCAAACTGTGTCCTTGCTTTAACTTGACTTTTGTATTTGTTTAATGGCTGTCAATCAGCGTTTGTCTATCCCATGGCTACACAGGTAAGATAAAAGCGGGAAGAAAACCTCATACTCTGTGACTTCAGGGCTCTTCTGCTGACATCTCATGAGTCAGAAGATTATAAAACCTCTGCGCTCCTTGCATCTTGTCCCATATGTTCCTGAATAATGTTCTGCTTATCAAAGTATGTGTGTTTAATAGTCCTATAATAATACAGAATTCAGAAACTATTATGTCGCTGCTCCTACTTATTCCTCCCTGATGGGGTTGTATGATGGGTAAGTATCTTCCGGGATTTCTCAGCATTGAGGACACATTAATCTTGGCCAAAGCCCCAACTCTATTTGCTGAAATGGAGTCACAAACTTGCAGGACTGTCCACCGTGCGTCACTGTTCCTGTAGATCCTCATAATTGTGCCGCTCTCCAGGCCTTTGGGAACAAACACTGCTTCCATGGCAGCCAACTATTTCCCATTGTGACTTAGTCCAGTGACCTACAGACATTTTTATGCACCAAGTTCCTATGTGTTTGTGCATAGTTTTTGCCTTGTTCCCATGTCGAAGGTTTGGTTTTTGGCCGCAATTTTTCCATGTAGACCACTTGTGGCAAAACTTCTCCAAAGACGGGCGTAGCTGGGTCTCACTGGTTGCTGCCAGTTCTGAGCTGATGGCACTGCTGGACATCTTCCGATTTGGAAGGGTTGCAGCATGATGTGTTTTTCATCTGTTGCACTCTTTCCTTGGCCGACCAGTGCATTATCCATTTTTTGGTGCTTCTTCTAAAAGAGCTTGAATTAGTCTTTCTGAAATCTTTCCCTGGGAGTGACCTTGCTGATGCAGTATAACTACCTTGTGTCTTGTTACTGTGCTCAGTCTCACAATGGTGCATGACTTGTGACATGGAACTGTCCTCCACAAACTCACCCGTGTAGCAGAGTATGACTGTTAGGCTACGGTTACACTATGTTAGGCTACGGTTACACTATCAGTATTTGGTCAGTATTCCACATCAGTATTTGTAAGCCAAAACCAGGAGTGGGTGATAAATGCAGAAGTGGTGCATATGTTTCAATTATACTTTTCCTCTGATTGTTCCTCACCTAATTTTGGCTACAAATACTGATGTAAAATACTGACCAAATATTGATTGTGTGACCGTAGCTGTAATCACCTACAGGGGCTTCTCACAAAATTAGAATATCATCATAAAGTGAATTTATTTCAGTTCTTTAATACAAAAAGTGAAACTCCTATATTCTATAGAGTCATTACACACAGAGTGATCTATTTCACGTGTTTATTTCTGTTAATGTTGATGATTATGGCTTACAGCCAATGAAAACCCAAAAGTGATTATCTCAGTAAATTAAAATACTTTATAACATCAGCTTGAAAAAATGATTTTAGAATCTGAAATGTTCCTTACTGAAATGTATGTTCAGTAAATGCACTAAATAGTTGGTCGGGACTCCTTTTGCATCAATTCCTGCATCAATGCGGCGTGGCATGGAAGCGATCAGCCTGTGGCACAGCTGAGGGGTTATGGAAGCCCAGGTTGCTTTGATAGCAGCCTTCAGCTCGTCTGCATTGTTGGGTCTGGTGTCTCTCATCTTCCTCTTGACAATGCTCCATAGATTCTCTATGGGGTTAGGGTCAGGCGAGTTTGCTGCCAATCAAGCACAGTGATACTGTTGTTTTTACTCCAGGTATTGGTTCTTTTGGCAGTGTGGACAGGAGCCAAGTCCTGCTGGAGAATGACATTTCCATCTCCAAAAAAAACTTGTCGGCAGAGGGAAGCATGAAGTGCTCTAAAATGTCCTGGTAGACGGCTGCGCTGATTTTGGTCTTGATAAAACACAGTGGACCTACACCAGCAGATGACATGGCTCCCAAAACCATCACTGATGGTGGAGACTTCACACTAGACCTCCAGCAGCTTGGATTGTGGCCTCTCCGCTCTTCCTCCAGACTCTGGGACTTTGACGTCCAAATGAAATGCAACATTTACTTTTCCATAGAAATTTTGATTTCTCTGTACTGTGACATCACTGTGTGTATTATCCCTGTACTGTGACATCACTGTGTGTATTATCCTTGTACTGTGACATCACTGTGTGCATTATCCCTCTTCTGTGACATCACTGTGTGCATTATCCCTGTACTGTGACATCACTGTGTATTATCCCTGTACTGTGACATCACTGTGTATTATACCTGTACTGTGATATCACTGTGTGTATTATCCCTGTACTGTGACATCACTGTGTGCATTATCTCTGTACTGTGACCTCACTGTGTGTATTATCCCTCTACTGTGACATCACTGTGTATTATACCTGTACTGTGATATCACTGTGTGTATTATCCCTGTACTGTGACATCACTGTGTGCATTATCCCTGTACTGTGACATCACTGTGTGCATTATCCCTGTACTCTGACATTACTGTGTGCATTATCCCTGTACTGTGACATCACTGTGTGCATTATCCCTGTACTCTGACATTACTGTGTGCATTATCCCTGTGCTGTGACATCACTGTATGCATTTTGTGCATTATCCTAGCTATAGACTTATAGGATCACTAATGTCAGAGGTAACTCAACTAAATTGCATGTGGCAACGCTGTTACAGGGGGGGCCACAAAAGTCACTTATTGCCTCTAATAATACAATGCATAAGAATGTATAATAATAATAATACTAATGAGGCTGATAATACTAATAATAACTATGTTATTATTATTATTATTATAGCGCCATTTTTTCCATGGCGCTTTACATGTGAGGAGGGGTGTACATAATAAAAACAAGTATAATAATACAATAATCTTGAACAATACAAGTCACAACTGGAACAGGAAGAGAGAGGACCCTGCCCGCGAGGGCTCACAATCTACAAGGGATGGGTGAGAATACAGTAGGTTTATTCAGCCTTTGTTATTTGGACTGTAAATGCAAAATAAGGTGTAATTGGACGAGTTCAGGATCAGAAGATAGAATGGAGATAACCAAATACGGCATTTTGTAATAGGGTATTTAAGCTGATTTTTCCAGATTGTGCTCTGTTATTTACTATGCCCGTCTGATAGTCCGGAATATATGATTGTCCAGACCTCTTTAATGCCATATTAACCACTTCAAGTCGCGGCCCTTTTTCGTTTTTGCGTTTTCGTTTTTCACTTCCCTCCTTCCCAGAGCCATAACTTTTTTATTTTTCAGTCAATATGGTCATGTTAGGGCTTATTTTTTGTGGGACGAGTTGTACTTTTGAACGACACCATTCGTTTTACCATGTCTTTTACTAGAAAACGGGAAAAAAATTCCAAGTGCGCTGAAATTGCAAAAAAAGTGCAATCCCACACTTGTTTTTTGTTTGGCTTTTTTGCTAGGTTCACTAAATGCTAAAACTAACCTGCCATTGTGATTCTCTAGGTCATTACGAGTTCATAGACACCTAACATGTCTAGGTTATTTTTTATCCAAGTGGTGAAAAAAAATTCAAAACTTTGCTTAAAAAAAGTAAAAAAGTGCCATTTTCCGATACCCGAAGCGTCTCCATTTTTCGTGATCTGGGGTCGGGTGAGGGCTTATTTTTTGCGTGCCAAGCTGACGTTTTTAATAATATCACTTTTGTGCAGATACGTTCTTTTGATCGCCCGTTATTGCATTTTAATGCAATGTAGTGGCGACCAAAAAAACGTAATTCTGGCGTTTCGATTTTTTTTTTCGCTACGCTGTTTAGCGATCAGGTTAATGCTTTTTTTTTATTGATAGATCGGGCGATTCTGAATGCGGCGATACCAAATATCTGTAGGTTTGATTTTTTTATTGTTTTATTTAGGATGGGGCGAAAGGGGGGTGATTTAAACTTTTATATTTTTTATATTTTTTTCATATTTTTTAAAAAAATGTTTTTTACTTGTGCCATGCTTCAGTAGCCTCCATGGGAGGCTAGAAGCTGGCACCACTCGATTGGCTCAGCTACATAGCAGCGATAATGAGATCGCTGCTATGTAGCTGAATTGCAGGTGTGCTGTGAGCGCCGACCACAGGGGGCGCTCACAGCAGGCCGGCATTAGTAACCATAGAGGTCTCAAGGACCTCTATGGTTACCATCCTGATGCATCGCCGACCCCCGATTATGTGACAGGGGTCGGCGATGACGTCAATTCCGGCCGCTCGGCCGGAAGCGCCGGTTAAATGCCGCTGTCTGCGTTTGACAGCGGCATTTAACAGGTTAATAGCGGCGGGTGAATAGCGATTTCGCCCGCCGCTATTGCACGCACATGTCAGCTGTACAAAACAGCTGACATGTCGCGACTTTGATGTGGGCTCAGCGCCGGAACCCACATCAAAGGGGGAGACACGACATGCGCAGTACATGTACGGCGCATGTCGTGAAAGGGTTAAGCAATAGTACCATATTAGCATTTCTGGAGCACGTACATATGACAACTGTATATCCTGCTTTATACAAACACTTGAAGACATTGTGCCTACAAGTTGTTCCTTGGGAGATGCAGAAATAGTCAGGTGTTGCCCAGTTGTTGTCTCTTTCTGAGATATCTGCAGTCTCAGGGTTTGTATTCTTTTACTGTCTCTCTAGTTTTTGATGGTAACAAATGTTCTTTTTTAATGTTTCCATACTCTGAATTGTTCCTCCACATGTATCAGCAGGAGAACTGTAATAAGCGTGAAAGTCTATATAAACGTTTTATTAGTGTTCCCTGTGTAGTTGTGGAAAACACGGCAGTAAAGATAAATCTAAAACTGTTAAGGTACCGTCACATTAAGCGACGCTGCAGCGATATCGACAACGATGCCGATCGCTGCAGCGTCGCTGTGTGGTCGCTGGAGAGCTGTCACACAGACAGCTCTCCAGCGACCAACGATGCCGAAGTCCCCGGGTAACCAGGGTAAACATCGGGTTACTAAACGCAGGGCCGCGCTTAGTAACCCGATGTTTACCCTGGTTACCAGTGTAAATGTAAAAAAAAACCAAACACTACATACTTACATTGCCGTGTCTGTCGCGTCCCTCGCCTTCAGCTTCCCTGCACTGTGTAAGCGCCGGCCCTAAAGCACAGCGGTGACGTCACCACTGTGCTTTGCTTTACGGCCGGCACTGACACAGTCAGTGAAGGAAGCTCTGAGCAGCAGCGCGGACGCCGGGGGACGTGACAGACATCAGAGGGTGAGTATGTAGTGTTTTTTTTTTTACTTTTACAATGGTAACCAGGGTAAATATCGGGTTACTAAGCGCGGCCCTGCGCTTAGTAACCCGATATTTACCCTGGTTACCATTGTAAAACATTGCTGGCATCGTTGCTTTTGCTGTCAAACACAACGATACACGCCGATCTGACGACCAAATAAAGTTCTGGACTTTCAGCAACGACCAGCGATATCACAGCAGGATCCTGATCGCTGCTGCGTGTCAAACACAACGATATCACTATCCAGGACGCTGCAACGTCACGGATCGCTATCGTTATCGTTGCAAAGTCGTTTAGTGTGAAGGTACCTTAAGGTTACTGCTGTTTACCTATCTATCTATTATCTATCTATTATCTGTCTATTATCTATTATCTATCTATTATCTATCATCTGTCTATTATCTATTATCTATCTATCATCTATTATCTATCATCTGTCTATTATCTATCTATCATCTGTCTATTATCTATCTATTATCTATCATCTATCATCTGTCTATTATCTATCATCTATCTATCATCTATTATCTATCTATTATCTATCATCTATCTATTATCTATCTATCATCTATTATCTATCTATTATCTATCTACAATTGAAACTAGAAAATTCCATCTGTTCATTAGTATTTGGTACCATTGCCCTTAAACTGAATGACTTTGGGTGAGACGTTTGGGATTTCCTTCCACAAGCTTCTCACAATATAGTTGGTCGGAATTTGGGCCCATTCCTTCTGACAAAACTGGTGTCACTGATCCAGGTTTGTAGGTCGCCTCACTCGCACCTGCCTTTTCAGCTTTGCCCATACATTTTCAATGGGATTGAGATCATTGCTTTGTGATGGCTGCTCAAAATCATTGACTTTGTTATCCTTAAGCTACTTTGTTGCGATTTTGGCAGTATGCTTCGGGTCATTGTCCATTTTGAAGTCCCATTTCCACCCAAACTTTAGCTTCCTGGCTGATTTCTTGAGATGTTGCTTCAGTATTGCCACATAATCTTCTTTTCTCATGATGCCATTTATCTTGTGAAGTGCATCAGTCTCTCCTGCAGCAAAAACAATCCCACAACATGATGCTGCCACCACCGTGTTTCACAGTGGGAATGGTGTTCTTAGGCTTCCACGCTTCTCTCTTTTTTCCTCCAAAAGTAACGATGGTCATTATGCCCGAAAAGTTCAATCTTAGTTTCATCTGACCACAGGACATGTCTCCAAAAATTAAGGTCTTTGTTCCTGTGTGAAACATTAATCTGGCATTTTTATGTCTCTTTTGGAGTAATGGCTTCTTCCTGGCAGAGTGGCCTTTCAGCCCAGCTTGATACAGTACTCGTTTCACTGTGGATACTGACACAATCTTACCAGCTTCCGCCATCATCTTCATGAGGTCTTTTGGTTTTGTCCTTGGGTTGATCTGCACGTCGGACCAAAGCACGTTCATCTCTGGGACACAGAACCCATCTCCTGCCTGAGCGGTATGATGGCTGGACATTCCCATCTTGTTTGTACTTGCGTATAATTGTTTGTACAGATGAACGAGGCAACTTCAGGTATCTTGAAATTGTACCCAAGGATGAGCGAGATTTGTGCACGTCCACAATTCCCTTATTGACATCGTGGCTGATTTCTTTGGACTTTCCCATGATGCTACACAAAGAAGCAGTAATTCAGGTGTGCATTAAAATACATCCACAGGTGTCTCTAATTAACTCAGGTGTTGCAAAAAAAAAAGGCGCTTCCAAACACATGACATCATCATTTGGGCAGTCCAGAATTGTTTACAGGCATAGTAATCTTAGTGTATGGAAACTTTTGACTTTGTAGTAATAAAAATTACTCTCGCTCATTATTCCGTCATTTGGCAAATATTAATAATTATGGTAATGCTAATTGACCTAAAACGGGAAAGGTTCATTCTGATTTCCTGTCAGATATTGAGAAAAAAATGCAGATGTGTTTCTTTATATAGGGTATGTAAACTTCTGGTTTCAACTGTATCTATCATCTATCTATATATCTATTATCTATCTATCATCTATTTATTGTAAGGTCTCGGAATAAGGAGAGAAACTCCTAAAGTGAACCCACAGGACCTCCTAAGGGTGAGCTGGCCTGGTGGACCACTGTTATGAACTGGTGGTTTAGGAGCAACATGGGACGTGCTCTGGAGGAGGTGCTACCTGTACTGACCACAGTTCCTGAGCTTAACACAACACTAGAAGTAGCCGTGGGATGTTCCGGTCACTCCCTAGACACCTCATCACAGCCGGAGGACTAACTACCCCTAAAGATTGAAACAGGAAAGCTATCTTGCCTCAGAGAAAATCCCCAAAGGATAGGACAGCCCCCCACAAATATTGACTGTGAGTGGAGAGGGAAATCACATACGCAGAATGAAACCAGGATGTAGCAAAGGAGGCCAGTCTAACTAGATAAATAGAACAGGAAAGAATACTGTGCGGTCAGTATTAAAAACTAGAAAAATCCACCACAGAGTTTACAAAAATCTCCACACCTGACTAAAGGTGTGGAGGGTAAATCTGCTTCCCAGAGCTTCCAGCTTAACTGAATAAATCCATACTGACAAGCTGGACTAGAAAAAACATAGAAAGTGCAGAAAGATTAAGTCCACAACAAGTGGACTGCAAAAGAACAAAGCAAGGACTTATCTTTGCTGAACTGGTCAGAATATCAGGGAAATCCAAGCAGAGATGTGAATCCAACCAGGAACCATTGACAACTGGCACAGGCTGAAGGATAGAACCAGGCTAAATAGTCGAGCCAGAAAGACAATCAGTGGAAGCAGCTGCTGACTACTAAATCCAAGGAGCTGCAGTACCACTTAAAACCACCGGAGGGAGCCCAAGAGCAGAACTCGCAAAAATGCCACTTACAACCACCGGAGGGAGCCCAAGAGCGGAATTCACAACAGTACCCCCCCCTTGAGGAGGGGTCACCGAACCCTCACCAGAGCCCCCAGGCCGATCAGGACGAGCCAAGTGAAAAGCACGAACCAAATCGGCGGCATGGACATCGGAGGCAAGAACCCAAGAATTATCCTCCTGGCCATAACCCTTCCACTTGACAAGATACTGAAGCCTCCGCCTCGAAAAACGAGAATCCAAAATTTTCTCCACCACATATTCCAACTCCCCATCAACCAACACCGGGGCAGGAGGATCAACAGAGGGAACAACGGGCACCACATATCTCCGCAACAAAGATCTATGGAAAACATTATGGATGGCAAAAGAGGCTGGAAGGGCCAAACGAAAAGACACCGGATTGATAATCTCAGAAATCTTATAAGGACCAATAAACCGAGGCTTGAACTTAGGGGAAGAAACCTTCATAGGAACATGACGAGAAGATAACCAGACTAAATCCCCCACCCGAAGCCGGGGACCAACACACCGACGGCGGTTAGCAAAACGTTGAGCCTTTTCCTGAGACAACGTCAAATTGTCTACCACATGAGTCCAAATCTGCTGTAACCTGTCCATTACAGAATCCACACCAGGACAATCAGATGGCTCAACTTGCCCCGAAGAAAAACGAGGATGAAAACCAAAATTACAAAAGAAAGGCGAAACCAAAGTAGCCGAACTAGCCCGATTATTAAGGGCAAACTCGGCCAACGGCAAGAAAGCCACCCAATCATCCTGGTCAGCAGACACAAAGCATCTCAAATAGGTTTCCAAGGTTTCATTAGTTCGCTCAGTTTGGCCATTTGTCTGAGGATGAAATGCCGAAGAAAAAGATAAATCAATGCCCATCCTAGCACAAAAGGCCCGCCAAAACCTAGAAACAAACTGGGAACCTCTGTCAGACACAATATTCTCCGGAATGCCATGCAAACGAACCATATGCTGAAAAAACAATGGAACCAAGTCAGAGGAGGAAGGCAATTAAGGCAAAGGTACCAAATAGACCATTTTAGAGAACCGGTCACAAACCACCCAGATAACAGACATCTTCTGGGAAACAGGAAGATCCGAAATAAAATCCATGGAAATATGCGTCCAGGGCCTCTCAGGGACCGGCAAAGGCAAAAGCAACCCTGTTGTGTATCCGCTTTTTGGGCTCCCCTGGTGGTTGCTGGTGGTACTGGTGACTTGTTTGCACTTTGCTTCTTCTGTTCACCTGCTTCCATCAGTGTTTGGGAGTTTCCTATTTAGCCTTGCTCTCCAGTCATTTCCTTGCCGGTCATCATTGTAACCAGAGCCTTTGGTTGCATGATCCTGCTACTAGTCTGCTGATCAGCTAAGTGGACTTTGTCCTTTTGTTTTGTACCTTTTGTCCAGTTTGCAGTTTTTGTAATTCTCTGTAGCTGGAAGCTCTTGCGGGCTGAAATTGCCACTCCTGTGTCATGAGTTGACACAGGAGTCTTAAAGTAATTTCAGGATGGTTTTTGAAAGGGTTTTCAGTTGACCGTGAAGTCCTCTTTTGTATCTTCTGCTATCTAGTAAGTGGACCTCTCTTTGCTAAATCTA
Organism: Ranitomeya variabilis; assembly: GCF_051348905.1. Classification (NCBI taxonomy): domain Eukaryota; kingdom Metazoa; phylum Chordata; class Amphibia; order Anura; family Dendrobatidae; genus Ranitomeya; species Ranitomeya variabilis. The sequence goes on along the minus strand of NC_135233.1, from coordinate 427,264,936 downwards.
CTTTCATACTGTGTATGTCTTTTCCTCTTAATTCACCGTTATTACATGTGGGGGGCTGCTATCATCTTTTGGGGTATTTCCCTAGAGGTAAGCCAGGTCTGTTTCTTCCTCTACCAGGCGTAGTTAGTCCTCCGGCTGGCGCGTGGCATATAGGAAGCCGTAGGTATGCTCCCTGGCTACTGTTAGTTGTGTGGTAGATTTAGCTCACGGTCAACTCGAGTTTCCATCACCCGAGAGCTCGTTCGTTACTTGTATGTTTCTTACGTTCCCTTGCCATTGGGAACCATGACACAACCCACTAGCGCGGGAACAGCAAGGCTTGGCCCGGGCACAAGTCCCACAGGACTGCACAAAAGAACGCACATCCCGCGACAAGGAAGGCCACCAAAAGGACCTAGCAACCAAATCTCTGGTACCAAAAATCCCAGGATGACCAGCCAACACCGAACAATGAACCTCAGAAATTACCTTACTTGTCCATCTATCAGGAACAAACAGCTTCACCACAGGACAGCGGTCAGGTTTATCAGCCTGAAATTCCTGAAGCACCCGCCGTAAATCAGGGGAGATGGCAGAAAGAATCACCCCTTCCTTAAGAATGCCAACCGGCTTAAGGACTCCAGGAGAATCAGGCAAAAAAACTCCTAGAGTGGGCATCAGCCTTAACATTCTTAGATCCCGGAAGATACGAGACCACAAAATCAAAACGGGAGAAAAACAGGTACCATCGAGCCTGTCTAGGGTTCAGCCGCTTGGCCGACTCGAGGTAAATCAGATTCTTATGATCGGTCAAGACCACAACGCGGTGCTTGGCTCCCTCAAGCCAATGTCGCCACTCCTCAAATGCCCACTTCATGGCCAACAACTCCCGATTGCCGACATCATAATTGCGCTCCGCAGGCGAAAACTTTCTGGAAAAAAAGGCACACGGTTTCATCAAAGAACCATCAGAACTCATCTGAGACAAAACGGCTCCTGCCCCAATCTCAGAAGCGTCAACCTCAACCTGAAAAGGAAGAGAAACATCCGGCTGACGCAACACAGGGGCAGAAGTAAATCGGCGTTTAAGCTCCTGAAAGGCCTCAACAGCCGCAGAGGACCAATTCGTCACATCAGCGCCTTTCTTCGTCAAATCGGTCAGGGGCTTAACCACACTGGAAAAGTTGGCAATGAAACGGCGATAAAAATTAGCAAAGCCCAAAAATTTCTGAAGACTCTTCAGAGATGTGGGTTGAATCCAGTCATGAATGGCTTGGACCTTAACAGGATCCATTTCTATAGACGAGGAAGAAAAAATAAAACCCAAAAAAGAGACCTTCTGAACTCCAAATAGGCACTTAGACCCCTTCACAAATAAAGCATTATCACAAAGGATCTGGAATACCATCCTGACCTGCTTCACATGAGACTCCCAATCATCGGAAAAAATCAAAATATCATCCAAATACACAATCATGAATTTATCAAGATAATTGCGGAAAATATCATGCATGAAGGACTGAAATACAGAAGGAGCATTAGAGAGCCCGAAAGGCATCACAAGGTATTCAAAATGGCCTTCGAGCGTATTAAATGCAGTTTTCCATTCGTCACCCTGTTTAATACGAACAAGATTATATGCCCCTCGAAGGTCAATCTTAGTAAACCAACTAGCCCCCTTGATCCGAGCAAACAAATCAGAAAGCAAAGGTAAAGGGTATTGGAATTTGACCGTGATCTTATTAAGAAGGCGATAATCAATACAGGGTCTCAAGGAGCCATCCTTCTTGGCAACAAAAAAGAATCCCGCTCCCAATGGTGACGAAGACGGCCAAATATGCCCCTTCTCTAAAGACTCCTTAACATAACTCCGCATAGCGGCATGCTCTGGCACAGACAGATTGAAAAGTCGGCCCTTAGGGAACTTACAGCCAGGAATCAAGTTAATAGCACAATCACAGTCCCTATGTGGAGGAAGGGAACTGGACTTGGGCTCATCAAATACATCCTGGAAATCCGACAAAAACTCAGGAACTTCAGAAGAGGGGGAAGAGGAAATTGACATCAAAGGAACGTCACTATGTACCCCTTGACAACCCCAACTAGTCACAGACATAGATTTCCAATCCAGCACAGGATTATGTCCCTGTAACCATGGAAAACCCAGTACAACAACATCATGCAAATTATGCAACACCAGAAAACGGCAATCTTCCTGATGTGCTGGAGCCATGCACATGGTCAGCTGAGTCCAATACTGAGGTTTATCCTTGGCCAACGGCGTAGCATCAATGCCCCTCAAAGGAATAGGGCTCTGCAAAGGCTGCAAGGAAAAACCACAGCGCCTGGCGAATTCCAAGTCCATCAAGTTCAGGGCAGCGCCTGAATCCACAAATGCCATGACAGAAAAGGACGATAATAAGCAAATCAAGGTCACAGATAAGGGAAATTTAGGCTGTACAGTACTGATGGTAACAGACCTAGCGACCCTCTTAGTACACTTAGGGCAATCAGAAATAACATGAGCAGAATCACCACAGTAAAAACACAGCCTATTCTGGCGTCTGAATCCCTGCCATTCTACTCTAGTCAAAATCCTATCACATTGCATAGGCTCAGGACTCTGCTCAGAGGACACTGCCATATGGTGCACAACTTTGCGCTCGCGCAGGCGCCGATCAATCTCAATGGCTAGAGACATAGATTCGCTCAAACCAGCAGGCGTGGGGAACCCCACCATAACATCTTTAAGGGCTTCAGAAAGACCCTTTCTGAAAATTGCTGCCAGAGCCTCCTCATTCCATTTAGTGAGCACAGACCATTTTCTAAATTTCTGGCAGTATACTTCTGCCGCCTCCTGACCCTGACACAGGGCCAACAAGGTCTTTTCTGCATGATCCACAGAATTAGGTTCGTCATACAATAATCCGAGCGTTTGAAAAAATGCATCTACATTAAGCAATGCCGGATCCCCTGATTCAAGGGAGAATGCCCAGTCCTGAGGGTCACCACGCAGCAGAGAGATGACAATCTTAACCTGCTGAATGGGATCACCAGAGGAACGGGGTTTCAAAGCAAAAAACAATTTGCAGTTATATTTAAAGTTCAAAAACTTAGATCTGTCCCCAAAAAACAAATCAGGAGTAGGAATTTTAGGCTCTAAAGCCGGAGTCTGGACAACATAATCTTGGATACTCTGTACTCTTGCAGCAAGTTGATCCACACAAGAAAACAAACCCTGAACATCCATGCCAGCGCCAAAATCCTGAACCACCCAGAGATTAAGAGGAAAAAAAAGACAAAACAGACTGCAGAAAAAAAACATGGCTCAGAACTTCCTTTTCCTTCTTTTGACATGCATTTAATTCATTTTTGGCCAGTTGTACTGTTATGAACTGGTGGTTTAGGAGCAACATGGGACGTGCTCTGGAGGAGGTGGTACCTGTACTGACCGCAGTTCCTGAGCTTAACACAACACTAGAAGTAGCTGTGGGATGTTCCTGTCACTCCCTAGACACCTCGTCACAGCCGGAGGACTAACTACCCCTAAAGATTGAAACAGGAAAGCTATCTTGCCTCAGAAAAAATCCCCAAAGGATAGGACAGCCCCCCACAAATATTGACTGTGAGTGGAGAGGGAAATGACATACGCAGAATGAAACCAGGATGTAGCAAAGGAGGCCAGTCTAACTAGATAAATAGAACAGGAAAGAATACTGTGCGGTCAGTATTAAAAACTAGAAAAATCCACCACAGAGTTTACAAAAATCTCCACACCTGACTAAAGGTGTGGAGGGTAAATCTGCTTCCCAGAGCTTCCAGCTTAACTGAATAAATCCATACTGACAAGCTGGACTAGAAAAAACATAGAAAGTGCAGAAAGATTAAGTCCACAACAAGTGGACTGCAAAAGAACAAAGCAAGGACTTATCTTTGCTGAACTGGTCAGAATATCAGGGAAATCCAAGCAGAGATGTGAATCCAACCAGGAACCATTGACAACTGCCACAGGCTGAAGGATAGAACCAGGCTAAATAGTCGAGCCAGAAAGACAATCAGTGGAAGCAGCTGCTGACTACTAAATCCAAGGAGCTGCAGTACCACTTAAAACCACCGGAGGGAGCCCAAGAGCAGAACTCGCAAAAATGCCACTTACAACCACCGGAGGGAGCCCAAGAGCGGAATTCACAACAGTACCCCCCCCTTGAGGAGGGGTCACCGAACCCTCACCAGAGCCCCCAGGCCGATCAGGACGAGCAAACTGAAAAGCACGAACCAAATCAGCGGCATGGACATCGGAGGCAACAACCCAAGAATTATCTCGAAAAACGAGAATCCAAAATTTTCTCCACCACATATTCCAACTCCCCATCAACCAACACCGGGGCAGGAGGATCAACAGAGGGAACAACGGGCACCACATATCTCCGCAACAAAGATCTATGGAAAATATTATGGATGGCAAAAGAGGCTGGAAGGGCCAAACGAAAAGACACCGGATTGATAATCTCAGAAATCTTATAAGGACCAATAAACCGAGGCTTGAACTTAGGGGAAGAAACCTTCATAGGAACATGACGAGAAGATAACCAGACTAAATCCCCCACCCGAAGCCGGGGAACCAACACACCGACGGCGGTTAGCAAAACGTTGAGCCTTTTCCTGAGACAACGTCAAATTGTCTACCACATGAGTCCAAATCTGCTGTAACCTGTCCATTACAGAATCCACACCAGGACAATCAGATGGCTCAACTTGCCCCGAAGAAAAACGAGGATGAAAACCAAAATTACAAAAGAAAGGCGAAACCAAAGTAGCCGAACTAGCCCGATTATTAAGGGCAAACTCGGCCAACGGCAAGAAAGCCACCCAATCATCCTGGTCAGCAGACACAAAGCATCTCAAATAGGTTTCCAAGGTCTGATTAGTTCGCTCAGTTTGGCCATTTGTCTGAGGATGAAATGCCGAAGAAAAAGATAAATCAATGCCCATCCTAGCACAAAAGGCCCGCCAAAACCTAGAAACAAACTGGGAACCTCTGTCAGACACAATATTCTCCGGAATGCCATGCAAACGAACCACATGCTGAAAAAAACAATGGAACCAAGTCAGAGGAGGAAGGCAATTTAGGCAAAGGTACCAAATGGACCATTTTAGAGAACCGGTCACAAACCACCCAGATAACAGACATCTTCTGGGAAACAGGAAGATCCGAAATAAAATCCATGGAAATATGCGTCCAGGGCCTCTCAGGGACCGGCAAAAGCAAAAGCAACCCACTAGCGCGGGAACAGCAAGGCTTGGCCCGGGCACGTCCCACAGGACTGCACAAAAGAACGCACATCCCGCGACAAGGAAGGCCACCAAAAGGACCTAGCAACCAAATCTCTGGTACCAAAAATCCCAGGATGACCAGCCAACACCGAACAATGAACCTCAGAAATTACCTTACTTGTCCATCTATCAGGAACAAACAGCTTCCCCACAGGACAGCGGTCAGGTTTATCAGCCTGAAATTCCTGAAGCACCCGCCATAAATCAGGGGAGATGGCAGAAAGAATCACCCCTTCCTTAAGAATGCCAACCGGCTCAAGGACTCCAGGAGAATCAGGCAAAAAAACTCCTAGAGAGGGCATCAGCCTTAACATTCTTAGATCCCGGAAGATACGATACCACAAAATCAAAACGGGAGAAAAACAGGGACCATCGAGCCTGTCTAGGGTTCAGCCGCTTGGCCGACTCGAGGTAAATCAGATTCTTATGATCGGTCAAGACCACAACGCGGTGCTTGGCTCCCTCAAGCCAATGTCGCCACTCCTCAAATGCCCACTTCATGGCCAACAACTCCCGATTGCCGACATCATAATTGCGCTCCGCAGGCGAAAACTTTCTGGAAAAAAAGGCACACGGTTTCATCAAAGAACCATCAGAAATCCTCTGAGACAAAACGGCTCCTGCCACAATCTCAGAAGCGTCAACCTCAACCTGAAAAGGAAGAGAAACATCCGGCTGACGCAACACAGGGGCAGAAGTAAATCGGCGTTTAAGCTCCTGAAAAGCCTCAACAGCCGCAGAGGACCAATTCGTCACATCAGCGCCTTTCTTCGTCAAATCGGTCAGGGGCTTAACCACACTGGAAAAGTTGGCAATGAAACGGCGATAAAAATTAGCAAAGCCCAAAAATTTCTGAAGACTCTTCAGAGATGTGGGTTGAATCCAGTCATGAATGGCTTGGACCTTAACAGGATCCATTTCTATAGACGAGGGAGAAAAAATAAAACCCAAAAAAGAGACCTTCTGAACTCCAAATAGGCACTTAGACCCCTTCACAAATAAAGCATTATCACAAAGGATCTGGAATACCATCCTGACCTGCTTCACATGAGACTCCCAATCATCGGAAAAAATCAAAATATCATCCAAATACACAATCATGAATTTATCAAGATAATTGCGGAAAATATCATGCATGAAGGACTGAAATACAGAAGGAGCATTAGAGAGCCCGAAAGGCATCACAAGGTATTCAAAATGGCCTTCGGGCGTATTAAATGCAGTTTTCCATTCGTCACCCTGTTTAATACGAACAAGATTATATGCCCCTCGAAGGTCAATCTTAGTAAACCAACTAGCCCCCTTGATCCGAGCAAACAAATCAGAAAGCAAAGGTAAAGGGTATTGGAATTTGACCGTGATCTTATTAAGAAGGCGATAATCAATACAGGGTCTCAAGGAGCCATCCTTCTTGGCAACAAAAAAGAATCCCGCTCCCAATGGTGACGAAGACGGCCGAATATGCCCCTTCTCTAAAGACTCCTTAACATAACTCCGCATAGCGGCATGCTCTGGCACAGACAGATTGAAAAGTCGGCCCTTAGGGAACTTACAGCCAGGAATCAAGTTAATAGCACAATCACAGTCCCTATGTGGAGGAAGGGAACTGGACTTGGGCTCATCAAATACATCCTGGAAATCCGACAAAAACTCAGGAACTTCAGAAGAGGGGGAAGAGGAAATTGACATCAAAGGAACGTCACTATGTACCCCTTGACAACCCAACTAGTCACAGACATAGATTTCCAATCCAGCACAGGATTATGTCCCTGTAACCATGGAAAACCCAGTACAACAACATCATGCAAATTATGCAACACCAGAAAACGGCAATCTTCCTGATGTGCTGGAGCCATGCACATGGTCAGCTGAGTCCAATACTGAGGTTTATCCTTGGCCAACGGCGTAGCATCAATGCCCCTCAAAGGAATAGGGCTCTGCAAAGGCTGCAAGGAAAAACCACAGCGCCTGGCGAATTCTAAGTCCATCAAGTTCAGGGCAGCGCCTGAATCCACAAATGCCATGACAGAAAAGGACGATAATGAGCAAATCAAGGTCACAGATAAGGGAAATTTAGGCTGTACAGTACTGATGGTAACAGACCTAGCGACCCTCTTAGTACGCTTAGGGCAATCAGAAATAACATGAGCAGAATCACCACAGTAAAAACACAGCCTATTCTGGCGTCTGAATCCCTGCCGTTCTGCTCTAGTCAAAATCCTATCACATTGCATAGGCTCAGGACTCTGCTCAGAGGACACTGCCATATGGTGCACAACTTTGCGCTCGCGCAGGCACCGATCAATCTGAATGGCTAGAGACATAGATTCGCTCAAACCAGCAGGCGTGGGGAACCCCACCATAACATCTTTAAGGGCTTCAGAAAGACCCTTTCTGAAAATTGCTGCCAGAGCCTCCTCATTCCATTTAGTGAGCACAGACCATTTTCTAAATTTCTGGCAGTATACTTCTGCCGCCTCCTGACCCTGACACAGGGCCAACAAGGTCTTTTCTGCATGATCCACGGAATTAGGTTCGTCATACAATAATCCGAGCGTTTGAAAAAATGCGTCTACATTAAGCAATGCCGGTTCCCCTGATTCAAGGGAGAATGCCCAGTCCTGAGGGTCACCACGCAGCAGAGAGATGACAATTTTAACCTGCTGAATGGAATCACCAGAGGAACGGGGTTTCAAGGCAAAAAACAATTTGCAGTTATTTTTAAAGTTCAAAAACTTGGATCTGTCTCAAAAAAACAAATCAGGGGTTGGAATTCTAGGCTCTAAAGCCGGAGTCTGGACAACATAATCTTGGATACTCTGTACTCTTGCAGCAAGTTGATCCACACGAGAAAACAAACCCTGAACATCCATGCCAGCGCCAAAATCCTGAACCACCCAGAGATTAAGAGGAAAAAAAAGACAAAACAGACTGCAGCAAAAAAAATGGCTCAGAACTTCCTTTTCCTTCTTTTGACATGCATTTAATTCATTTTTGGCCAGTTGTACTGTTATGAACTGGTGGTTTAGGAGCAACATGGGACGTGCTCTGGAGGAGGTGGTACCTGTACTGACCGCAGTTCCTGAGCTTTACACAACACTAGAAGTAGCCGTGGGATGTTCCTGTCACTCCCTAGACACCTCGTCACAGCCGGAGGACTAACTACCCCTAAAGATTGAAACAGGAAAGCTATCTTGCCTCAGAGAAAATCCCCAAAGGATAGGACAGCCCCCCACAAATATTGACTGTGAGTGGAGAGGGAAATGACATACGCAGAATGAAACCAGGATGTAGCAAAGGAGGCCAGTCTAACTAGATAAATAGAACAGGAAAGAATACTGTGCGGTCAGTATTAAAAACTAGAAAAATCCACCACAGAGTTTACAACCTGACTAAAGGTGTGGAGGGTAAATCTGCTTCCCAGAGCTTCCAGCTTAACTGAATAAATCCATACTGACAAGCTGGACTAGAAAAAACATAGAAAGTGCAGAAAGATTAAGTCCACAACAAGTGGACTGCAAAAGAACAAAGCAAGGACTTATCTTTGCTGAACTGGTCAGAATATCAGGGAAATCCAAGCAGAGATGTGAATCCAACCAGGAACCATTGACAACTGGCACAGGCTGAAGGCTAGAACCAGGGAGCCCAAGAGCAGAACTCGCAAAAATGCCACTTACAACCACCGGAGGGAGCCAAAGAGCGGAATTCGCAACAGACCACCCCCTATACAGGGAGCGTCAGGGGCAGGCCCAGGGGAGACTATTGCCGCGGAAGCTGATACCTGGGGACAGGAGGTAGGAGTCACAGGAAAAGGCGGACGAGGAAGCGGGTAGCGGAGAGTGGAGACTAGGATAGGGCTACTAATAGTCTGAGAGGGGATATAAGTAGCAGGACACGGAGGGGACACGAAACAGAAAAGAGTCAAACGGAGATGGCGCAAGGTAGGCACGCTGGGAGGTAACGGGGTGAGTTAGCACAGAAAACAAGGCAAGATAAAATACAGAACTGACAAGCAGTTAGACAAAGAAATGCTGGAAAGCGAGGGACCTGAATCAAGCACAAGGTACAATTGACAAATCAGGCAAGGAGCAGGGGAAGAGGCAACCTGATTTATAGGAGGAGTACCGTAGAACTTCCGGGTCAGGATCCTTCAGGAGGGACGGAGCGACCGGGAACCAATCCGTGGAGATGCGCGTGCGCCGCAGAAGTCAGGAGGTGAAGCGCGCACGTGCACCTGATGGGAGCCAGGAGAGGGTGAAGAGACCGGAATCAAGGAGGGTGATGGACGCGCACACAGACCGGGCGCGCGCAAAGAGGAACGCCAGGAGCCGGGTGGAGGACCCGGAAGACGCGGCAGCAGCAGCAGGAGCTGCCGGGTAAGTATGTAGGCGGTTAGGAGGGGAAGCGGCAGGTGTGACATTTATTACCTATCATGTAGCTATTATCTATCATCTATCTATTATCTATCTATCTACCAATTATTATCTATCATCTATTTATCTATTATCTATTTATCTATCAATCTATTATCTAGTTATCATTTTTCTATCTTTCTATCTACTATCTATCTCATATCTATGTATCAACCTATCACACTTTTATTCACATTATCTCAGACTCTGTATATAATTTGTGGACAATCATGTTTTATTAGTTGGGCCTGCACATTCCCCCATGGTGTCACACTTACCAGATGATGCTCACACAATGGCCTTTTATACTGTAGGAAACATTTATAGAGGCATGGAAAGTTCTCTCGTTTCATTGTAATCATCCTTCGTGACTTGCCTCTTTGCCGGACACTGGATCTTACATCATCCATCATAGTGAGCCTGTTAGTCATTATCATCACTTGTATCCATGTACTGTGCAGTGGCGTCTTTAGGCTCTGTTCACAAGCAGAATTTTTGCAGCCAAAACCTGCTTTCTTGGCAATAAAAAAGCTATGTTCAAAAAGCAGGTTTTGCTGCAATTCTTCCCTGTGTTTGTGCAGATTACATGTGTGTTTTGTCCAAAGTACATGTTTAATAAAGTTAGTTGCATTAAAACAAAAAGAAAACTGCAAAAATGCAGCAAAATCTGCTGCATTTTTTTCACTTTATCATTGTTTTCTATGGGTAAAAAATGCTGCAAAAGCGCTGAAAAAATTGACATGTTTGCATATGTAAAAAAGGTGTCTCACTCATCTGACACAATCTCATTCAGGATTTCAGTTGCAGAAATATTCAGCAACATATAAATGAGATTTGTTGAGTTCTCATCTACTTTGCTGATGCAGTGTTATGCAGCAGATTATGCAAAGTGTGAATTTAGCCTTTGTGGGGCTTTAGCTCAGATTTCACCCTTTGGAATGGAAATAGTGAAGTCTACAACAAATAGGCAACAAAATCTACAACAGAATCTGCATGTAACAAATATCGATATCACGGCAGAATTTGCTGGAAATGCAGTGCAGAAAAATCCTCACCAAATCCTCACCAAACGTGAACTCAGCTTGGAAATAGACATGCTGTGGTCTGGAAAGAGGCGCCGCATGTCCATCTCCGCCGGTGATCCACAGGCATCTCTGGACGCATAGTGGACATGGCATTTCTTGAAATCCCATCCACTATGCTGTAACATCTGGACGTTGTGGGTTGGACATTGGATCACAGCTAGACACCAAAAGCTGCTACTGCCGCGGGCGGTGCCATCTTGGAGGAGGAATTTTTTTTTCTTCTCCAGTAAGATGGTGCCGCCAGCGCATGCGCAGTAGCAGCTGTCGGATCACAGGCATAGACACTGATAGCTGCTATTGCGCATGTGTGGCTGCCGCCATTTTCAAATTGTTTTTTTTTTCCCTAGCTGGATAACATCAAGAAAATGTATTATTGCCACACTAAACATGTGATTATGCTGCAGAGCAGGTGCCACAGCCAGCACCTGCCTGCAGAAGCATTTTTTTTGTTTCTTTCTTCAGTATGTTATGTATTCATTATGCAAACTAGGGGGCAGGTCACTTAGGGATCAGTGACCTGTCAGCAGTCTTCAGTATGAATATCTAATCAGAGCACACATACACCAACCCCGACGCACGAGAATCTCATTAACTACAAACTGAAAATAAAGATTAAAGAACAACCACAAGACGGATGTCATCACCCAAGATATCATTTTAATCAGTACAACGGCGTCGACCTGACACTGTCTGTAGGTTACTGTACAATCCTGCTGACAGGTTCCCTTTAACTTAGGGTACTGTCACACTCTGCAACTTTCCAACGATCACGACCAGCGATACGACCTGGCCGTGTTCGTTGGTAAGTCGCTGTGTGGTCGCTGGGGAGCTGTCACACAGACAGCTCTCCAGCGACTAACGATGCCGAAGGCCCCGGGACGTCACCGCTGTGCTCTGCTCTTACTTTACGGCCGGAAGTCAGTCAGAGCGGGAAGCAGACTGCGAGGGACCTGACGGACACCGGAATGTGAGTATGTACTGTTTGTTTTTTTTTTACTTTTACGATGGTAACCAGGGTAAACATCGGGTTACTAAGCGCGGCCCTGCGCTTAGTAACCCGATGTTTACCCTGGTTAAAAGCGAACGCATCGTTGGATCGGTGTCACACACACGATCCAACGATGACAGCGGGAGATCCAGCGACGAAAGAAAGTTCCAAACGATCTGCTATGACGTACGATTCTCAGCAGGGTCCCTGATCGCTGCTGCGTGTCAGACACAGCGATATCGTATGGATATCGCTGGAACGTCACGGATCGTACCGTCGTAGCGACAAAAGTGCCACTGTGAGACAGTACCCTTAAGTGCTGGAAATTCTGAACAAACATTCACCTAGAAGTAGAGCCAGCAAGGAAGTGCAGTGAAGGATTAATACATAAAGCCCAACCCAGAATGTGATAGGGCAAACCAAAATTGGAAAATAGAAAACATCTGGATAGGAGTTAACCAGGAAGGGAGAATAAAGACAAGAGGAACAATCAGCACTTGGCCAGGGAAGAAAAGGGCAGTCGCCCAGTAGCCCAGCAGAACCCACCATGAAGCAACAGGTCACCGGACAAAATACCCAAACTGAGTCATGCAATCACCTACTGCCTGCTGTGATTGTTGGATTCTGTGCCAACTGTTACCTATCATAGTAATCGTGCCTATGATAAGAAAACTGCTGAAAACTCTTCCTCCGTCTGGACCCAGGGTTTCCTAAATCGACAACGGCTGAATGGCTTCTACATTTCAGAAGACGTCCATATTGTCTATGACTTTGCTTATAATGGAAACTATACAAATAGCAGTTGAGCTCTATGTAAATCCCGGCTGGATTATTCTGTACGCCAGTTGGATCCTCTGAGTCCCTGGCGCAGCTCCAGAGCGTATATATAAATTATAAGCACATGCACCGAAATGTCTGAGATCATTGGATCATCGTATTCCTTAGTTCTTGGGCACAAAGTGTGGAGCAATAAAGTTTATTGTATCACTGGCGAGACTGCATGGAGTACAGGATCGGCAACCATTACGGCTGCGTTCAAACGGAATGAAAATAAAAACCATGGCATTTTTGCCTTTGCAGCACTTAATCTCATTTCCCAATATTCTGCTTACAATTGCAGCAATTAGCTGGAGTCCGAGAGGGAATCTGGTAGCAAGCATTCATTATCTCTAGAGCGCCACCCCAGGTGAAATTAAGAAATACACAGTTCCCATAAAAATCAGTGGGCTAGAAAAATAATACAAGGGGTGTTGTGCCCTTCAGAGGGGACACTTTGTGACTGTTATTCTTTAAGACTACATCGGCATTCAGGATGCAGTAAATTTTATTCTCTCATTGCATTTTGAATTTTTATTTTATTACTCAGCAGAGGTTTTCCTTTCTTTTTTTACATTTCGTTATTGTTTTATTTTGCATCATTTTTTGAACATAGTGTCTGATTAATTATGAAATTTTTGCCTGTTTTTTTGCCGGGTTTTTAGTGCTTTGTTCCTTTTTTTTGTTGTGCCATATTCATCTTCCTTTTTTTTTTAGTCTAGCTTACAGTCATATGAAAAAGTTTGGGCACCCCTATTAATCTTAAGCTTAATGTTTTATAAAAATTGTTTTTTTTTGCAACAGCTATTTCAGTTTCATATATCTAATAACTGTTGGACACAGTAATGTTTCTGCCTTGAAATGAGGTTTATTGTACTGACAGAAAATGTGCAATCTGCATTCAAACACAATTTGACAGGTGCATAAGTATGGGCACCCTTATCATTTTCTTGTTTTAAATACTCCTACCTACTTTTTACTGACTTACTAAAGCACTTTTTTTGGTTTTGTAACCTCATTGAGCTTTGAACTTCATAGCTAGGTGTATGCAATCATGAGAAAAGCTACTTAAAGTGGCCACTTGCAAGTTGTTCTCCTGTTTGAATCTCCTCTGAAGAGTGGCATCATGTGCTCCTCAAAACAACTGTCAAATTATCTGAAAACAAAGATTATTCAACATAGTTGTTCAGGGGAAGGATACAAAAAGCTGTCTAAGAGATTTAACCTGTCAATTTCCACTGTGAGGAACATAGTAAGGAAATGGAAGAACACAGGTACAGTTCTTGTTAAGGCCAGAAGTGGCAGGCCAAGAATAACATCAGAAAGGCAGAGAGGAAGAATGGTGAGATCAGTCAAGGACAATCCTCAGACCACCTCCAGAGAGCTGCAGCATCAACTTGCTGCAGATGGTGTCACTGTGCATCGGTCAACTATACAACACACTTTGCACAAGGAGAAGCTGTATGGGAGAGTGATGCGAAAGAAGCCGTTTCTGCAAGCACGCCACAAACAGAGTCGGCTGAGGTATGCAAATGCACATTTGGAGAAGCCAATTTCTTTTTGGAAGAAGGTCCTGTGGACTGATGAAACCAAGACTGAGTTGTTTGGTAATGCAAAAAGGCGTTATGCATGGCGGTAAAAAAACACAGTGCGTTGTATAGTTGACCGATGCACAGTGACACCATCTGCAGCAAGTTGATGCTGCAGATCTCTGGAGGTGGCCTGAGGATTGCCCTTGACTAATCTCACCATTCTTCTCTGCCTTCCTGATGTTTTTCTTGGCCTGCCACTTCTGGCCTTAACAAGAACTGTACCTGTGTTCTTCCATTTCCTTACTATGTTCCTCACAGTGGAAATGGACAGGTTAAATCTCTTAGACAGCTTTTTGTATCCTTCCCCTGAACAACTATGTTGAATAATCTTTGTTTTCAGATCATTTGACAGTTGTTTTGAGGAGCCCATGATGCCACTCTTCAGAGGAGATTCAAACAGGAGAACAACTTGCAAGTGGCCACTTTAAGTAGCTTTTCTCATGATTGCATACACCTAGCTATGAAGTTCAAAGCTCAATGAGGTTACAAAACCAAAAAAAGTGCTTTAGTAAGTCAGTAAAAAGTAGGTAGGAGTATTTAAAACAAGAAAATGATAAGGGTGCCCATACTTATGCACCTGTCAAATTTAGTTTGAATGCAGATTGCACATTTTCTGTTAGTACAATAAACCTCATTTCAAGGCAGAAACATTACTGTGTCCAACAGTTATTAGATATATGAAACTGAAATAGCTGTTGCAAAAAAAAACAAGTTTTATAAAACATTAAGCTTAAGATTAATAGGGGTGCCCAAACTTTTTCATATGACTGTATATGTTTTCTCTAAGTTTAGAACTTCCAGATGTTTTCATCTGATTTATCATTTACAACTTTTTAAGAAGTTGCAAAATTTGTTGACATGGACAAAATTTATGATACTGTACAGGTGGTAATGATTCTGAGAACCTTATATGTGTGCATGTTTTGTTTTATGACATTTCAGTAATAACAATTTTTTTTAGAGCAACTGCGATTGTACCTTTTTACATTTTTATTACTCTAAAATAGTATTTATTTTGTAATAAATATTATTACTATTATATTTTTAGATTGCATTGGCATACCTAAAACCATTAAATATGTCCTCGATACTGTAATGTATGCATACTCTGTTTTAAAGAGCATAAAGTAAATCATCCCTACATTTAAAAACAAAACATACAACCCTGCATTTATTAAATCTGCATTTACAGTTAAAGACTACCTGTAATTTTAGTTAACTTTAACAAGATGATGTGTGTGTACATGGGGAATAAACTCAATAGCAACATCAAGGAAAATGCACTCACTAGAAATCAATTTCAACATTAAGGACAGTATACAGCAGCACTGTGCAGGGTAGCAGTGAATCCAGCTATGGAGTGAGTCAAAATACTTACTAGAAAGCAGCAGCAGCATAGAGGACATTAAAAAGAAGTACAGAGCAGTCAAGCTTTGAATCCAACTTGGCAGTGTCGGGGTCGTAAACGACAATAAACTCTCATTCACCAGTCATTCCAAATTAAACTATAAGCATGTGGTACCGGGTAAGAATGAGTCAGACAGATAGCTGGTTCAATCTCAGTGCATGCTCGTGGATCCACACACATGTGTGTAACGGTCACAGCAACTGGCTTTATTTTAGAATACACAATACTATATTGAGTGTTAGGGGAAGGCGTGCATTAGGCGGGGTTTAAGCTAGCATTCAGTCTTTCTGATTTGCTCTGACATCTTCTGGTGGATCCTCCTTTTCTTCACATTCCTTAAGTTTCGATTTCCAAAGAAATGAATCTTAACCCTTCGGTCACTAACCTGAAACGAAACTGAACACTGGCAGCCATCTTTAAATACAATTACATTTGCATTAGCAGGGGAAAACTTATTGTTTCACAGTATAAGATATATAAAAGTACAAAGGTATATAAGAAAATATATTTTCACCTTGACAGCAGTATGATATACACTTACTTGAAAACAGCAGTATGGAGGATATTATACATTAGTAATGAGCTATGTAGCTGTGGATCCAGTATTAGGGTGAAATAAACACTTACTAGAAAGCATCTTCATTGAGGACATTATACAGCAGTATTGAGAAGAGCAGTGTAGCTGTGAATCCAGCACTGAGGTGAGAGAAAACACTTACTAGAAAACTGTAACAGGATCTATTTGTGTCTTCCTCTTCCTATCCTCTCACGTGCTCCCCCCTCTTCTTTCGCAGTCTATAGATTTCACACAGAAGCTGTAATCTGATCCCTCAGTGAGATGACAGTCCATCTTGTTTTGAACATGATTAATTATAGCAGGGGTTTTTTGAGTGAATGATAGCTTCAGGATGTGTGGGGAGCAAAAGAAGTGGCTCATAAGTGGAGAAAGAAGCAGATTCATTTGATAAGATATATTGCAATGTTTTTTTATATTCGTCTATGCAAAATTTGTTAAGTCAGCAACGATGATTTAAATTTCCTGGATCCCCACATATCCACTTTCATGTTGCAACATAATTATGCAGATTTGCTATTTAGGAAAGGCTAAGTTAATGATAATCTGTGGGAAATCAATGAAACCGCTATATACAAGACATTTGAAAAGGTTTAAGTAAAAAAAAAACGACAATTGATAGATGAGGGGTATATATTCAAGACTTTCATCTATTAACCAAAGTGGAGAACGGGTTTCTCGCCTGCTTTTTGGAATTGCTGTCATGCCCGCAAATGATATTACCAGCTTATTGATTTTAATAGACACTGTGTAATGCCTCATATCCCCTGTGGTGGCGCTACAGGTAAATAGGACATTTTCTTCCAGGTTTCCCTGATCAAGGATCTCAACAGGAACTGTCCTAAGTGAGCAAAAAAACAGAAGAACTTGACAGGGGAAATGCTAATCAGATGGTTCCTAGAGCGAGTCTGTCACCTGACGATTATATATGATGGGAAATAAAGTCTTTAAACCTGATAAATCTTTCAGTTCAGCCGTAATTTAGATAATTTAGAATAAGCGAGTGGAAAGTATCTAGACGTTCTGGAGAAGAGTGTAGACAAGTAGGATGAGTCTCTGAGAAGTCTCCTTGCACATGCCTGACTTGTTATGACACAAAGTGCAGCCTGTCCCCCGCAGCCACAGGTGAAATGTGCAATATATATTGCGTGCGCTTCGGGCACTAAAGGTGGAAATTCTCAGACAGGTGATAAGTAATATTGCAGGGGAATAAACAATGAAGCGAACGGGAGGGAGAAGACAAGCGGCTCGGAGGAATCAACGCTTCTTACTCTGCTTCTCCTCTTCAAGCTTTGTCATCATCCACCGTAGTGAAAGCCTGGAGCGCTACCGAACAAGACCGGGCAAATCCACGGCCTCCTGGCTCCTACCTGGGACTATCTGTATAGCGGTTATATAGCATTTCCACTCCAATTAAAAGAACGTAAATTCCTGGAAATCAGTTTCCGCGTCGTCTTCTCTGAAGTCTTTTATTTAGAAATTGATACATTGTCATCCATTATAGTGCCCACGGGGAATCAGACTCCGGGCCGGTAACACCTACCTGCCCTGCGCTGTAATAATGTGGCGCTGCTACATCAGATATGGAGACATTGCTATGGCCACTGTGTGGCTACTAAGTTTCCCTGTAGTGACTGTGGTGGGGACGTTGTCTGTGATTTCTAGAAATAGTCGACGACAGCCCCGAAACGATGGTGCTCATGCTCAACCCCCTCTCTACTGCCAGTGGTCGTACCCCATAGATCAACAAGGTATTACCTATCTTACCTGGTACCGTTACAACTTGGTGGACACCTTTTATTAAGAAAATATTGGCATTATGGAAAATGATAGCCCTATCTGTTGGAAGCATGGTCCACTGGCATGGCTAGGCACTGGAACTTGGAGTCTTGTCCCACCACCATAACTGTACCACATACTTACAAGATTGCTGCTTCCTAGTGAATATGCCACAATAGCATGGGGTCGGTCACATAGGCGGGTTACTCTAAGTGCAAAATGGGCAGCAGGGTCTCTAGCACCCAAGATTAGGAGCAGTGCACATGACCTGGACTTGTGGCCAGATGGGTAAGTGTCACTCTCAAATCTGTCAGTGCTAATGTCAACTTGATACAGCTAGATCCACTTTCCGTCTTGTAAAACGCAGGTCTAGATGTCAGAATCCTGGCACAGGCGGTGCCATGACTTTGCCATCGCTGCTTTGCTCCGCCTGTGTAAGCGTGCTCTATGTGCAGGGGAGACTAGGAGTCAGTCACTTGGATTGAGTTCAAAGGTGGCATGTCTTGGCATGTCTCACATTACTGATTTGCCATGCAGATGCCACAAAGTTGCTAATGCATGTAGAAAAGCCGCGGAGACACCATCACGTGTTTCTCAACGCAAGCAATGAATAGCCAGGTCTTTCACCGGGAAGGAACAACCACGGGAAGGGCAGCATCCAATAAAGGAAAACCACCTATGCCAAAACATGGTATCCATCCACAGACAGCTGTTTCGGGGTATTTGCCCCTCATCAGTGTGGAGTAGGAAACTGGCTATTAGGAGCAGTGCCTAGTGAAAAGACTATAAACATAAGGATGAATGACCTCCGGGAGATCAAAACATCCAACACCGTGGAGACACCATCACGTGTTTCTCAACAGGAAGAGAAACACGTATGGCATAGGTGGTTTTCCTTTATTGGATGCTGCCCTTCCCGTGGTTGTTCCTTCCCGGTGAAAGACCTGGCTATTCATTGCTTGCGTTGAGAAACACGTGATGGTGTCTCCGCGGCTTTTCTACATGCATTTGCATATTTCCCTTTAGGGATGGGGGGCAGTGTTCTGGATCACTACGTTGAGAAACACGTGATGGTGTCTCCGCGGTGTTGGATGTTTTGATCTCCCCGAGGTCATTCATCCTTATGTTTATACTCTTTTCACTAGGCACTGCTCCTAATAGCCAGTTTCCTACTCCACACAGATGAGGGGCAAATACCCCAAAACAGCTGTCTGTGGATGGATACCATGTTTTGGCATAGGTGGCTTTCCTTTATTGGATGCTACCCTTCCCGTGGTTGTTCCTTCCCGGTGAAAGACCTGGCTATTCATTGCTTGCGTTGAGAAACACGTGATGGTGTCTCCGCTGCTTTTCTACATGCATTTGCATATTTCCCTTTAGGGATGGGGCAGTGTTCTGGATCACTGCGTTGAGAAACACGTGATGGTGTCTCCGCGGTGTTGGATGTTTTGATCTCCCCGAGGTCATTCATCCTTATGTTTACAAAGTTGCTAATGACTTTACCTTTAGTGTATGTGCATACAATTTTTTCAAGAGGAAACCACCGGACAAAGCGTCGTACAGCAAAAAAATAACATAATGCGCAGCAATGTAAAAACGACATCGCTGTGCACATGTTCATACTTTTGTTACTTTTTAACAACTTTGCGGATTCCACCCTGTAACAAGAAGTGGCATGTTCATTCTTCTACGTTTTCTGCCGCAAAAACGATGGCAAAACCGTCAGCGAAGCCACTTTAGAAACAAACGGGTGGCTTTTTCCTGAAGCGGTTTCTTCTAGGAAAACATCAGCAGCGGGTCTGCCTGCATCTTAGGCCGGTTTCACACGTCAGTGATTCCGGTACGTGAGGTGTCAGTTTTCTCACGTACCGGAGACACTGACACACGTAGACACATTAAAATCAATGTGTCTCTGCACATGTCAGTGTGTTTTCACGGACCGTGTGTCCGTTTGAAAAACACGGAGACATGTCAGTGTTCGTGGGAGCGCACGGATCACACGGACCCAATAAAGTCAATGGGTCCGTGTAAAACACGTACCGCACACGGATGCTGTCCGTGTGCCGTCCGTGTGCCATGCAGGAGACAGCGCTACAGTAAGCGCTGTCCCCCCAGCGTGGTGCTGAAGCCGCCATTCATTTCTTCTCTCCAGCAGCGTTCGCTGGAGAGAAGAAATGAAAAATCATTGTTTTTTGTTTTTTTTTAGCGGTAGAAATAAAGATCTTGGTCACCACCCCCCTCCCACCCCCTGGAAAGAAAATACTCACCCGGCTCCCTCGAAGCGTCCTCTCCGCGCCGCAGCTTGTCCTGTATGAGCGGTCACGTGGTGCCGCCCATTACAGTGATGAATATGCGGCTCCCACCTCCCATTCGAGGGAGCCGGGTGAGTATTTTCTTTCCAGCGGGCGGGCGCACAGGGGGTGGGAGGGGGGTGGTGACCAAGATCTTCATTTCTACCGCTAAAAAAACCAAAAAACAATGATTTTTCATTTCTTCTCTCCAGCGAACGCTGCTGGAGAGAAGAAATGAATGGCGGCTTCAGCACCCAAAGCAGGGGACACCGCTTACTGTAGCGCTGTCTCCTGCACGGTCCGTGTGGTAACCAGTCGGCACAAGGGCGGCACACGGCTGCTGCACGTGTGCCACACTGATGTGCCACGTGAGCTCACGGACACACGGACACAGATAACTCCGGTACCGATTTTACCGGTACCGGAATTATCTGGACGTGTGGGACAGGCCTTAAAGATGTTGTATGCACATAAGCTAAGGAATTTACTGAAAATCCGCATTTAATGCCGAGAAAATCAGATTTTGCATCAGATTTGTCAGGTGTCACCCTACAACTCTTAAATTGTAGTCCCTTTAAATTATTTGACATAGATGTAAATGGAGCAAAACTCAGCGCATCCGGCTTTTTGTTCTTTGTGCCCTTTTCCTGTTACTTAGTATCAACAAAGTATATTTACTTATTACGTTTCTTCAGTGATTGCCGGGCAGTCAGCGTATGGGTGGAGCACCCGGATGTGTCAGCTAGGCCGAGCACTGCTTTTACACATAAAAGCGATGCCTCAGTGCCATCCTCTGCCTCTTAACTGTATGTGCACTTATGCAAGAAAAAAACAACAACAAACATATAGTATATACACACACACACACGTTGCTTTAATGCATATAAATAAAGCTTGACAAATATTTCTAATTATCTTTTTCTGTATGCAGCTCATATACTTATGTATTGTATCCCCATAGTATGCATAAGGATTCATTGAGATCCGGAACCCCTAAAAGGGAGCTCTGGTGATCCTTGAGATCTGCAGAACCCTGTCTTGAATAGAAGTGAGTTGATCCTGCATGGCCTCCATTCATTGTCTATGGGACTGCAGGAAATAGCGGAGTGCTGCACTCGGTTTTCTCCAAGAGTCTCACATGCAATAGTGCAGAGAATGAGAATGTGCAGCTCCGCTCTATTCAAGACAGAGCTACAGAGCCCGGATCGTGGGAATCCAGGACACCAATCTGAGGATCCAGAGGTGGGACCCCCAGCAATCAGGGGGGTTATCACCTATCTTATGGATGTAAATTGGGTAATTTGGGGCCCCCTTTCTCATTCTCTAGGCAATCAGACCCCAGGGAGTTACCTCTCTTATGGATGCAGATTTGGCCCCCCAGCGAGTCACCTATCTTATGGATGCAGATTTGGACCCGCAGCGAGTCACCTATCTTATGGACGCAGATTTGGCCCGCAGCGAGTCACGTATCTTATGGATGCAGATTTGGACCCGCAGCGAGTCACCCATCTTATAGATGCAGATTTCGATCCGCAGTGAGTCACCTATCTTATGGACGCAGATTTGGCCCGCAGCGAGTCACGTATCTTATGGATGCAGATTTGACCCCCCAGCCAGTCACCTATCTTATGGATGCAGATTTGGACCCCCAGCGAGTCACATATCTTATGGACGCAGATTTGTACCTGTAGCGAGTCACCCATCTTATGGATGCAGATTTGGCCCCCTAGCGAGTCACCTATCTTATGGATGCAGATTTGGCCCCCTAGCGAGTCACCTATCTTATGGATGCAGATTTGGACCGCAGCGAGTCACCTATCTTATGGACGCAGATTTGGCCCGCAGCGAGTCACCTATCTTATGGATGCAGATTTGGACCCGCAGCGAGTCACCTATCTTATGGGTGCAGATTTGGCCCACAGCGAGTCACCTATCTTATGGATGCAGATTTGGCCCGCAGCGAGTCACCTATCTTATGGACGCAAATTTGGACCACAGCGAGTCACCTATTTTATGGATGCAGATTTGGACCCGCAGCGAGTCACCTATCTTATGGACGCAGATTTGGCCCGCAGCGAGTCACCTATCTTATGGACGCAGATTTGGACCCACAGCGAGTCACCTATCTTATGGATGCAGATTTGACCCCCCCAGCCAGTCACCTATCTTATGGATGCAGATTTGGCCCGCAGCGAGTCACCCATCTTATGGATGCAGATTTGGACCCGCAACAAGTCACCCATCTTATGGGTGCAGATTTGGCCCACAGAGAGTCACCTATCTTATGGATGCAGATTTGGCCCGCAGCGAGTCACCTATCTTATGGATGCAGATTTGGACCCGCAGCGAGTCACCTATCTTATGGATGCAGATTTGGACCCGCAGCGAGTCACCTATCTTATGGATGCAGATTTGGACCTGCAGCGAGTCACCCATCTTATGGATGCAGATTTGGCCCACAGCGAGTCACCTATTTTATGGATGCAGATTTGGCCCGCAGCGAGTCACCTATCTTATGGATGCAGATTTGGCCCACAGCGAGTCACCTATTTTATGGATGCAGATTTGGCCCACAGAGAGTCACCTATCTTATGGATGCAGATATGGCCTGCAGCGAGTCACCCATCTTATGGATGCAGATTTGGCCCACAGCGAGTCACCTATTTTATGGATGCAGATTTGGCCCGCAGCGAGTCACCTATCTTATGGATGCAGATTTGACCCCCCCAGCCAGTCACCTATCTTATGGATGCAGATTTGGCCCACAGCGAGTCACCTATTTTATGGATGCAGATTTGGCCCGCAGCGAGTCACCTATCTTATGGATGCAGATTTGGCCCACAGCGAGTCACCTATTTTATGGATGCAGATTTGGCCCACAGAGAGTCACCTATCTTATGGATGCAGATTTGGCCTGCAGCGAGTCACCCATCTTATGGATGCAGATTTGGCCCACAGCGAGTCACCTATTTTATGGATGCAGATTTGGCCCGCAGCGAGTCACCTATCTTATGGATGCAGATTTGACCCCCCCAGCCAGTCACCTATCTTATGGATGCAGATTTGGCCCACAGCGAGTCACCTATCTTATGGATGCAGATTTGGACCTGCAGCGAGTCACCTATTTTATGGATGCAGATTTGGACCCACAGCGAGTCACCTATCTTATGGATGCAGATTTGGACCCGCAGCGAGTCACCTATCTTATGGATGCAGATTTGACCCCCCAGCCAGTCACCTATCTTATGGATGCAGATTTGGACCCACAGCGAGTCACCTATCTTATGGATGCAGATTTGACCCCCCAGCCAGTCACCTATCTTATGGATGCAGATTTGGATCCGCAGTGAGTCACCTATCTTATGGACGCAGATTTGACCCGCAGCGAGTCACATATCTTATGGATGCAGATTTGACCCCCCAGCCAGTCACCTATCTTATGGATGCAGATTCGGCCCGCAGCGAGTCACCTATCTTATGGACGCAGATTTGGACCAGCAGCGAGTCACCCATCTTATGGATGCAGATTTGGCCCGCAGCGAGTCACCTATCTTATGGACGCAGATTTGGACCTGCAGCGAGTCACCTATCTTATGGACGCAGATTTGGACCTGCAGCGAGTCACCTATCTTATGGACGCAGATTTGGACCAGCAGCGAGTCACCTATCTTATGGACGCAGATTTGGACCCGCAGCGAGTCACCTATCTTATGGATGCAGATTTGGACCCGCAGCGAGTCACCCATCTTATGGATGCAGATTTGGCCCACAGCGAGTCACCGATGTTATGGATGCAGATTTGGACCCGCAACAAGTCACCCATCTTATGGATGCAGATTTGGCCCACAGAGAGTCACCTATCTTATGGATGCAGATTTGGCCCGCAGCGAGTCACCTATCTTATGGATGCAGATTTGGACCGCAGAGAGTCACCGATGTTATGGATGCAGATTTTGACCCGCAGCGAGTCACCTATCTTATGGATGCAGATTTGGACCTGCAGCGAGTCACCTATCTTATGGATGCAGATTTGGCCCGCAGCGAGTCACCTATTTTATGGATGCAGATTTGGACCCACAGCCAGTCACCTATCTTATGGATGCAGATTTGACCCCCCCAGCTAGTCACCTATCTTATGGATGCAGATTTGAATCCGCAGCGAGTCACCTATCTTATGGATACAGATTTGGACCCACAGCCAGTCACCTATCTTATGAATGCAGATTTGGATCCGCAGCGAGTCACCTATCTTATGGATGCAGATTTGACCCCCCCAGCCAGTCACCTATCTTATGAATGCAGATTTGGATCCGCAGCGAGTCACCTATCTTATGGATGCAGATTTGACCCCCCCAGCCAGTCACCTATCTTATGGATGCAGATTTGACCCCCCCAGCCAGTCACCTATCTTATGGATGCAGATTTGGCCCGCAGAGAGTCACCCATCTTATGGACGCAGATTTGGACCCACAGCCAGTCACCTATCTTATGGATGCAGATTTGACCCCCCCAGCCAGTCACCTATCTTATGGATGCAGATTTGGATCCGCAGCGAGTCACCTATCTTATGGACGCAGATTTGACCCCCCAGCCAGTCACCTATCTTATAGACGCAGATTTGGACCCACAGCGAGTCACCTATCTTATGGATGCAGATTTGACCCCCCCAGCCAGTCACCTATCTTATGGATGCAGATTTGGCCCGCAGCGAGTCACCTATTTTATGGATGCAGATTTGGACCCACAGCCAGTCACCTATCTTATGGATGCAGATTTGGATCCGCAGCGAGTCACCTATCTTATGGACACAGATTTGGACCCACAGCCAGTCACCTATCTTATGGATGCAGATTTGGCCCACAGTGAGTCACCGATGTTATGGATGCAGATTTGGACCCGCAACAAGTCACCCATCTTATGGGTGCAGATTTGGCCCACAGAGAGTCACCTATCTTATGGATGCAGATTTGGCCCGCAGAGAGTCACCTATCTTATGGATGCAGATTTGGACCCGCAGCGAGTCACCTATCTTATGGATGCAGATTTGGACCTGCAGCGAGTCACCCATCTTATGGATGGGATGCAGATTTGGCCTGCAGCGAGTCACCCATCTTATGGATGCAGATTTGGCCCACAGCGAGTCACCTATCTTATGGATGCAGATTTGGCCCGCAGAGAGTCACCTATCTTATGGATGCAGATTTGGACCCGCAGCGAGTCACTTGTCTTATGGATGCAGATTTGGCTGGCAGCGAGTCACCTATTTTATGGATGCAGATTTGGACCCGCAGCGAGTCACTTGTCTTATGGATGCAGATTTGGACCCGCAGCGAGTCACCTATCTTATGGATGCAGATTTGGACCCGCAGCAAGTCACGTATCTTATGGATGCAGATTTGGACCCGCAGCGAGTCACCCATCTTATGGATGCAGATTTGGACCCGCAGCAAGTCACGTATCTTATGGATGCAGATTTGGACCCGCAGCGAGTCACCCATCTTATGGATGCAGATTTGGACCCGCAGCAAGTCACGTATCTTATGGATGCAGATTTGGACCCGCAGCCAGTCACCTATCTTATGGATGCAGATTTGGACCCGCAGCAAGTCACGTATCTTATGGATGCAGATTTGGACCCGCAGCGAGTCACCCATCTTATGGATGCAGATTTGGACCCGCAGCAAGTCACGTATCTTATGGATGCAGATTTGGACCCGCAGCGAGTCACCCATCTTATGGATGCAGATTTGGACCCGCAGCAAGTCACGTATCTTATGGATGCAGATTTGGACCCGCAGCGAGTCACCCATCTTATGGATGCAGATTTGGACCCGCAGCAAGTCACCTATCTTATGGATGCAGATTTGGACCCGCAGCGAGTCACCTATCTTATGGATGCAGATTTGGACCCGCAGCGAGTCACCTATCTTATGGATGCAGATTTGGACCCGCAGCGAGTCACCTATGTTATGGATGCAGATTTGGACCCGCAGCGAGTCACCCATCTTATGGATGCAGATTTGGACCCGCAACAAGTCACGTATCTTATGGATGTGCAGCGCCCCAGAGTCCTGGTCGTTGCAGTAATGTCGCTCTGCCACTAAGGGGAGCGATGTTACGTCTGATTGCACTAAAGGAGTTTCTCTGACCAGGTAACACTCACACTACACTTCACACTCCGGCCACCAGGGGGGGTGGTTCTATCTAGTAGGCCACTCCTCACACTCTGGTGAAACTGGGGGTTGGACAGGAAGAGAAGAGAGAAGTAACTGGGAAGAGCTAGTGAGAGGACCTGTCAGGGATGGGATCCTGGCAGACTCCTAAGAGCAGAACTAACCAGTGAACAACGGGAATACAGAAAAGAGGCATTAGGACCAGAAGGAGTCGTGCTGTTAGACCGAGGCAACATCCTTCTGAGGCGCAAACAGTCGGTGGCCGGAACGCCGAGCAAGTAAGAGACTCTAAGTACTACTGCAAACCACGGCCGGACAGCCAATTATAGGTTGGCTGTCTCACACAAATCACCTAAGCAGACAACGGAGGCAGCTGTGGGAGAGGGGCGACTCTAGGGTCCCGGAAGAACTCCAGGCCTACCCCGTCATACGGGTGCGTCCTACCATATCACCTGGGGGACGGAGAGAACGAACATCAGAGACAGACAGAATCAGTTGTGAGGACTATCCCGGGAGCCCAGCAGGGAAGGACTACAACACACAGCGCTAGAAGGTAGACACTGATTCCCACCTGTAAAGAGAACTCCTGATGTGCCTTTGGACCGGCCGGTCTCAAACAGCCCTGTTGACAGCGCTCTGGACTGAGGACTCTAAAACCTTCAGTAAAGAGGTAAATAGACTGCAACCTGGTGTCCTCGTTATTTACTGCACCGCAACACCATCCATATCCATTATTCACTGTACGCCCCTCAGCAGGGTCACGGACCGGGCCTAGCCACCGTGACAACCCCAGAGCAGAGACTCAGTGGCCCGGTACCGGGTACCCCTCGGCCCTGCGGCAGTGGGGGCGCTGCAACTTGGCGTCACGAACAGGATCTACTTAAGCCTGAAGAATCAGGTCATGTGTGCTTTGGAACTGTGATTTATTGTGCTTGGACTGTGTATTGCCATTTACCGCCAAAATTCGCCATTGCCGCGCACGGAGGGAGGAGCCTCAGCTTCGTGGGCGGAACTGGCCAAAAGAAGCGCGGAACGGAAAGCGCGGTAAGGCGCCAATCCCGGAAGAGGAACTCCGACCTCCAGCAGGTTAGTGGGAGGAAGGGACAGCCATGTCCGAGTCGGGAGGAG
Organism: Ranitomeya variabilis; assembly: GCF_051348905.1. Lineage (NCBI taxonomy): Eukaryota > Metazoa > Chordata > Amphibia > Anura > Dendrobatidae > Ranitomeya > Ranitomeya variabilis. Next base: position 427,237,377 of record NC_135233.1, on the reverse strand, counting down.
AGGAGGTGGCGGCCGCAGCCGCGGACGCAGGGGCAGCTCCGGTCCCCGCAGCGGGCGATGCCGCGGCCCTAATACCACCACCGGTTGCCGCAGAACCCGCTGTTCCCCTCAGCCAGTCGGACGCTGCCGCTAACACAAAAGCCATAATGCCCTTCTCTATGCCGTACCTGCCCGGAGCGGCCTGGCTCCCACGATACTCTGGGGAGTCGCATACATTCACTGACTTTAAGGAAGGGCTCTGCAGCCTGCTCGAGTTCTATCCCCTGACAGAGCCGCAGAAGGTTCATATGATAACTGGCCAACTCTTTGGGGCGGCTCTGAGAGAACTGAAGTCCTGGCCCGCCGAGGATAAGGGAACTGCACAGCAGATTTTTGCAAAGCTTAAAGCCACCTTCGATACTCGCACTGCTACAGAAATTAAACTGACTTTCTATGGATGCAAACAGAGACCGCAGGATAGCTTACGGGACTATGCCCTTAATCTCCAGGAGGCGATGTGGGCCATTAAGCAGAGTGACCCCGGCAGCATGCAGGATGAGGATAAACTCCTGAAGGAGCGGTTCATTGAGGGGCTCCTGTGCAGTCACCAGCGGGGCCAATTGCACTTCCTGGCCATGCAAAATCCAGACTTGACTTTTGCGCAATTCAAAGATAAAGCTATCCAGGCATTGCAGGAGCGACAGCCCAGCCGCGCAGTACCACCCAGGCGCCCCGCTCTCACATACCACCAGGAGGTGGCATCGGATACCCCAGTTACCGCGGAGGCCAACGCCCAGAGCTTCGAGGACGACTCCCCTGCAGGACTCCGTCTTCAGATGCAGGAGCTGACCAAGAGCGTTGCTGCCCTAGCCCGGACGGTGCAGTCCCTACAGGAGGCCCCCAAGGAAAAGATCCAGCTAGCCTCCAGACCAGAAGATATCCCCTGGACGCGACAGAAGAGGACCCCACCGACCAGAGGCCGGGACAGCGATCACTTCCATCAGGACGGACGACCCATCTGCCGCCGCTGTCACCAGGTGGGCCACCTTGCAAGGTACTGTCCTTTAAACGAGCAACCCCTGGGGCAAAGGGCCAACCCCCAGGAGTAGGACGGTCAGGCCCGCAGCATTGGAGAACCAAGTATATTGGAGGACGACCAGTTCTCCCTGTAGTGGTTGATGGAATCCCCTTGAACGCTTTGCTGGACACCGGTTCTCAGGTGACGACTATACCTTACGTGCTTTATAAACAGTATTGGGAGGACACTGATATTACTCGTGGCCCTGACGATGATTTCACCATAATAGCCAGTAATGGTCAGCCGTTGCCACCAGTGGGGTATAAGGAGGTCACCATCAAGGTGGGGCGGGTGGAATTGAAAGCCCAAGGGATTGTGATTGTTGATATTGATCGTCGAGAATGTAATCCCATGATGACTCTTGGTACTAATGTTATAGAAAATTGTCTTGCAGAAGTTATTGTTTTGTTGCAACAGGTGGCAGAAACCGCTGGCCACAGTGAGCAACGTGCCCTGCAGAAGGAAATCAGAGCTCTGATGCAGAGACAGCAGGTAGAGCTGACTGGTGGTGAGATTGGTCGTGTCACTGTGAGTGATTCAAACCCCATCGCGATACCCCCCAGGAGTGAAATGTTAATATGGTGTCGGACAGCCATAGGCCTCAGGGGAAAGGACTACCAGGCCTTGGTAGAACCCGTATACTCAGACAATAGGCCTACTATTCTGACAGCCCTGGGGGTGGTCGATGTTCGCCAGGGGAGAGTACCCGTACGTGTACTCAATTGTGGGGAGGAAGAGGTTCACCTCACCAAGTATGCCACGCTCGCCAAATTATTCACTGTTAATAATAGTGTGATACAGACACCTGAACCCTTGGTCCCGTCAAACGTGGCGGAGGACAACGGTTCTGCAGAGCACTCGAAAGATTGGTGTCGGGAATTGCATGTGGGCACTGACTCTACCCCATCCCATCAAAAACAGGGAGCCTACAGAGTGGTACACGAGTACGAGCAGGTATTCAGCAAACACCCCTTAGATTTTGGGCAGGTGAAAGGGATCCAACATCATATCCCCACGGGAGATCACCGACCCATAAAAGAGAGATATCGCCCTGTACCCCCAGCTCATTACCAGTGTGCCAAGGACATGTTGCGGGAAATGAAGGAGGCTGGGGTGGTGAGAGACAGCTGTAGCCCCTGGGCAGCTCCGTTAGTCCTTGTTAAAAAGAAAGATGGTACAATGAGAATGTGTGTTGATTACAGGCAGTTGAATTGCATTACACATAAGGACGCATACCCACTGCCCAGGATAGAGGAGTCTCTGGCTGCCTTAAAATCTGCTAACTACTTCTCTACCTTAGATCTCACCAGTGGGTACTGGCAGGTTCCTGTAGCGGAGGCGGACAAAGAGAAGACAGCCTTCACGACACCAATGGGTCTCTGCGAATTCAATTACATGCCCTTCGGATTGTGCAATGCTCCCGGGACGTTCCAGAGGATGATGGAGTGCTGCCTGGGACACATGAACTTCGAAACCGTGCTGCTGTATTTGGATGATGTCATTGTCTTCTCTAAGACCTACGAAGACAATCTGAAGCACCTGGCCGAGGTGTTTGAAGCCCTGTCCAACTTTGGCTTAAAGGTGAAACCGTCCAAGTGTCATCTGCTGAAACCTAAAGTGCAGTACCTGGGCCATGTGGTGAGCGCTGAAGGAGTGGCCCCAGACCCCGACAAGGTCACGGTGATCAAGGACTGGCCAAAGCCCAGTGACCTTCACGAAGTCCGGCAGTTCCTCGGGCTGGTAGGCTATTACCGGAGGTTCATTAAGGACTTTACCAAGAAGGCCGCACCCTTGCAAAACCTGTTGGTGGGCCAACCAAAGAGGACCAAGGGGAGGAACACCCCCTTTGATTGGAATGAGGAGCTGGAGGGATCCTTCACTTGTTTGAAGTCGGCACTGACGGGAGAAGAGGTACTGGCTTACCCCGAATACGACCAACCGTTTGTGCTGTACACAGATGCCAGCAATGTGGGATTAGGAGCCGTACTGTCCCAGGTCCAGAAAGGCAAAGAAAGGGTGATCGCTTACGCCAGCAGGAAACTCTGTCCCACGGAAAGAAACCCTGATAACTACAGTTCCTTTAAGCTGGAATTCCTTGCCATCGTCTGGGCAGTGACAGAGAGGTTCAAACACTACCTGGCCTCCGCGAAATTCACCGTCTTCACGGATAACAATCCGCTAACGCATCTGGATACTGCCAAACTCGGGGCCTTGGAACAGCGGTGGATGGCCCGGCTGTCCAACTACGATTTCACCATCAAGTACCGGGCAGGACACAAGAATGCCAATGCCGATGCCTTGTCCCGAATGCCCAATTTGCCAGAAACGGGAGAAGACCCGGAGGCAATTGAAGAGGTGGAGCTGCCTGCATTCCATCGCCCCAAAGCCACTCAGAACTCTCATCATGTGAAGAACAGGCACAGGAACCAACCGGATGCCACGCTGAATCCCCTGCCCCATCACGGATGGGCGGAAACTCAGGATGGTGACCCCGCGGTCCGTCGGGTGAAAGAGCTCTTGACGCAGGCAGGGTTGCATCCCGGTCCAGATGATCCACAGGAAACCCAACAGCTGTGGAAGGGGAGAAGCAAACTGTTTATCCATGATGGCAAGCTGTGCAGGAGGAGCATCGACCCACGTACTCATGAATTGGTGTGGCAGATAGTGGTGCCAAGGCGAGATGCGCCCATGGTTCTGGGAGCCTACCACGATGGAGCCGGACACTTCGGATGGAGGAAGCTAGAGAGGCTACTCCGAGGGAGGTTCTATTGGATTGGCATGAAGAGAGCCATTGAGAAGTGGTGTCGGGAGTGCGGTCCATGTAGCCTACGCAGGAAGGACCGTGGCAGCCAACGGGCTCCCCTGCAGCCTATCATCACCAAACGGCCGCTCGAACTGGTCGCGCTGGATCATGTGAAGTTGACACCTAGCCGGTCAGGCTATATCTACGCCCTTACCATCGTAGATCACTACTCCAGATTTTTGGTGGTTGTACCTGTCAAGGATCTAACGGCCAGGACTGCCGCCAAGGCCTTCCAGCAGTACTTTTGTAGGCCCCATGGCTACCCAGAGAAGGTACTGACCGATCAGGGACCAGCATTCGAAGCAGAAGTGTTCCAAGAGTTCTGCCAACTGTACGGGTGTAAGAAGATCCGAACCACGCCGTACCATCCTCAAACCAATGGGATGTGCGAAAAGATGAACCAGGTGGTGATCGACTTATTGAAGACCTTGCCCGTAGAGGAACGGAACCTGTGGCCGACAAAGTTGCCTGACTTGGTGGATATCTACAATCACATCCCAGTAAATTCCACCAACTGTACTCCAGCGTACCTAATGAGGGGGAGGCCTAGCCAGTTACCCGTTGATCTGGACATGGGGGTCCTAGTCCCCGAAGATACCTCGCCGGATGCAGATTGGGATGCAGAAAGGCAGCGAAGGTACCGCAAAGTACAGGAGTGCGTGGAAAGAAGTCTCGCCCAGGCTAGGCAAAAACAAGAAAGGGACTACAACCAGCACGCTCCTGCGATTCCCCTGTCACCTGGTGAGCAAGTACTTAAACGAAAGAGGAGACTACACAAGCTCGATGACCAATGGGAAGCGGAACCGTACACCATCCTGCCATCCGACTTCGACAACACGAAGGTCTGTCTCATCAGCAAGGACAGAGGGGAGACCTCGACAGCGGTATCCAGGGATCACCTTAAGGTCTGCCCCGATAAGTTGAGAGAGAGGGACACGGCCCCAAGAATCTCCCCGCCGGTGGAAAAGGAGAAGATGATCCATACCGTCCTTGGTGACTTTCCCCAGTCCTGGACTCGGATAAATCAGGCCATCGTGGTACCTGTTCTAACGTTTCCACAGCCGGACCCACCAGAAGCGATGGTGGTACCAGATCATCCGGCCCCCCAACCTCAACAAGCCCTACCTGCAGATGCCATGCCAACCATTGAACCGGCAAATCCTCCCTCTGCTATCAGTGAATCTGCTGTACCCACTGTTGATAGCAGCAGCTCTGAGAGCCCCAACCTGCCAGTGCTACCCAGACTCACTAGAAGTGTAGCTAGAAGACAGTGCACTACACCAGCGGTAGCAAGCATAGCGGGCCCTGTTAGGCCAATAGCAACCCCTGCGCTGCGAAGGTCCACACGCAGCACTCAGAACCAAACTCCCCTCCGCTACAAAACTTGGAGGTATTAGCGAGGGCTGCTATTTACTCGAAAATGTTTGTGTGCATATCTTTTGTTACAGGTTTTAAAATGGACAATAGAGTAATGGACGGTGAATTGCTCAAAAACTTTCAAAAGGGGACCCCTTTGTTTACCCGGGGTCCCCGTTGTTTCAACCATTGAACTGAGAGTCATAAACTGTGCATGACCTAACTTTTGCAACGTTCAAGAGTCCTCACCTCCCATAAAGGGAAGCACTGTTATGTTTAATTGTTTATGCTATTTCAAAATTTTGTGTGTTTTCTGTTAACATGTATTGTTGTTCTTGTTTTCCCAGTCCGGGAGTACTGGATTTAACCGGGGGGGAGTGCAGCGCCCCAGAGTCCTGGTCGTTGCAGTAATGTCGCTCTGCCACTAAGGGGAGCGATGTTACGTCTGATTGCACTAAAGGAGTTTCTCTGACCAGGTAACACTCACACTACACTTCACACTCCGGCCACCAGGGGGGGTGGTTCTATCTAGTAGGCCACTCCTCACACTCTGGTAAAACTGGGGGTTGGATAGGAAGAGAAGAGAGAAGTAACTGGGAAGAGCTAGTGAGAGGACCTGTCAGGGATGGGATCCTGGCAGACTCCTAAGAGCAGAACTAACCAGTGAACAACGGGAATACAGAAAAGAGGCATTAGGACCAGAAGGAGTCGTGCTGTTAGACCGAGGCAACATCCTTCTGAGGCGCAAACAGTCGGTGGCTGGAACGCCGAGCAAGTAAGAGACTCTAAGTACTACTGCAAACCACGGCCGGACAGCCAATTATAGGTTGGCTGTCTCACACAAATCACCTAAGCAGACAACGGAGGCAGCTGTGGGAGAGGGGCGACTCTAGGGTCCCGGAAGAACTCCAGGCCTACCCCGTCATACGGGTGCGTCCTACCATATCACCTGGGGGACGGAGAGAACGAACATCAGAGACAGACAGAATCAGTTGTGAGGACTATCCCGGGAGCCCAGCAGGGAAGGACTACAACACACAGCGCTAGAAGGTAGACACTGATTCCCACCTGTAAAGAGAACTCCTGATGTGCCTTTGGACCGGCCGGTCTCAAACAGCCCTGTTGACAGCGCTCTGGACTGAGGACTCTAAAACCTTCAGTAAAGAGGTAAATAGACTGCAACCTGGTGTCCTCGTTATTTACTGCACCGCAACACCATCCATATCTATTATTCACTGTACGCCCCTCAGCAGGGTCACGGACCGGGCCTAGCCACTGTGACAACCCCAGAGCAGAGACTCAGTGGCCCGGTACCGGGTACCCCTCGGCCCTGCGGCAGTGGGGGCGCTACAGATGCAGATTTGGACCCGCAGCGAGTCACCTATCTTATGGATGCAGATTTGGACCCGCAGCGAGTCACCAATCTTATGGATGCAGATTTGGACCCGCAGCGAGTCACCTATCTTATGGATGCAGATTTGGACCCACAGCGAGTCACCTATCTTATGGATGCAGATTTGGACCCACAGCGAGTCACCTATCTTATGGATGCAGATTTGGACCCACAGCGAGTCACCTATCTTATGAATGCAGATTTGGACCCCCTCTCTCATTCTCTTGGCAATCAGACCCTCAGTGATTTATCACTTATCCAGTTATTTATGGTGCAATATCTTTAAAGAGTAACGCTTTACTATACATGGTCTTATAAAGTTACTCCCACATGACTTCTATGAAAAACACAATTCTTTCAGATCTATATTTGCTCCATATTTTCCTTGATCTGTTGCAATTTCATAACTATTTCTTGACAGTTTTACTGACTGTACAGTAACTATATATTATTCTTTCACTCTTGGCATCGTCCATTGTAGCAACCAACTTATTTTCTGTGGTTGTGCTTTGCAGCGGCATGTGGAGAGAGCAGGACTGGGCTGCCAGGACAGGAGGAAAGCCCGTAAAATATGCAGAGCGCAGCCAGCACCGATTATATCCGCCAGGTCTGTGCAATCTAATTGACACAACTTCTGCCTATCGTTCCGTATCTGATGCACCAACTTTGGTCGGTCGGCCCTACATATGCTTTGTTACCCCTTGCTTCACCCCATCGGCTTCTATCCCCCAATCTCTCCATTGCCATTGCTTTGCTCTCTTTCTTTCTCCTCCTCCTCCTCCCTGCAATCTTTCCTCCAGATGTGTGAGCAAAGTGCGGAGGGATCATTTTTTTCTTTCTTATTTTCTTCTCCGTTTCTTTATATTTTTTTGGCAGCTGTGCACTCAGATCTGAGTTGAATTACACTGCTCCCCAGGCTGCCAGTGACTGATTGACCTAACACTGATCGCAATGGATATGTATCGCTTCTTCTGCTTCACCAGGACTGATACTGGGAGAGCGAGAAGAGGAGCTGGTAGGAAAAACCGGTATGGAGAAAAGAAAGTCATAAAGCGAAGGAAAAATAAAAAGGAATCTAAAGATCTATAGAGTGAGGAATAAGCGGCAGAAGAGAGAAGGGGACGCAGCAGACAGGGAGAATAAATGGAGGAAAGTAACAGGATCCTGAACGTGTCCCATATTCTGTGCAGCTGCCCCCCCACTGTACAAGCATCAGCTCCTCCGTTATTGTGATAATTTATGACCCATCCTGATATATTTCTAGGACCAGTAGCCGAGCGGAGTAAGAGAATTGTCTCCAGTGGAGAATTTGGAGTTCTGTCAGTGAATCAATATTTTGTCTATGGCAGTGTAGTATTGGTGCCTCAGATGTAGACCGTAGTGCCCCCCGGGGTCCGAAGCTCACAGTGCTCCATACAGGTCACAGGACCCTAACCCTCTCCATCACCGAAAATAGAAGATATGGAAAACATCACGCGGGCAAAAAATGCCTGTATCCCCCGCTCCCCAAGTAAAGCCATGTGCATTATCTCTGTACTGTGACAACACTGTGTATTATCCCTGTACTGTGACATCACTGTGTGTATTATCCCTGTACTGTGACATCACTGTGTGTATTATCCCTGTACTGTGACATCACTGTGTGTATTATCCCTGTACTGTGACATCACTGTGTGTATTATCCCTGTACTGTGACATCACTGTGTGCATTATCCCTGTACTGACATCACTGTGTGTATTATCCCTGTACTGTGACATCACTGTGTGTATTATCCCTGTACTGTGACATCACTGTGTATTATCCCTGTACTGTGACATCACTGTGTGTATTATCTCTGTACTGTGACATCACTGTGTGTATTATCCCTGTACTGTGACATCACTGTGTGTATTATCCCTGTACTGTGACATCACTGTGTGTATTATCTCTGTACTGTGACATCACTGTGTATTATCCCTGTACTGACATCACTGTGTGTATTATCCCTGTACTGTGACATCACTGTGTTTTATCCCTGCACTGTGACATCACTGTGTGTATTATCCCTGTACTGTGACATCACTGTGTGTATTATCCCTGTACTGTGACATCACTGTGTGTATTATCCCTGTACTGTGACATCACTGTATTATCCCTGTACTGTGACATCACATCACTGTGTGCATTATCCCTGTACTGTGACATCACTGTGTATTATCCCTGTACTGTGACATCACTGTATATTATCTCTGTACTGTGACATCACTGTGTATTATCCCTGTACTGTGACTTCACTGTGTGTATTATCCCTGTACTGTGACATCACTGTGTGTATTATCCCTGTACTGTGACATCACTGTATTATCCCTGTACTGTGACATCACATCACTGTGTGCATTATCCCTGTACTGTGACATCACATCACTGTGTGCATTATACCTGTACTGTGACATCACAGTGTATTATCCCTGTACTGTGACATCACATCACTGTGTGTATTATCCCTGTACTGTGACATCACATCACTGTGTGCATTATCCCTGTACTGTGACTTCACTGTGTATTATCCCTGTACTGTGACATTACTGTGTGTATTATCCCTGTACTGTGACATCACTATGTGTATTATCCCTGTACTGTGACATCACTGTGTACATTATCCCTGTACTGTGACATCGCTGTGTGCATTATCCCTGTACTGTGACATCACATCACTGTGTGCATTATCCCTGTACTGTGACATCACTGTGTATTATCCCTGCACTGTGACATCACTGTGTGCATTATCTCTGTACTGTGACATGACTGTGTATTATCCCTGTACTGTGACATCACTGTGTGCATTATCTCTGTACTGTAACATCACTGTGTATAATCTCTGCACTGTGACATCACTGTGTGCATTATCCCTGTACTGTGACATCATTATCTCTGTACTGTTACATCACTGTGTGTATTATCTCTGTACTGTGACATCACTGTGTGCATTATCTCTGTACTGTGACATCATTATCTCTGTATTGTGACATCACTGTGTGCATTATCTCTGTACTGTGACATTATCTCTGTACTGTGACACCACTGTGTGTATTATCTCTGTACTGTGACATCACTGTGTGCATTATCTCTGTACTGTGACATCATTATCTGTACTGTGACATCACTGTGTTTATTATCCCTGTACTGTGACATCACTGTGTGCATTATTCCAGATGTATTCATATAAAAATGATGATTAAAGGGAACCTGTCACCCCGTTTTTTCAGTATGAGATAAAAATACCATTAAATAGGGCCTGAGCTGTGCTGGACAATAGTGTATTTTGTGTACCCTGATTCCCCAACTATGCTGCCGAAATACCTTACCAAAGTCGCCATTTTCGCCTGTCAATCAAAGTGGTCTGGTCAAATGGGCGTGGTGAAATTGCTTCTTCTCCCCCAGATCTTGCTTATCTTTCCGTTGGTGGCGTAGTGGTTTGCGCATGCCCAACAGCGGAATGCACTGCGCAGCTGAAGAAAAAGAGCGCGATCTGCGCTATTCATCGCTTTATCACTGGCGGCGGCCATCTTCCTGAGGCCGCGCGTGCGCAGATGGAGCGCTCTGCTGTCCAGGGCTTCAGGAAAATGGCCGCGGGATGCCGGGCGTGCGCAGATGGAGATTGCGGCGGCCATTTTCCTGAAGCCGATATGCGAACTCAGCTTCAGGAAAATGGCCGCCGCGATCTCCATCTGCGCACGCGCGGCATCCCGCGGCCATTTTTCTGAAGCCCCGGACAGCAGAGCGCTCCATCTGCGCATGCGCGGCCTCAGGAAGATGGCCGCCCCCACCGATAAATCGATGAATAGCGCAGATCACGCTCTTTTTCTTCAGCTGCGCAGTGCATTCCGCTGTTGGTTTCCAACAGTCCCAAGTTTGCTGAGAAAGTCCCAGAACCCAGAACACAAAATAAGATGGTCTGAGCCAAACTATTTCCAAAAGTGAGGATTTCTGGCTGGTTCATGGGAGATACCAGATGTCCCTGAGGCTGGGCCTAAATGTCCCGATTTTGCCCATTAGAATATTAGTAAGTAACGGGTTCTGTATTGTTTCATCCATTGGCGGCTGTCAATGACAGTTAAACGTTGGGAGCTGAGAAATCTCCAAGCTGGGGCATATAAAGGAACATTAAACCAGTAAACGATTAACTAAAACAAGAACCGTAGCTGCCCTCGTTGTTTGTCAGTATTTTTAGAATAATTCTGAAACAAATAGAGGAAATCCTTCATAGAACACAGTCTTATAGGGATTGTCCAGGCTTAACACAAAAGTTTGCAGTCACTCTACGTAACTGCAGATCCTGACAGCGTGTGTTACGCCCGCTGTCAGGATTCCCTGGTTTTGCCGGTGAGCGGGCAGTCACAAGCCTCGACCCATCTGACCTCCTCAGAGTTGCACGCCTAGTTCTTTGATGAAGTTATAAAGTCTTGGATGAATCTGCAAATATTTTTTTTTTGCTAGCTGGAAACAAGAAGATTGTGTCATGTCTAGTGGAAGTGTTTAGTCATCTTCTGATCTCAGCTTTGTATATGCTCCTGGAGACTACTCATTACTACCAGATCCAGATCTGTAGGGCCACCTCCATTATTACCCTCCACATCAGACTGGAATGAAACGAACACCAGGAGAATCTGTGCTGGTGTCCCCGGGCTTTCCCATAAATCTGGCATTCATTAACCGGAAGATATAGTAGTCAAGTGAAATTCCAGAAGTTTCATTTTTGCAGCTTTTACCCCCCAAGGGAATTTTAAGGAGTGGGCAAAATATCTAATTATTCAATGTCACAAAAGTATGTGGAGAGCCGGGTCGGCAGGTCGATTTCTGCATTGCATGGTCAGCAGCCATATTTTCTGAAAATATACATAGATTTTCATCACTCAAAAAATGCGACTGGTGGATGATGCCTACTCAGAAAAAGATCACGTTGGGAGGGATTTATCAAAAATTGTGCAATGGTTTTATATAGTTTTTAAAGCACCAAGATCAAAATGCAACTCTCTCTTATAGTGACTGAATGGAAAATGAAGGCAATGATCTGATGGGTGGCAAAGGTGCCTGCTCTATCACTATATGCACCAGTTTTTATAAATTGTCCCCATTTAGTCATTTTATTCCTTATGTAAATTACATGACTTTCGGACTGCTGAAGATAACAATATGCTGCACTGGGCTTTCTCCACCAGTTCCGTAGACAATGAAGGCTGCTGTTCTGAGCTCCGTTCTCTAGATCGGTGGGAGTCCTATCAGTCAGACTCCAAGTTATCAGCAATCCTGTGGAGTTGCGTTTGGGCACCAAAGCCTCCACAAGTCATGAGATGCTTTTTCTCTCTATTGTCAGGGCATCAGTGATGTGCCACAACGTCTCGAACCCATACACACCATCACAAGGACATCAGCCAGGTGGGCTTCCAGAGGGGCTTTCTTAAATGGGCATGCAAGGCATAGTTACTAACATATGTGTTGGCAACTTACAGACATTTTGGTCCCATCTCGGTTCTTCCTAACCCCACTGGGACTGTCCCTCTGTTTGAGTATACCCTTCTCTGGATGACTGAATTGTTTCCAAAGAAGCAGGACAGCCCCAGCAAATTCTGGACAGTTGGCATCTATGGGAAGGTCTGGGCATGGGTGTTGGTGGAGGGAACACACCTAGATGGGAGGTATAGTAGGTGATCCTAGCTAGGACCGGCGTCAGCACCCGGGGAAGTGCCATCGCCCACGAGTGGGCTCCTCCGCTTTTTCAGGGCTCTGACACTGGCGATAGTTACCTCTCCCTGTTCCACCGCTGCGGCGTCTTCTGACTGACTTTTCAGGTCAGAGTGCGCGATGACATCACTAGTGTGCGCCCTCTGCCTGAAAAGTCAGTGCAGAGAGCTGGAATACGCCGACGCTGAGCAGTCCGGAGCAGAGCAGCAGCCAGAGAGGACAGGTATTTCATTTTTTTTGTTGTTAATGTTTGGAGCAATACATCATACACTGAAGCATCATGTATGGGGCCCATCAGACACTGGAGCATCATGTATGGGGCCCATCATATACTGTAGCATCATATGGAGCTCATTATACGTGGAGCATTATATGGGGCCCATTCTGTATGGAGCAAGATATGGGGCTCATTATACTGTATGGGGCCCATCCTATACTGTATGGAACATCATATGTGACAATATATGGATCTCATCATACACTGGAGCATCATATATGGGGTCCATCATATACTGTAGCATCATATGGGGCCCATTATCCATACAGCATCATCATATGGGGCCCATTATATATGGCTCATTATATGGGGCCCATTCTATATGGAGCAATATATGGGGCCTATCATACACTGTATGGAGCAATATATGGGACCCTTTATATATGTAGCAATATATGGGGAAACATCATATACTGGAGCATTATATGGGACCCATTATATATGGTGCAATATATGGGGCCCATCATATACTAGAGCATTATGTGGAGCCCATTCTGTATGGAGAATTATATGGGGCCCATCATATACTGTAAGGAGCAATACATGGGAAACATCATATACTGGAGCATTATATGGAGCCCATTCTGTATGGAGCATTATATGGAGCCCATCATATACTGTATGGAGCATTATATGGGGCCCATCATATACTGGAGCATTATATGGAGCCCATTCTGTATGGCGCATTATATGGGGCCCATCATATACTGCATGGAGCATTATATGGGGCCCATCATGTTGTACGGAGCATTATATGGGGACCATTTTACTGTATGGAGCAATAATTGGGTCTCATTCTGTTCGGAGCAATATATGTGGCTCATTATACTGTATGGAGCATTATATGGGGTTCATTATACTTTATTAAGCATTATATGGGGTACATTATTCTGTATGGAGCAATATATGGGGCTCACTCTGTATGGAGCAATATATGGAGCCCATTCTGTATGGAGCACTATGTTGTGTCTATAATAGTGTATGGCGCAATATATGGGGCTCATCCTTCTTTATGATCTATATATGCGGTACTTTATTCTGTATGGAGCACTATGTGATGCCAACAATACTGTATGGAGCAATATACGGGGCTCATTATACTGTATGGGGCCCATCCTATACTGTATGAAGCATTATATGGGACCCATTATATATGGAGCAATATATGAGGCCCATCATATACTGGAGGATTATATGGAACCCATTCTGTATGGAGCATTATATGAGGCCCATCATATACTGTATGGAGCAATATATGGTCTCATTATACTGTATGGAGCAATATATGGGGCTCATTATGGGACATTATACGGGGCTCATTATACTGTATGAAGCGCTATGTGGTGCCCATAATACTGTATCGAGGACTATACTGTCTGGTTTCAGACCTATTGTAGAATTTGCAATAGATATCACTCAAGTAATGTAAAGGGGACAACTCAACTTATGTGTAGGGGTGACCGCTTACATTACTGCTGCCATGATAGAAATGATTTGTCTGTTTAGCAAAAAATTGGTATATAGCCAATCAGTTGAGACGCTACCAGCAGAATAGTGAGTGCAGCTCTGGAGTATAATACAGGATGTAACTCAGGATCAGTAATGCAATGTATGCACACAGTGACTGCACCAGCAGAATAGTGAGTGCAGCTCTGGAGTATAATACAGGAGGTAACTCAGGATCAGTAATGTAATGTATGTACACAGTGACTGCACAAGCAGAATAGTGAGTGCAGCTCTGAAGTATAATACAGGATGTAACTCAGGATCAGTAATATAATGTATGTACACTGAGATTGCACCAGCAGAATAGTGAGTGCAGCTCTGGAGTATAACACAGGATGTAACTCAGGATCAGTAATATAATGTACTAGATGGTGGCCCGATTCTAACGCATCGGGTATTCTAGAATATGCATGTCCACGTAGTATATTGCACAGCCACGTAGTATATTGCCCAGCCACGTAGTATATTGCCCAGCCACGTAGTATATTGCCCAGGCACGTAGTATATTGCCCAGCCACGTAGTATATTGCCCAGCCACGTAGTATATTGCCCTGTTACATTGTATATTGCCCAGTGACGTAGTATACAGCACAGAGCCACATAGTATATTGCCCAGTGACGTAGTATATTGCCCAGTGATGTAGTATACAGCACAGAGCCACGTAGTATATTGCCCAGCTACGTAGTATATTGCCCAGTGACGTAGTATATTGCCCAGCCATGTAGTATATTGGGCAGTCACGTAGTATATTGCCCAGCTACGTAGTATATTGCCCAGCCACGTATGTCACAGGTTAAAAAACTAAAAAATAAACATATACTCACCTTCCGCAGGCGCATTGTAGCTCTGTCGCCTGTGTGGGGTGCAGGCGGCAGCTTCCGGTCCCAGGGTGTGGTGACGTCGCGGTCACGTGACCGTGTCACGGTCACATGACCGTGACGTCACGGCAGGTCCTTGTCGCGCAGGACCTGTGATGACGTCGTGGTCACATGACCGTGTAGCGGTCACATGACCGTGACGTCATGGCAGGTCCTTTCCGCGCAGGCGCGCAGGACTTGTGATGACGTCGCGGTCACATGACCGTGACGTCATGGCAGGTCCTTCTGCCAGACCATCCTTGCCACCGGAACGTGCTGCTTGCATCGCGAGGAGCGGGAAAGGCGGCGTAGGTGAGTATATAATCATTTTTTTTTAATTATTTTTAACATTAGATGTTTTTACTATTGACGCTGCATAGGCTGCGTCAATAGTAAAAAACTTGGTCACACAGGGTTAATAGCAGCGGTAACGGAGTGCGTTACCCGCGGCCCGTTACCGCCGGCATTAACCCTGTGTGAGCGGTGACCGGAGGGGTGTATGCGGGCGCCGGGCAGTGAGTGCGGGGAGTAAGGAGCGGCCATTTTCTTCCAGACTGTGCACGTCGCTGATTGGTTGTGGTAATGGTCATGGGCGTTTTGCCACGACCAATCAGCGACTTGGATTCCATGACAGACAGAGGCCGCAACCAATGAATATCCGTGACAGACAGAAAGACAGACAGACAGACAGAAAGACCCTTAGACAATTATATAGTAGATGTACACAGTGACTCCACCAGCAGAATAGTGAGTGCAGCTCTGGGGTATAATACAGGATGTAACTCAGGATCAGTAATGTAATGTATGTACACAGTGACTCCACCAGCAGAATAGTGAGTGCAGCTCTGGGGTATAATACAGGATGTAACTCAGGATCAGTAATATAATGTATGTATACTGAGATTGCACCAGCAGAATAGTGAGTGCAGCTCTGGAGTATAATACAGGATATAACTCAGGATCAGTAATGTAATGTATGTACACAGTGACTGCACCAGCAGAATAGTGAGTGCAGCTCTGGAGTATAATACAGGATGTAACTCAGGGTCAGTAATGTAATGTATGTACACAGTGACTGCACCAGCAGAATAGTGAGTGCAGCTCTGGAGTATAATACAGGATGTAACTCAGGATCAGTAATATAATGTATGTATACTGAGATTGCACCAGCAGAATAATGAGTGCAGCTCTGGAGTATAATACAAGATATAACTCAGGATCAGTAATGTAATGTATGTACACAGTGACTGCACCAGCAGAATAGTGAGTGCAGCTCTGGAGTATAATACAGGATGTAACTCAGGGTCAGTAATGTAATGTATGTACACAGTGACTGCACCAGCAGAATAGTGAGTGCAGCTCTGGAGTACAGGACAGGTAATGAAATGTATTTGCAGTGGTCCTCTTGGTGCCTGTAGGCCGCTGTACACTCCACTATACAATTTTGTGGCAAGTGAATTCTCTAAAGTCACCTCTGAATGGCTCTGTCCTCTGCTGAAGCTTTGATGTGCATGACATTGTCAGAGCCTGGACCCAGTGTATTTTCCTCTGGTACTCCAGTAGGCCAGTCTCACCCTGCGGAAGGAAAAGCTTTGCTTTACCTCGGGTACAAATACTAGACAATCATATAAACCTATCTGATCCCTTAAATCCGCAAGATAGAATTGACGTCAGATTGCATAAAATAGTCTGTAAAATTTATGGATCACCTCATTCCGGCACCGAAAATGTGCACGGAAGAGATTAAAATTCCTTAGTGTATACTAAAAAAAAAAGAAAAAGAAAATCTCCTTCATATTAATATGATGAACATGGAGCAAATAAAGTGACAAGTGATGTTAATAAATAATGGTCGGTCTCTGTGTGTGTCTTGGCCTGGCTGCGATCTGTCTGCTTTGCTTTATCAATCATTAGAAGCCTGCACAAGTTCTAGTCCTCTCCATTGCATCCTGTGACTCCCACAGTAGCCCTCAGCCCATGGCTTACATACACAGCGCCTTCCCCTCCCTCTCACCCTGCGGGATTCCCTCTCCCAGCACTGGAGAAGCAAGCCCAGGCCAGCCAGAAAGAGAAGAGGCAGAGACTAGGGAAGGAGAGCTCAGTGTCAGGCAGGTGGACTAAAGCAACAGGAGGCAAGCTGGCTGCTCAGATGTCTGACGCGGGAACCTGCTCATTTCATTGTGTCTTAACTTGTTACAAAGTTCATGAACTGCCATTTACTGACAGCGCAAGCAACGCCGCCGTGACAATGGAGCCATATACCGGTAGTCAGATTACCATAGCTGAGAGCAAAGGAAAACTCCAACCGGCCCAGGGTGCACATGAAACTAAAACTCGAGATCCATTTTTCTTTCCATATGTCATCTGGATCCCAGATTACGCCCAGATTAAACGTTCACTGTTCAGTTTTGCATTAACCCTTTAAATAGCGCGCAGCGTCGTCTTTATTGGAGCCTCCCCGTCTCTCCCCTTAGATTCTGCTTTGCAAATCTTCGAGGCTGGCAGGCCGAGGCTCAGTACTGAGGAGATGGGAATCCCAGACAGCCGCATTCTCCGCAGGCAGGAGTAGATATCATACAAAAAGTCAGGGATGAGTTACATGATATATGGTGATAAATTGAGATTTCTTAATATCTCTGAGCAGTAATCACGCTTGCTTGTAATCATGCTTGCTCATATCACGCCTTCCGCATGCAGACAAACTGTATTGGATTTGGGGGGCTGTCCTGGGAGATCAGCAGCATCTCCATCTGTACAACGTGGGGGCATCATATTGTGTGGGGATCATCATTTGGTTGGGAGGCGACATCACAACAAAGACCAAAAACCCTACAGTTTCCACATATATAAAACCATACATAAATAGTCAAATAAATGCCAAAGGTGTAATGTAAGGTATTAAGCGAAAATTCTAAACAGATACATGCTAACCAGTACTGCTGTATGATGCAGCTAGCAGAGAGATCAAGACGAAATCTGAGTTGGACAAACACCTAAGCTACAATGCTTTCAAAAAGCTAATAGCTCCACTTCACCTGATGTGCGTTTCGCTTCTATGCTTCTTCTGGGGTTTTTGGTCTGTCTTACAATTTTTTGTATACATGAATGCTATTTTTTAAGCTCTTCCTTTTTCACAGGTGCAGATTTTGATTTTATCTCCTCTCATATATTCTTGCATTTTGGCATTTCTATTGTATCTTTTTCAATAAAGATTGTATTTGTGTCTTCCAATCCGCATCGTCCTTTTCTCTTGATGATTTGTTGTGGCCGCATACTGGAGAGTATCTTCCTAACAATGTTAAATTGATATTTATTATTTCAGATGTATTTCTGAAGCGTTTTCATTATTTTGGACAGCTCATTTAGGCTCAGCTGATTTAATTTTTTGCCCATCTTACAGTGAAGAGATCTCACCAGTTGGGAGGCGTTTTTGTAGTTCCTTCTTCCCTGCTTACATCATATTCTATATAGAAGAGTTTATATATATATATATATATATATATAAGGAGATGCTTCCGGTAAGTGAGTCAGTGTGTGGCTGAAGCCACATGGAAGGCAGAAGCTCCCTGTACTAAGCAGAGAATGAAGTCCTTCTCAAAGATGGCTCCTGACAAAAGAATAGTGCACTTAAAGAAAATAAAAGTTTCAGAAAGATTCAACTCAGCCTTTGCAAGACGTGTGGGAGTAGATAGCACACAAAGGGAGCATGCATGCTGGTGTTTTGATAGTCTTGTGGGCTGTGTTTTGATGTATTTGTATTATGTTGGACGTTGAGTCATTGTCTCTTGTTTTTCAGCATCATTACCATGCCATGGCTTCATGGATGGAATGCCAGCATCAGTGTAGGAGCTTGATGTCCAGGTAGGTGGGTAGTGCTCTGGCCCAGAAGTGTTGCTCTATAGCAGGGGTGGGCAATTAATTTTCCCGAGGGGCCACATGAGAGACTGTGACTGTTGTGGAGGGCCGAACCAATAGGCCAAAATGAATTCTACTCAATATTAATATCAATATATTTTAATTATTATATTATTGATAATTATATTAATATTAATTGTATCACTTAATATTGAGCAAAATTAAGTATGCTGATATCCCTCTATATATAATTTGAACCCGAGTACAACTCCTTCTGCATATAATATGAGCCCCTCAGCAGCCCCTTATACGCGGCATGAGCCCCACACAGTGTCCCCCATATGCGGCATGAGCCCCACACATTCTCCCCTATATGCGGCATGAGCCCCACAACCCCCCCATATGCAGCATGAGCCCCACACAGCCTCCCCCGTACGTGGTATGAGCCCCACACAGCCTCCCCCATATGTGGCATGAGCCCCACACAGTCTCCCCCATATGCAGCATGAGCCCCACACAGCCTCCCCATATGAGGCATGAGCCCCACAGTCTCCCCCATATGAGGCATGTGCCCCACACAGTCTCCCCCATATGCGGCATGAGCCCCACACAGCATCCCCAATATGCGACATGTGCTCTAAACAGCCTCCCCTATATGCAGCATGAGCCCAACACACCCTCCTTATACGCAGCATGAGCCCCACACAGCCTCCCCATATACAGCATGAGCCCCACACAGCCTCCCTATATACACTGCATGAGCCCCACCCAGCCTCCTTATATACACTGCATGATGCCCCCATAGCCTCCCCATATACTGCATGGGGCCCCCATAGCCTCCCCAAGTGCAGCATGATGCCCCCTTGGCCTCCCCATGTGCAGAATGCCGTGACCATAGCCTCCCCATGTGCGCCATGTCACCCCCATAGCCAGCACCATGTGAAGCATGTCACCCCCATATGCCGCACCATGTACGCTATGTCACCCCCATAGCCGGCACTATGTGCAGCATGTCACCCCCATATGCAGCACCATTGCAGCATGTTACCCCCATATGCAGCACCATGTGTAGCATGTCACCCCCATATGCAGCATGTCACCCACATAGCCTCCCCATGCCCACCCATACATCACATAAACATGAAAAAGAAAAAAGAACACCACATACTCACCTCGGTCCTGGTCCCCGGCGCTCTGCTTCTCTCTCTGCCTCTGATGCTGAATCTATGCAGTACACAGCTGATGCAATGAAATGACGTCATCACGTCAACTGTTTCACATGCTGATGGGTGGAGAAAGTGGCCGGAGGCTGCTCCTCCATCCAAGAAGTCAAGCAGATGGAGACAGCGATTGGGCAGACACAGTGTGGCCAGTAGACTTCTGGTTTCCAACCCCACGGCTGTCTCGCTCCGTGGGCCGGACTGAGACAGCCAGAGGGCTGTATGTGGCCAACGGGCCACACTTTGCCCAGGTCTACTCTATAGGCTTACTTTTTGGAGACATAGCAGTGCAAAAGGAGGAAAGGTGGTTAAATTGTGTGTAGTAACCCAGCACCTCGACCACCCTCAGATGCAGTTTGGTGGCCTCATACATGGAGACATTCGGGAGGATCCGCCTGTGCAGCCAATGTCTTCATTATGCCATATTCAGTATGTGGTCAGTATTTTACATCAGTATTTATCAGGCAAAATCAAGGGAATATAAAAGTATAATAGAAATGTGCACCACTTCTGCATTATTCACCCACTCCTGGTTTTGGCTTACTAATACTGATGTAAAATACTGATCAAATAGTGAACGTGGCCTGAGAATCATATTTGCAATATACTTTGGTGTTGGAAATATCATGTTTTTGCATAAAGCGGCTGTGAGAGATCCAAGCCATATGGGTGCTAAAAGTAAATTTCCCTCTTCCATCACTGCAGAAGATCCAAGTGATAGTTTAAAGCAAACAAAACCTGATGATCACATGAGGCTGTCCACACCACACTTCATCACCTTATAAAAGATAGGCCAAGCTGGATTGGTGGAAACACCATGTCGAAGCCATAGCGGTAAAAAGTGAAGGTATGTGCACACGCACACCACTTCTTTTTCAGTTGGATTCCACCTTCAAACCTGCGTGAAAAAGTGCCAAAAAAAAGTAAAAAAGAAGTAACATAATGCACAGGATGAGTCACCTTTTTATTTTTAATTCTCCATAGCTGTATGAGGTTGCTTTTTGTTGGACAAAGCTTTTGACTTACACCATTTCACTTCTCCCTATAATGTGCTGAATAACAGTAAAAAGGGGACTGAAATTGTGGAAAAAATACAATTGATTTTTGGGTTTCATTTTTAAATTGTTCATTTTGCGGTAACAATGTCCTGGCAGTATAATAATAATAATAATTTTATTTCTATAGCGCTGACATATTCCGCAGCACTTTGCATTATAGAGGGGATTTGTACAGACAATAAAAGACATTACAGCATAAAAATAAACACGTAAACAACAGATACCAAGAGGAGTGAGGGCCCTGCTGCTCGCACGCTACAATCTATGAGGATATAGGGGAGACACGAGAAGTGGACGGTTAGGGTGTGTGTCCACCTTCAGGATGGCCGGCGGTTTGGACGGAGCGGCAAACCCGCTCCGCCCTAAGCCCCGCCCCCTTCTGTGACGCGATGATGCCGGATGTGTTCATTGCACACATCCGGCATCATCGCACCCCACACATAGGGCCCTGTGATATACCTTGCGGCGGCGCAGCGTCGCCGCAAGGTACACGGACATGCTGCGATCTTAAAAGACGTGCAGCATGTCCGGAATCGCAGGGCCGCCGGGTGCGTGTTACCACGCATAGTGGAGACGGAATTTGATAAAATCCCCTCCACTATGCTGTAACATCTGGACGCTGCATGTTTGACGCTGCGGCTCTGCGCAGCGTCAAAAACGCAGCGTTTCCTGAACGTGGACACATACCCTAACAATTGCTTTCGTTGTTCGGACCAGCCGTAGTGTAAGGATCGGGTGTTCATGTAAAGCTGCATGAATCGGTTATCAGCCAGAATGTGTAGAAGTACAGACACAGAGTGCTATTAACTGCATAAAGTGTGTGAGAACATGATGCGAGGAACCTAGTTATGAAGAAAATTTTGAATGGGCAACAAAGGGATAGTTACAATAGATAAATGCGTTGAGGCGGTAGGCCAGTCTGAAGAAATGCATTTTTAGGGCACTCTTAAAATTGTATGGATTGGGGGATTAATTGAATTACCCTGGGTAGTGCATTCCAAAGAATTGGCGCAGCACGTGAGAAGTCTTGGAGATGGGAGTGGGAGGTTCTGATTATTGAGGATGTTAATCTTAGGTCATTAGCAGAATGGAGGGCACGGGTAGGGTGGTAGAGACCAGGAGGAGATGGAGGGTGGAGCTGAGCCATGGAGAGCTTTGTGGATGAGAGTGATAAGTTTATATTGAATTCTGGAGCGGATGGGTAACCAGTGCAATGACTGGCACAAGGAGGTAGAGGCATCGATGTAACGGTATGAGACTTCAAGTCAGTACAATTATGGCAATTCCAAACTTGGAGTAATATTTGGAGAAATATATGGAGGAGACTAGTACATCCAAGCTAGTGTGAACAGGTGCAACAAAAAAAAAATGTATAACTTGAAAGATGATAAAGGTTGCACCATGATTTACCAAGAATGATATATTTGTATCAAACCCTTTTTGGACATGTGCACTCCCTCTCCCATCAGCCACAGGTGATTTTAAGTAGTTAGCTGGTCCATTCCTGCCCCATAAATTGTAGGCTATTTTGCCCAGGAGAGGTGACATATCAGGACAAGGACCCAATTTTCAAAGACATGACATGGCAGTTGGGCTCACACGTGAGGATTCCATAACAAACAGGCAATCCCTGTATGTGTTCAGGCTGTCTTAACACCCGCAAATCATGTAGCCAAAGGGATGCGAACATAATATACGAGCATGCCCAAGATACTCGGATAACACCCGAGCATGGTTGGATAAGACGTTATCCGAGTACTTTCACTGAGCACTAGATCTGATATGTTATTTGGGAATCAGATCGTTCTGGGAGGGAACACCCAGGTATGTATGGAGCTATGCTTCATCGGACATGACGTATCGTACGAGGTTCACGTGGCGTCCACCATCCTATCCAATAGTCAATCACAATTCACTTCTCCTTTTTCTCCTCGCACTTTTGACTCTCGGTGGCGTCAGGTGAAGAGATTTCAGTTCTGTGTCTTTTCTATTAATATTCACATCAATATCGTAGAGCTTCTTATAATCCATTCCTTGACGTCAATAATAAAGTGTTTCCTGGAGCGGAAAGGTGCGGACATTGCCCAGCAGAACAGTCCTGGGTGCACGTTGCCTCCGCTTTCACAATCGGCCATGTTGAGCTCACACATCAGTGCCGTGCTCGGCAGAGAAACACCGACCACAGGAAGAAGATGACTGGCCATTTATTACCCTGCTTTGGTAAAATAGAAGATGAGCTGTGATTGATTTCTCTGGGGCGAGGGTATGACTGCTGACACATGACTCTGGAGAAGGACTCCTTGTGCCCCACACCACCTCACCATCATCCTCTAATACGGGCACATTATTTTCTCTTCTAGTCTTACCTCTCCATAGATGCTTGTAATATTTGGAATTCTGTACCTGTGATCCTCCACTCTCTACAATACACAGAGCAGCATGGATGTAGATATGGGTGTTTTTTAATCTATTTTTGGAATGATCTATCCTTTGAAGTGCAGTTCCACCTCCCGTGCATATTGTGACCCATCTGAAGGGAGTTTAATAGTCTCCCTGTGATGCGCTCTTCTTCTTGAACACATCTTGTGCTCTTCTGTTTCATATTGGTGGGAACAGATGTTTTCTCCGTATTTCAAAGTAGCACAACACCTGGGAGCCAGGATCCAAGACTGTAAAGTTTTATAAATGGGGTTTATAAAGGGGTTCTCAAGACTTTAATAACACATTTAAAATGTAGTTATGAGATAAGTTTAGTTAATAGATGTGGTTCCCGGCATAGGATCCCCTCTATTAACGAAAACTAAGGAACATGTCCATAAAAAATGACTTTTATGGCATCCTTTTATTTGAATGTGGCCCAGTACCTTGTTTTGCTTTTGTAGTATACACATTATAGCTTCCAACTAGAAAAGGTAGGCAGTGGCGAGGCCCCCGCATGATTAGTCTCAGGGCCCACTATATAAATGTACAGTATGGAAGTGTTATCAGGCATTGTAATTCTGCCTCTCATTCATGATATGAGACTACCGATCCCGAAAAGACAGAATGTATTAATCTAAAATAGCCCCAAATGGCCAGTGTGAAAATTCCAAAGTTTATGTGTGTAGAAGAAGTTACAGGTCTGTGAGAGCCAGAAATCTTGATTGTTTTTTTCTGACCAAATACTTCTTTTCCACCATAATATGCAAATAAAATGATAAAAAAAACAGACAATGTAATTTTCTGGATTTTTATTTCTCAGTTTGTCTCCCATAGTTGAGGTCTACCTATGATGTAAATTACAGACATCTTTTTAAGTGGTGGAACTTGCACTATTGCTGAATGACTAAATACTTTTTTGCCCCACTGTATATATATACACTGTGTTCCAAATTATTATGCAAATAATATTTCCTCATATTTTCTCTAAATTACCTATCTGAATTGCAGTCATTGTTATTTTCCAGTCATCTACTATTCTAGTATAAGTGCAATGTTTTGGAACAAACTGCCTATGAAAACAGTATCTTTTTAAAAAAAATAAACACTCAAAATGCATGTTCCAAATTATTATGCACAGCAGTTTTCAACCTTTTTTTTATTTTGAACAAAAAAAATGGTCAATTGTGAAGTTATAAGCATTATCAGTTTATCACAAAATGAAATCAAACAGTTTTCAAGTGAAAACTTTATTCTAAGTGATGTTACATTTGCACATAGGACCCCTTGTGCGAAAGAAGCTTCTGAACTCTCTCGTCCATTGAATTTGTCAGTTTTTGGATGGTTTCTACTTCAATTGTTTTGCATGTGAACAGAATACCCTCCCAGAGCTGTTGCTTAGATGTGAACTGCCTCCCGCCATCATAGACACTCCTTTTGATGATGTTCCAGAGGTTGTCAATGGGGTTGAGGTCAGGGGAAGATGGTGGCCACACCATAAGTTTGTCCTCTTTTATGCCCATAGCAGCCAGAGATGCGGGTGTGTTTTTTGCAGCATGAGAAATGATCTTGCTGCAGAAAGCACGGTTCTTCCTCTTGAACCATGGCAGGAAGTGTTGTTTTAGAAACTCCACATAGATTATGAAGTTCATCTTTACCCCTTCAGGGATCATAAAGGGGCCGACAATCTCTCTCCCCATGATTCCAGCCCAAAACATTACTCCACCTCCTCCTTGTTGGCGCCTTAGCCGTGTTTTCATGGGGTGTCCATCAACCAGCCATCCTCCACTCCATCCATCTGGACCATCGAGCGATGCACGGCACTCATCGGTGAACAAAACAGTTTGGAAGTCAGTCTTCATGTATCGTTTGGCCCACTGGAGCCATTTCTGCTTGTGTGCAGTGGATAGAGGTGGTCGACAGGATGGCTTACGCACCTCTGAAGGACCCTGCATCTTGTGGTTCTGGGGACGTTGGAGGCACCAGCAGCTTCAAAAACTTGTCTGCTGCTATGACAAGACATTTTTGCAGCTGCTCTTTTAACCTTACGCAATTGCCTGTTGGAAAGAGTCCTCAATTTTTCCTTATCAGCACGCACACGTGTGTGCTGGGAATCAGCGACATACTTCTTGATTGTGCGATGATCACGATGAAGTGTCTTGGCAATGTTGATTGTAGTCATGCCTTGACCTTAATACTCCACAATTTGTTGCTTCTCAGCAGCCGACAAATCCTTTTTCTTTCCCATTTTGGCAAAAAATGTAGGCTGCTTAATAATGTGGAACAGCCTTCTTAAGTAGTCTTGCCTTTATTTGGACACACCTGCCAAACTAATTTGCACAGGTATCTGCAATTGCTTTCAGTGATATAAAGAGCCCTGACACACATCACCATCAATGAGTTTAAATGACAAACAAAAAATTCTAACCTTATCACTCCTAAACTCTTTGTGCATAATAATTTGGAACACAGTGTATATACATTGTGATGCAGTGACCCCTGTGGCAGCTAGGGGGCGCTGTGTGTGCTCCCTGGGATATGCATGGAGGCATATCTGTTGTTATAATGGTGGTGAAACAGTAATTGGCAGAATTGTGAGTGGCCGATATGTGTCGCAGAGGGAGTCTGCGTGGTAAGTCTGATGCAATGTTGTTGTTCTGGGACCTGTAGTCCCTCAAGAGTGTGTAAATGTATGGTGTAGTTGTAAGGGAGACTTACTAGGCTAGTTGTGTGAGATGGGCGGGACAAACTAGCCACACATCCACACTCCCACCCAGGGGAGTGGTTCAGGGCATATAATGTGACCAGAGCGTGGGTCACATGGGTCCTGTGTGGTTCCAGTGTTTGGACCTGAGTGGTGAAGGTCCTGGAAGTATGTGTTGGATTTCCTGGGAGTAGGAATCCTGAAGAGCACATTCTAATGGTGCAAGGCCCTGGAAGCCGGTGTTGGATTTCCTGGGAGTAGGAGTCCTGAAGAGCACATGGTGGGGCTTTGGACTTGCTAGTGGCCTGGGGTGTTGGTCTGACATCCTGAATAGCATCTGGACAGGTCATATGCCTGGGGTATTGGACTGACGTCCTGAATAGCACCTGGACAGGTTACATGCCTGGGGTGTTGGACGAGGTCCTGAATAGTACCTGGACAGGTCATATGCCTGGGGTGTTGGACGAGGTCCTGAATAGCACCTGGACAGGTCACATGTGCGGTTCATGTGTTGGATGTCCTGGGAGTAGGAATCCTGAGGAGTTCATGCTGGTGTGTTGGGAGGTTCTGGGAGTAGGACCGGATCCCTGAATAGCGCACAGTAAGACTTTGATTCTGGATGGTCTATGTTGGGGAAGCTACCGTCCTTCGGTGGGTCTGGACTGACTAATATATGCCGCCCAGGCAAGTTGGTGATCCCTGTGAGGCAGCTTTTCCGGAAGAGTGGACTGACAAGGAGTCAGCAGGTGGAGCAGGAGCTCCCGTCAGGTACCTATACAGACTGTTGGTGCTTGTGATGTTCTATGAACTGTGTGGTCTCCCACGGTGACTGAACAGAGTGAGGTTCAGCGTGTTTAGAGACCGCGACACAGTGTCATATGCGCTATATGTGACTTGGGACATTGGTGACCTGTACGGCGTATGGACACCCATGGTAACTGGGCGAAGTGAGAGGTCCAGCATGTTTAGTGTCCGTGAGTCAAAGCCGTAAATGAAGTGTTTAAGATAAAGCTGCAAGTTAATATCACCAGTTGGTGCCTGTTGTGTTTGATGAAATGTATAATGTGAACTGTGCACAACCTGGTTTATGAGACTTTAATAAACCGTATAGACTGTGTTTAAGCGAAAAATCTGCCTGACTACGTTAATCCCGTGCCAAGCAAGTGTCCCCCAATACACTCAGTGAGAGCAATCTTACAGTATATATATATACACAGTACAGACCAGAAGTTTGGACACACCTTCTTATTAAAAGATTTTTCTGTATTTTCATGACTATGAAAATTGTACATTCACACTGAAGGCATCAAAACTATGAATTAACACATGTGGAATTATATACTTAACAAAAAAGTGTGAAACAACTGAAATTATGTCTTATATTCTAGGTTCTTCAAAGTAGCCACCTTTTGCTTTGATGACTGCTTTGCACACTCTTGGCACTCTCTTGATGAGCTTCAAGAGGTAGTCACCGGGAATGTTCTTCCAACAATCTTGAAGGAGTTCCCAGAGATGCTTAGCACTTGTTGGCCCTTTTGCCTTCACTCTGCGGTCCAGCTCACCCCAAACATCTCGATTGGGTTCAGGTCTGGTGACTGTGGAGGCCAGATTATCTGGTGTAGCACCCCATCACTCTCCTTCTTGGTCAAATAGCCCTTACACAGCCTGGAGGTGTGTTTGGGGTCATTGTGCTGTTGAAAAATAAATGATGGTCCAACTAAACGCAAACCAGATGGAATAGCATGCCGCTGCAAGATGCTGTGGAAGCCATGCTGGTTCAGTATGCCTTCAATTTTGAATAAATCCCCAACAGTGTCACCAGCAAAGCACCCCCACACCATCGCACCTTCTCCTCCATGCTTCACAGTGGGAACCAGGCATGTAGAGTCCATCCGTTCACACAAAGACACGGTGGTTGGAACCAAAGATCTCAAATTTGGACTCATCAGACCAAAGCACATATTTCCACTAGTCTAATGTCCATTCCTTGTGTTCTTTAGCCCAAACAAGTCTCTTCTGCTTGTTGCCTGTCCTTAGCAGTGGTTTCCTAGCAGCTATTTTACCATGAAGGCCTGCTGCACAAAGTCGCCTCTTAACAGTTGTTGTAGAGGTGTGTCTGCTGCTAGAACTCTGTGTGGCATTGACCTGGTCTCTAATCTGAGCTGCTGTTAACCTGCGATTTCTGAGGCTGGTGACTCGGATAATCTTATCCTCAGAAGCAGAGGTGACTCTTGGTCTTCCTTTCCTGGGGCGGTCCTCATGTGAGCCAGTTTCTTTGTAGCGCTTGATGGTTTTTGCCACTGCACTTGAGGACACTTTCAAAGTTTTCCCAATTTTTCCGACTGACTGACCTTCATTTCTTAAAGTAATGATGGCCACTCGTTTTTCTTTACTTAGCTGCTTTTTTCTTGCCATAATACAAATTATAACAGTCTATTCAGACTTCTGCTCTACACAACTGATGGAAGAAATCCCTTTTATTAAACCTGACAAAGCACACCTGTGAAGTGAAAACCATTCCCGGTGACTACCTCTTGAAGCTCATCAAGAGAATGCCAAGAGTGTACAAAGCAGTCATCAAAGCAAAAGGTGGCTACTTTGAAGAACCTAGAATATAAAACATAATTTCAGTTGTTTCACACTTTTTTGTTAATTATATAATTCCACATGTGTTAATTCATAGTTTTGATGCCTTCAGTGTCAATGTACACTTTTCATTGAAAACACAGAAAAACTTTTTGTTTCTCCAGCTATCAGTCCAATGGTAGAGTAAAATATACATTTTATTTATCCATTAAAAAGTTCCAGATTTCTTCAGTAACAATATTGCATACATTCAATCCCTTATGGACGACATCTTTCGACACCACATGTGTCTTCCTCCAGGTCCCTGGCTTGGCTTTACCAAAAACATATATATATATATATATATATATATATATATATATATATATATATACACTCAACGGCCACTTTATTAGGTACACCATGCTAGTAACGGGCTGGACCCCCTTTTGCCTTCAGAACTGCCTCAATTCTTCGTGGCATAGATTCAACAAGGTGCTGGAAGCATTCCTCAGAGATTTTGGTCCATATTGACATGATGGCATCACACAGTTGCCGCAGATTTGTCGGCTGCACATCCCAAAGATGCTCCATACAAGGCAGGATGGATCCATGCTTTCATGTTGTTTACGCCAAATTCTGACCCTACCATCCGAATGTCGCAGCAGAAATCGAGACTCATCAGACCAAGCAACGTTTTTCCAATCTTCTACTGTCCAATTTCGATGAGCTTGTACAAATTGTAGCCTCCGTTTCCTGTTCTTAGCTGAAAGGAGTGGTACCCGGTGTGGTCTTCTGCTGCTGTAGCCCATCTGCCTCAAAGTTCGACGCACTGTGCGTTCAGAGATGCTCTTAGGCCTACGTTGGTTGTAACGGGTGGCGATTTGAGTCACTGTTGCCTTTCTATCAGCTCGAACCAGTCTGCCCATTCTCCTCTGACCTCTGGCATCAACAAGGCATTTCCGCCCACAGAACTGCCGCTCACTGGATTTTTTTTCTTTTTCGGACCATTCTCTGTAAACCCTAGAGATGGTTGTGCGTGAAAATCCCAGTAGATCAGCAGTTTCTGAAATACTCAGACCAGCCCTTCTGGCACCAACAACCATGCCACGTTCAAAGGCACTCAAATCACCTTTCTTCCCCATACTGATGCTCGGTTTGAACTGCAGGAGATTGTCTTGACCATGTAGTATTAAGTAGTATTATTAATATGGTAGTATTCTTTGGTCACTGTATGACAGTATTTGGTCACTGTATGACAGAATTATTTATCCACTCTATGGTAGTATTATTTGGTCACTATATGACAGTATTATTTGGTCACTGTAGGACAGCATTATTTGGTCACTGTATGACAGCATTATTTGGTCACTTTGTGAAAGTATTTGGACCTGTAAATATAAGATATTTTTTATGCATCCAAGCGGTTATAATGGGACTAATTATTTTGGGGTTATGATAACACACCGCTACGCACTATCACATAATGCCTCTGATTTTACTTGTTTCTGTAACTCCAAAGCTGCACAAATCAGAAAAGAAAACTAAGATCAGCCCGTCTAAAGTACAATACCCCCAGGGCACGAAAACTATGTCTCAGCAAGTTCCAGTGCACTATTCTGCCCTGCAACATTCTGTTCACCTGTCGCTGAATATCTAAAATATTTGTCTATAAAGAACATGCATTTTCTTCTAAAGATGAAACAATTCCCTTAAAACGTTCCCTCAAGTCGAACTCAATAACTGGAACAGAAAAGCTGAGGGTGAAAGTTATCTTTCTAGAATGCGTCTGGAATTGTGTGTGCAGAAGACACTGAGAAGGCTTTGGGATATGTAGCAGGTATTGATGAGAATGAGCAAGACAGGACTGATAGCGGGAGCTCAGGCGCAGTGAAAGGTGAAGCATACAGTTCAGCACTAAGAACAATCAAAATGTACAATCTGACATCTGATAGTCTGGGAACTCAGGTAGTCCAGCACTGGTCTCCACCGCAGCTGCATTTCCATATTATTCAGGGGTCGGCAGTGCTCTAGAACAGCGCCACATATTGTGTATTGGTAGTGAACAGTACTGCAAGCTTCCTCCGACCCGCTTGTAGGAGACACCTTGCAGTACCATTCAGCCACCAATCAATGTACAGAGATGTTCTACTTCCGTGACCCTTTCAATCAGTTGATCATGAGGGTGCTGGGAGTTGGACCATCACTGATCTGAAGTTGGTGAGCTATCCTATTAAAGCTCATCAATGTTAAAGTCCCAGAAAGCCCCCTTAAATATTTACTAACAAATCCAGCCCACCATTTTTTTTTTTGCTCTTGCCAACACATTTACAATGTCTATAGCGACTTTAATGGAAATATTAATCTGAAGATACTTTTTATCTACAGTTCATACATAAACAAAACATAAATATACCAGCACCCGATCCCTTTTTGCGTCCTGTAGTGGTGGATATGTGTAATCACGGCCAGAAAGACAAATGGCTGGATGCTGTGCGGACTTGTGCCAGTGTAACCGGTAGTCGTTGTGACCTCGCTGGTGCTCACATTACTGCTGTATATTACTCTCCTGTAAGGGAAAACAAACACAAAGCCAACAGACGAGAACAAATACCTGTGCACCGATCGTGACAGCCCAGTCCTACCATCTGCAGGGATATCAAGCTCTTGGTGGGCTACTTTTTATGAATGTCCAGGAAGCTTTTAAAGTGTGGCACTAAAATTGCTCCTTATCGACGCCATTTGTTTTGGCCCGTCCTCTTACTTTTCACTACCCCCCAGATATGGGTTTGGATGATAGGGCTCTATCGAATGTCGAAGCATCTCACCATTATGTACAAGAAATGTTCCAGAAACATTGTTTTCCAAGGTTTTGGGAGACTTGCCATCTTTTTCAGGAGTCCTAAGTACGGATCTTTAAGGCCTCCTTGGATGCTCGCCACTGCTCCATTCATTGCCTATAGGACTGCTGAAGATAGGCTGTCGCAGTATTTAGCCATCTCTAACCACCGCTTCACTCTATTAGGACATTTCAGAGCTCCATTAGACAGTTTGGGTCCCCAGCCGTCAGACCCCCCCAATAATCACAACAGAGATCATTTGTGGACATGGGAAAAAACCCTTTCACATAGAAGTTGCAGATATAACCTGGTGATAATTTGCAGAGA
Source organism: Ranitomeya variabilis (assembly GCF_051348905.1). Classification (NCBI taxonomy): domain Eukaryota; kingdom Metazoa; phylum Chordata; class Amphibia; order Anura; family Dendrobatidae; genus Ranitomeya; species Ranitomeya variabilis. The sequence continues at coordinate 427,205,418 of NC_135233.1, read as the reverse complement.
TCCAATAACCCCTTTGGCCACTAGAATGGAATTGTAGATGTAGTAGTTACTACAGGACGCACGACTGTATGGGGACCAGGGATATTGGGTGGTCAAATATCAGCATGTCACTGATGGCTCATCACCACATGGTCCTCTGTTAGTGTTGCCCATAGCAGGTATTGTCAGTGTGGCCAGCACAGTAGGAGGGCCTGGCAGTAATAAGCAGAGAGCCCCATTGAAACTTTTGCTATGGGTCCTTGGCTCTTCCAGTTCCACCCCTGGTGCACAGCATTGATGGTATATGTTGTATGTCCGCCACTCAGTATAGGGAGGCAGGGCACAGTAACAGGAGTTCTTTGGAATCTTGAAGGGATTTTACTCAGGGCAACCATTAACCAGAATCTTTCACATTCATGTGAGGTAACAGCTTCCAGGCAGAGGTTGATTATATGGTGTTAATCAGCTACTTTCCATGACAGCAAATACATTTGAAAGTCTCTTCACAGACAATTTATTTTCACACACAGTGTATTTACACCGAGTAGCACTATACCTTCAGCATGCAGTGAGGTGGAGGAGGGGGATGAGTCCAGTGCTGTCTGCTCTCTCACACTCTTATCTCCAGGCAACAGAGATCTCCTGGCTGTACGGACTGCCTCTATGCTTCCAGAAGTCACTTTCCTGAAAGAACTGGTCTTGGCACCTTATCTTAGTTCAGTCTGACAGGAGACTCTCTCTCACACCGCTTTCTCCTGGAGATACCTGACACAACAACTTTCCCAGAATCCCTTGGGGCTGTGCTGACCACTCCCTCTCCTGTAACCACTTTAACCCCTCCAGTTGCTGGATGATTCTAAATCATCAGTGCAGCTTGTACTTGTCACATATATACATTAGAAGTTCTATGGGATCAGGGCCGGCGTCAGCACCCGGTGTACCCGGGCAAGTGCCGGGGCCCTGGCGAGACAGGGGGGCCCATTTAGGGCCGGCGTTAGGGGCAGGCTGCCCGCATGCGGCCCCTGAGGCAGACATTCTCGGTCCGAGGTGCACGCTAGAAGAGAGGAGGCACAGGCAGCACGGAGCTCTGGGACTTTTGCAGCTGCTGGAGAGCCGCTCACAATCCGTCGCCATGGATACGCAGAGCAGAGTGACTTCCGACTGTCCAGTGCCTGGAGAATGAGCCGAGCGTCGCCAAACAGGAAGTGTGCAGCACCTGCCACCTGGAACAAAGGATTGCGGGGGCCGGGGGGTGCAGAGCCTGGCTGGGAGGACAAGGTATGGGCTCTTATATACTGATTGGGTTGTGTTATATACTACGTGGTGGGCTGCTATATGCTACGTGGGCTGCTATATACTACATGGGCTGTGCTGCTATATACTACGTGGGCTGGGCTGCTATATTCTACGTGGGCTGCTATATACTTCTACGTGGGCTGTGCTATATACTACGTTGGCTGCTATATGCTACATGGGCTGCGCTGCTATATACTACATGGGCTGGGCTGCTATATACTACGTGGGCTGCTATATACTACGTGGGCTGTGCTATATACTACGTTGGCTGCTATATACTACATGGGCTGCGCTGCTATATACTACATGGGCTGGGCTGCTATATACTACGTGGGCTGCTATATACTTCTACGTGGGCTGTGCTATATACTACGTTGGCTGCTATATGCTACATGGGCTGCGCTGCTATATACTACGTGGGTTGGGCTGCTATATACTACGTGGGCTGCTATATACTATGTGGGCTGTGCTATATACTACGTTGGCTGCTATATACTACATGGGCTGCGCTGCTATATACTACGTGGGCTGGGCTGCTATATACTACGTTGGCTGCTATATACTACATGGGCTGCGCTGCTATATACTACGTGGGCTGTGCTATATACTACGTTGGCTGCTATATACTACATGGACTGCGCTGCTATATACTACGTGGGCTGGGCTGCTATATACTACGTGGGCTGCTATATACTACGTGGGCTGTGCTATATACTACATTGGCTGCTATATACTACATGGGCTGCGCTGCTATATACTACGTGGGCTGTGCTATATACTACGTTGGCTGCTATATACTACATGGACTGCGCTGCTATATACTACGTGGGCTGGGCTGCTATATACTACGTGGGCTGCTATATACTATGTGGGCTGGGCTGCTATATACTACGTGGGCTGCTATATACTACATGGGCTGCGCTGCTATATGCTACGTGGGCTGGGCTGCTATATTCTACGTTGGCTGCTATATACTACATGGGCTGCTATATACTACGTGGGCTGGGCTGCTATATACTACATGGGCTGTGTTATATACTACGTGGGCAGTGTTATATACTACGTGGGCAGTGTTATATACTACATGGGCTGCTATATACTACGTAGGCAGTGCTGTATACTACTATGTGGGCAGTGCTGTATACTACTGTGTGGCTGTGCTATATACTACTATGTGGGCAGTGCTGTATACTACTATGTGGGCAGTGCTGTATTCTACTGTGTGGGCTGTGCTATATACTACTGTGTGGGCTGTGCTATATACTGCTGTGTGGGCTGTGCTATATACTACTGTGTGGGCTGTGCTATATACTACTGTGTGGGCTGTGCTTTATACTACTGTGTGGGCTGTGCTATATACTACTGTGTGGGCTGTGCTATATACTACTGTGTGGGCTGTACTGTATACTACTGTGTGGGCAGTGCTGTATACTACTATGTGGGCTGTGCTGTATACTACATGGCTGTTCTATAAACTACGTGGGCCTTGTTATATACTATGTGGCTGTGCTATATACTATATGGGCTGTTATATGATATGTTGGCTGTGCTATATACTACGTGGCTGTGTTATATGCCACGTGGGCTGTTATATACTACATGGCTGTGTTATATGCTACGTGGCTGTGCTATATACTACGTGGGCTGTGTTATATACTACATGGCTGTGTTTATATGCGATCATGAATCGTGGTATGTGTTAAAGGGGGGGCCCACTGAGACTCTTTCGCCCAGGGCCCTCAAAAACCTGGAGCCGGCCCTGTATGGGATTGTGTTGTGGGCATGCACTGTGACAAATGCAGAGGTCACTGTGCAGAGAAGGATGAAGGAGGAGCTGTTCTCCGCCCCTCCTGTATTATCTGCTTCCCGCTCTATAACAGAGGTGCTACCTGACATCCTAACCCTGATATTTGATGATAATGAGATGATTCCACAGCGCACAAGCTGGGGATATCTTTTTTATTTTACTCGCTATGTAAAATTCAATTTTCACATTTCCTAGCTGCTGTTCTGGAACAGAGGACATTAAACAGGAGAAAATCCAGCTCAACAAACTTATGAACAAATTTCTTTCTTTATTCACTGAAAGTGCTCAATAGAGGATAAAACGTAACCAGCGATGTAAGTTACATGGTATGCGACATTGGCACTTTTAAGTTGACTGTGCATGCAGCGCCCCAGAGTCCTGGTCGTTGCAGTAATGTCGCTCTGCCACTAAGGGAAGTGATGTTACGTCTGACTGCACTAAAGGAGTTCACCTGACCAGGTAACACACACACTACACTTCACACTCCGGCCACCAGGGGGAGTGGTTCTATCTAGTAGGCCACTCCTCACACTCTGGTAAAACTGGGGGTTGGACAGGAAGACAGGGAGAAGTAACTGGGAAAAGCTAGAGAGAGGACCTGTCAGGGATGGGATCCTGACAGATTCCCAAGAAAGGACAAAAAGTGAGAGAAACAGGAATACAGCAAAGAGGCGATAGGACCAGAAGGAGTCGTGCTGTAAGATCGAGGCAACATCCTTCTGAGGCGCAAACAGTCGGTGGCCGGAACGCCGAGAAAGTAAGAGACTTTAAGCATTACTTCAAACCACGGCAGGGCAGCCAATTATAGGTTGGCTGTCTCACCTAAACACCTAAGCAGACAATGGAGGCAGCTGTGGGAGAGGGGAGACTCTAGGGTCCTGGAAGAACTCCAGGCCTACCCCGTCATACGGGTGCGTCCTACCATATCACCTGGGGGACGGAGAGAACGAACATCAGAGACAGACAGAATAAGTTGTGAGGACTATCCTGGGGTGCTCAGCAGGGAAGGACTACAACACGCAGGCGCTAGAAGGTAGACACTGATTCCCACCTGAAAAGGGAGCTCCGGATGTGCCGTTGGACCGGCCGGTCTCAGCCAGCCCTGTTAACAGTGCTCTGGATTGGGTACCTCCAAACCTCCAGTAAAGAAAGGTAAAGAGACTGCAACCTGGTGTCCTCGTTATTTACTGTGACCGGCACTGCACCGCATTACCACCACCATCCACACCTATTATTGGGCGCCCCTCAGCAGGGTCACGGACTGGGTCTAGCCACCGTGACAATCCCAGAGCTACCGGGTACTCCTCGGCCCTGCGGCGGTGGGGGCGCTGCATGCACCCTTACTTTCGACACTGACCTTGACCTCAACCTTCTCTCTGCCTTGCTTCTTAAAATTAGTCAAAGTTGTAGTTTAGTTTCCTGGTTTTGACCCCTGGTCGTCTCCTGATTACTTCTTGGGCTCATCATTTGGATTGTCACATTCCGTCTCCTCTGCCAGTGACTACACATGGCCTGTTCCGGACTTTTCACGGGTTCATAGTAGCGTAGTCGCCATAAGGCGGTGACTGCTCCCAGGACCGTGACCAACCTAGGAAATTGTTAAAGTCTGAATTAAAGGACCGAGCATAAACCTTTTCAGAATACAAGTAATTCATAATGTAAAATGACCATAAATGCTGCCTTCATTATTATATGATTACTACAGTCAACCTCAATCTGAGTGCAGGAAATGATATTTACCTTGCAACAAAGTGGGAAGCCTGGAGCTTGGGGCCATATGGATCTAATGCAGAGATGTAATGTATCAGCCTGATTGATTTGCAATGTTTACTTTTGTTCCTTTAGTGTTTATTCTAGTAAAGTAAACTCTGGCTTATGTCAGTTACATGAACGTTTGCATTATTTGGGGCTGTATAGACTTGGAATGTATATCATCAAGTGTGCCTGTGTACAGTAGATGTATTTACTATAGGTGTTCTCTCATGGGAAAGGAAGGGTGCTTTCATCACTTTACACAAAAACCTGAGAGGGGAAAACAGATGAGTTAGAGCCCAAACAGGTGTCAATGTGTTATTACATGGAGCGATGAACCTCCATTGATTTACTTTTCTTTCTTTTTAGAAGAGTAACAGGTCCAATAGGGTAGAAAGTCAACCCGTTTTGTCTCAAAAGCCGCTTGCGTCCATTTACCACCAGTTACATTCCCTCTTAGGGCCTGTGCACACGTTGCAGATTTGCTGCATTTTTTGGTTTGTTTTTTTAGCGCAGATTTGTCACAAAACCTCAAAGGTTTCCTGATGCCCACAAAGTGAATACGATCCCTGAAGTCCAGTGGCGTATCTAGGGGGGGGGCAGCCGGGGCATTTGCGCCGGGCGCAGCCGGCAGGGGGGCGCAGTCGGGCCGCCTTTATTCGGCGGTCCGCAGTGTCTCCCCCGGCGGCTGCATTCTGCCGTCCCCGGTCTGGGAGTCAGCTGTTCTCTGTGCCGACTGTCAAGCTGACAGCCGGCACAGAGAAGCTGTAGAGTGCCGGCTCCCAACATGTGCAGAGGTGGAGGGGGGCCCCTGCAGGGTGGCTGCGGCAGACAGGGAGAAATCCCTGCAGCTCCGTTGCCCAGCAATCTGTCTTCCAGCTTCCTCTCACACAGACGCGCCGCTGGATGACGTCATCATTCAGCGGCCGGCTGTGTCAGAGGAAGGCGATGAGATGCTGCGGCAGAGCGCGAGGAGAGGTGAGAGGTGTGTGTGAATGTGTGTGTGTGTGTGTGAATGTGTGTGTGTGAATGTGTGTATGTGTGTGAGAATGTGTGTGTGTGTGTGTATGTATGTGAATGTGTGTATGTGAATGTGTGTGTGTGTGTGAATGTGTGTATGTGAATGTGTATGTGTTTGTGTGTGTATGTGAATGTGTGTATGTGTGTGGCTCAGTATTGGGTGTGTGTGTGTGTGTGTATCGCGCTGCAGGGGAATGTGCAGAGAAGTGAATGGTGTGTGTGGGGAGGAGAGGGCAATGATGGGGCTGACGGGGAGAGCGCAATGATGGGGATGGTGGAGGAGGAGAGGGCAATGATGGGGCTGACGGGAAGAGAGCAATGATGCGGATGGTGGAGGAGGAGAGGGCAATGATGGGGCTGACAGGGAGAGAGCAATGATGCGGATGGTGGAGGAGGAGAGGGCAATGATGGGGCTGATGGGGAGAGAGCAACGATGGGGATGGTGGAGGAGGAGAGGGCAATGATGGGGCTGACGGGGAGAGGGTAATGATGGGGATGGTGGGGGAGGAGAGGGCAATGATGGGGCTGACGGGGGGCATATGTCCTTGGGGGGGGGGCGCCAAAATGAATTCTTGCCCCGGGTGCCAGAAACCCTAGATACACCTCTGCTGAAGTCTCATGCACAAGTTGCTAATTTGTGAATTGCAGATTTAAATATGTAGCATCAATTCTTTCAGTATTTTTGCTATAGATTTCACCCATACTAACGAGATGGGAAAAATCTGCAACAAAAACACATGTAAAAAAAAAACAGCAAAAATGCAACTATTTTACGATGTGTTCTTACTGCAAATAGATGCAAAAATTTCTGCACCAAATACTTAATGTGTGCACATACTCTTAGATTCATGTTTCATAGATGCATGAAAAAAAAGAGCTGGCATCGCAATGTCCATCCCAACCAGGTCTCCTGACCTGAGAAGGTTGAGTTTCTAAACACTCCCACAATCCCCAATCAGCCCTGAGAGTGTCCAACTACCGTGCCTTGAAAAAGTATTCATACCCTGTGAATTTTTTCCCATTTTGGTCACATTATACCCAAAAACTTAAATGTATTTTATTGCCATTTCACATGATATACGAACACAAAGTAGCAACTAATTGTGAAGTGTAAAGAAAATTATATAAGGCTTTCCAAATTTTTTTTTTTATGTAGATCTGAAAATTTTGAGGTGCAGTAGTATTGAGCCCAGTTTAGTCTGACACCCCTTCATAAAATCCTGAGTGACCAATTGCCTCCTGAAGTAAAATAATTAATATATTGAATCCACCTGTGTGTAATTTCTTATCAGTATAACTACAGCTCTTCTGTGAAGTCCTCAGAGGTTTGTGTGAGAACTTTATGGAACAAACAGTATCATGAAAACCAAGGAGCCCACCAGTCAGGCCAGGGATAAAGTTGTGGAGAAGAGTAAAGCAAGGTTAGGTTATTAAAAAATAGCCCAAGATCTGAACAACATATCACAGAGCACTGCTCAATCAACAATCCAAAAATGGAAGGAATATTGCACAACTGCAAACCTACCAAGACATGGCCGTGCACCTAAACTGATATCCCAAGCAAGGAGAGCACTAATGAGAGGAACAGCCAAGAGGCTCATGGTCACTGAAGGAGTGGCAGAGATCCACAGCTCAGGTGGAAGAGTCTGTCCTCAAAACAACTATTAGAAAATCCATTTATGAAAGGCTACGTTCACATTTGCGTTGCGTCGGCCGCAGGTTCGGCGACGCATAGCGATGCATGCGTCATGCGCCCCTATATTTAACATGGGGGCGCATGGACATGCGTTGTCTAGCGTGTTGTGACGCATGCGTCATTTTTGGCGCAAGCGTCAGGGCGCAGAGGACGCTGCATGATGCAGTTTTTTTGCTCCAAAAATCATGCCAAAAATGGACGCATGCGTCACAAAACGCTGCGTTGTGCATGCGTTTTGCATGCGTTGTGCGTTGCGTCACCGACGCAGCGCCGCAAAGCGCAAATGTGAACGTAGCCAAAGCAAGCCATAAGAAGTCCCATTTACAGTTTTCAAGAAGCCATGTAGAGGACACAGCAAGCATGTGGTAGAAGGTGCTCTGGTCAGATGAGATCACAGGAGAACTTTTTGGGTGAAATGCTAAATCTATATGCAGTGGAAAACTAACACTGCACATCACCCTGAAAACACAATCCCTACCGTCACACATGGTGGAGGCAGCATCATGCTGTGGGGAAGCTTTTCTTTGGCAGGGACAGGGAAGCTGTTCAGCGTTAATGGGAAGATGGGTAGAGCTATAGCCAGGGCATTCCTGGAGGAAAACCTGTTAGCAGCTGCACAAGTCTTGAGATTGGGACGTAGGTTCATCTTTCAGCAGGACAACAACGCTAAACATCCTGCCAGAGCTACAAAGGAGGGTTTAGATCAGAGCATATTCATGTGTGTGAATGGCCCAGTCACAGTCCAGACCCAAATCCTGGAGAATCTATGACGGACTTGAAAATTGTTGATCACAGACGTCTACAGTACATACAATCTCACTGAGCGAGAGCAAGTGTGCAGAGAAAAAGGGGCAGAAATGTCACCTCTAGATGTGCAAGGTTGGAGATAAAGATCCCAAAAGACTGCAGCAGTAATTTCAGCGAAAGGTGGTCCTACAAAATATTCACTCAGGGAAGCAATTTTCAGATTCATATTTTTAAAATATTTAGAAAATGATGTTTCTTTGCCCAGAGTTGCATTAACATGTTGTTCCCCAAGACAAAGTCATCTTGGAAATCAAATCCATAATATCTCGCAGAGATTATATCTGGCTCGATTTTATTAAAACTACAGTGGTCTGCCAAGGATAAAAAGCCTTAGAATGCCTTCAATATTACTCTATATTTATCCACATGTAGTATTATAGGGATAGCAAACACTCCCCACATTGGACCCACTTTGGCAAGTCACGACCCAACCAGTAGCTGGTATCCAGCACCCCTATGAGAGGGCTTAGCAGGGAGATCATTCCAAGCCTGTGGTTTCTTGCTCTCCGAGCACTGAGGTTTTCCTAGATGGGCCGGTTGTACACCCAACACCATAACTCTGGCGCGAAGATCTGGTTTGCCTGCTGTGGGATGCTGTAACCCTCTCCATGCACTACAGCCCTACCATTCCTGTCACAGCTGCTTATTATAGGCCATCATTGCTATTTGTGGAGAGCTGACGAAATCTATTTGAAGTTAACTACAAGTTTAAATTAAAAGCAGGAGTATTACGACCGCGGCATTAACATGCAGCACAACACCCTCCAGCAATACCACAAGGGGTGTCTCATGACACAGTGGTGGGGCTTCAGCTTTACATCGCGGTCAGTCGTGTTGAAAGCTGAGGAAGCCCATGTGTATGTTCTGTACGATTATTTTAATTACTGTTCTGCGCAGCTCAGTATCCAACTAGTAATTCACGTTGGTTCTGTTAACTGTTTTACTGCTCGAAAATATGGAAAATGTTACCCGGCTCTTCCCTATACACAGTTCCTCTTCCTAGTTATGTCTTATCTTCGTATCATTCTGGCCATTTCTCTGGAGTTGACTCTTGACATCAATTTGGATTCTGCACCTCTCTACAGCCCACCTGCATATAAATACTGACCCCTTACAGGACAGCGGAGGGAGAATCTGCTGAGGACAGTCCATAACCCCTTGTAGGGGGTACTAGGGTAAGGAACTGATAGATTTTAGAAGCTGCTCATACAACTTAGCTGTTGGCAAAACTGTGGTAATCTTGATATTCAAAAGGCACCATCTTCAACAACAGAGCCACCAAACTCCACCGAATACACCACGCTCCAAAAGCATTCTGGTTGGCAACTGTTGCACATTTCAGTATAATCCCAATTTAATGAAACTTCAGGTATATTTATCTGTGCAGTCTGGAAGCAAAAGTGATTGTGAATCATCGTCACCTGCTTTGGTGCAAATGAAAGTGACAACAGAAGCACTGGAGTGAACAGCAAGACAACCCCAAAAAGGGAAGGGGGCCACAAATAATTTGTTACACCCCTATCACGGATTCAGGCCTTACTACCCTCACTCTGGTCTGTTAAACTCTGAGGGGCTCCACGTCTGGTTTTGCAGATGGCCCGCTGTGCTCCCATGTGATCATCTCATCTGCCGGCCTATATAACGCTCACCAAGACACACACCTGTATCTTGTTATTAAGACTTCAGTGCTTATATCACTCTGAGCTGCTCTAAGCACCTTGACCTGCTCTGCTGCCTGTCTGTGGTAACCTGGATGTCTTCAGCCTGCCTGCGGTTTTCAGCATCACAGCTGACTTTCTGAGATAACCTGGACGTCTCCTTCCTGCCTGCGGTTTACAGAATTCCAGCTGCAGTTTCCAGCATCTCCGCTGCCTGTCTATGGTCTCCTGCCTGCAGTTTCCAGTATTCCAGCTATCCGTGTCCTGCGTGCCTCACCCGTTTGCCTTAGACACCCGTGGCCCGTGAGCCAGACAGGGCCATAGAAGGGCATCTACCCAGCACCAGGGCCAATATCTGTATCTGCTCCACTGGGTAAGGATAAAGAAGAAGAGCACTGTCAGATCCTGTAGAGGCACCTGTGTCCACAGCCAGCACCATGCAGCTCTATTTCCGTTTACCAGAGAACACCAGACTAGTCATGCCCGGAATTGGCACCTCATTCCCTTCACAGATAAGAGCGAGTTCATACTGAGCACATGTGACAGATTGAAAGATTCTGGAGATCCCTGGTGAACATTATGCTGCTACATTATCCAGCATGACTGGTTTGGCATTGGATCAGTGATGGTCTGGGAAGACATATCATTGGGGGGTCACACAAACCATCATGTGACAGCCAACGGAGCCCCGACAACTGTTACGCACAGGGATGAAATCCTCAGAGCTATTGTCACACCTTACACTAGTGCAGTTGGCCCGAGGTACCTTCTGGTGCCTTACAATTGATTGGCATCTTGTAGCCAAACTGAATCTTATTGAGAGACTCTGGGAAATTATGTATCGGTGCATCTGGCATCACCAAGTATTGCCACAGAGTGTCCAAGAGCTTATAGGCAACCCGCATGCAGCTTTCCTGTTCCGGCCCTGTACACTGTGAACTTTCAGCATTCGCTGCTGGAGATGCAAACATCTGATCGATGGAATAAGGTGTTGGACTCCAACAATCTGATGTTGATGATCTATTCTAAAGCCTCATTCTTTGTACAGACTGGGATGCACAGACTGGCTGCAAATCTCTTGACCTGAATGTGACTTGCGAATATATATTTCTATGAGATTGTCAAGTTTGGGTCAGGAGACCCACAGCCGGTAGACCATGTTACACGAATGTCTGACAGGCTTATGGTCCAATATCAGAGTCTTGGACAATCTTTTTAAACAGAAAAGATGGCAAATGATCATAATTTCCTTTTCTCCAATTGTAATTGTAATTTTCTTTTGTTTTCATTATTGCAATTGACCCCAGGACTGCTGTAGGTGGCAGGTGCTTCCTGTTGAGTGATTTTCTAGTGTATTTTTTTGCATTGAAATCAGGCCCATTTCTGGCACCACAATCTGGATTATATATTAATCGAATTATTCTGCGATCCCTGGCCCCTACAGATACATCCATATCCAAATATTCTTGTGTTCCATGTGAGGGAATTTGGCAACCGCTACTTTTGGAGACCTCCATCCACCTTGATGGTTGCTACAGATGCAAATTGTCGTTATCGGCATGAGATCAATGACCTGCATCATTTTTAGACAGGGACATCCATAATATATGTGATCCATCTCCACTCCCACCCTGTTCCCGATATGAACCAGATGAACAGAGCTGCAGTTAATTAAGTCAAATAGATGAACTTTATTTCATATGGCGATGCATCTGACAGCCAAATGTTCCTTAGTCAGTGTGACAGGACCCTCAACTCACATCAGCTTGGACACACTGATCCTATATCTTTTCCATGAAAATCTTTTCCATGAAAATGTACAAAAACGTTCCTAGAAAAACGATCTGAAGGATCTGTAGATCTGTAAAGGAGTGGGAAGCGTAAAAATTAAATTTAGAACTAAAAGCAAAACCATCAGCTGTGCAGACCAAGATGTTTACCTCCTTGCTAGGCCAGGAACACATATCCAAGTTCCATGGTCGGTGTACGGACCACGTTTCCGACCCAAACTCAAAGGCTTTAAGGCTTTTATGAGGCTTATAGAAACTGGATTCCAGCTCACCCAGTTGCTCTATGCTCAGACACTGGCCTCGCCCCGGCCTCACATCGAGGAAAATAGAAAAAAATTGGAGTCCAGCTCAACAGGACTGGACCTAGTGCGGTCATAACGCGTTGACTGGGTCATGTCGACCATGTAAATTTTTCTTTTGTACGCACTATATTTTATTTTGAAAAAGAAAAGGAAAATCCAGTCCTGTTGAGCCGGACTCCCAATTTTTTCTATTTTCCTTTTATGAGAGTCAGGACTCTGAACATTTTTTACCTTTTGTGTATTACTGCCCTTTTTCAAGATGGCGTCTTTGGTCTCATGTGCACTGTGTCTCCTGCTATAAAACTCCACCTCAGCCTTCAGTCTGTGCTAGAGTATTCTGCCTTGCATCCAGCTCCTGACCTCTGATTACTCCCTGGCTATACACCTGCTCCTGTGAACCTGTGTGGTGATCCTGCTACTCTGCTCTGAGTTCCTGCTGCATACACAAGTTTCCAGTAATCCTCCTTCATCTGCTGTGCGTTTACTTCTATCTGCATTTGCTGGTCATGTAAGCTGTTGCTGCTTTGCAATAACCTGAGACTATTTACCAGGCGTCCCTGGTTGAGCTAAGATATGATTTGAACTGCCTAATAAGCATATCTATCTGTGCCTGGACTAAGACAAGGATTTATTCGTGTCAAGTATCCTCAAGAATAACTGTGCTTCATAGACTTTCTGCTTGATTGCATTTTCCTCTGAAGTTTCCTATAGACTGCTAAGCTGCGTTTATTATTTGCACCAAGAGTTGTGGACTTGAGTTTCTCTCTGCACCTGTTTGAATCACCATGTGACAATATAGACTTTACCACTTATAAAACTGTGTCCTGTAGTTGTCTTGTTCCACGCAAAGAGTCTCCTGAGTTATCCCCTATAATTATTACAATGAGGCTGTTGAGCTCAGGTCAAGAGATCTGCGGCTGGTCTAAAAATGCAGACTGTCTTTATGGCTGGTTTCACAGTCTGCGTATACAACCTGTCACTTGTCATAAGTATTTTTTTTACCCGATGTAAATACAGCTGTTTTACTGAATCCGGCAAAGTTTTTCTTTTGTTCCTGCACCTCTTCGTTCCCAAAATATGGCCTCCTCTTTCCGGTATGTAAATCTAGTCTTGTTAACCAAGTGGACGTGGTCCTCAGCTCTTCTCTGTGGGCGCCATGCTGAGGACTACACCTGATTTAGTAAAAAAGATTATATACATACAGGGAAGAAGAGGCCATATCAAGAATGGGAAGGTGCATGAACGAAAGAAAAAACAGCCAAATTCAGGAGAACAGCAGCATTTACACCAAGTAAAATTACATGTCTATGGCAAGTGACAGGTCCCCTTTAAAAGTAGTCGTTTTTAAAACGCAGGTCTGAGATGGAGAAGGGGTCTGGCCAAGCTTACGAACTAAGCCCCCCTTTATCTCATCTTAGACATACAGGGAGGAGTAGGTAGCTCTCCTCCTGTGTTGGAATATCACAGTCGATGAAGCGCTGCCGCTACGTCCATTGGTCCATGACATCATTCATCCTACATAGTGATGTCACTAAACCTTGCATGAAAAGTATCTAGAATATGTCTCTCAGGATGTTCTAGCTCATGAGCTTTAAGATTACTTATAATATTAAAAGCGTATTCTCATTTCATAAACTGAGGGTATGCCCATCACATTAAGATCAGTGGGGGTCTGTCCCCTGGGTTGGTTTAGTCTTGTCCATGACGAAGGACAGTACTATGTCTGAAACATGTCGGTCTATGCCTTGAAGCTACATTTTTAAAGTACCTGGAAACTTTCAAAGCTGCTGTGATGCTAATCAATACTCACATATAAGTCGTGAGGATGGGTAGTCAAATGGTCCGAGGTCAAAAGACAGGAGGGTACATCATAGACAGAGGGGTGAGACAAAGGAGTAATCAGGTAACAGTGCAAGGCCAGAATTCCAAGAAGGTAGTGGATCACGACAAAAGAGCTAGGCAAACGGATGGTCAAGGTAAATCCAAGATTGATCAGCAAAAATCAGAATACAAGACTAGGAGCTCAGAGCAAGCACACGCCTCTTAGACAAAGCTACAATTGGCAGAAATATGAGGCAGAGAGCCAGCTAAATAGCAAGGTAATTACTCGGAAGACGAGACACATGGAGGAAACCCTGGTACGCACTGGTCCTGATTGGACGGCTAAACTGTCACTCAAGATATTGACAATTCAGCACGCCTCAGCTCCTAATTGGACGTCTGAGCTGTCAATCACCATAATGACAGCTCAGCACACCCCTGCCCTAGATAGGACTGCAGAACAGTCATTAACTGAGTCCAAACAGACTGATAGGAGGAATTGACAGCTGTTACTAATAAATTGGTATTGTTTTATATACAATATGGCTGGATATCTTTGCTGGATTTGTCTTGTATTCTCACCACAATCTCACTGTGCATGGAAACTTCAAAGAGTGCACAGTGCTGAACAAATATGTTGGGGTTTCAAAGGTCAGACCCCCGCGATCATCTGCAATATTCCATCACTTTATATGAAGGGAAAATTCTCTTAATTGAATGCAAATAGTTTAAAGGAACATTAGTGTGATTATCACAGCTTCTGATGTGATTTTTCATCTGTAACCATGATATCTGAGATGACTGCTGGCTCTTGCAGGTTTCTGAATAATAAAACATTGGTCAGAGTGTGCCGGGCTCATGGCCTATGTTATATTTCATCTTGGTGAGGTGGAAGCTCTTGGCCTGGGTGAACAGATCAAATAGGTTCGCACTGATGAAGGTGATCCTGCAAGGAGAATAGGTGGAAGAAACAGAGGCTGCATGGGAGCTGCCTTTCGACATGCAGTGCAGTCTCCACCACTCTTGTAAATGACAAAAGACTGACTGTCGCTTCCAAACAGAATGCTGGTGTGTACAGGTGCAAATTAACAGTAGCCATTTCTATATATAACAAACACTGCATGTGACATGCAAGTTTCTGCACAGTCATAGCCTTGCTTGAGTCACACTTCCTCTGACATGCATGCTGTTGCACAGCCACAGTCTCTTTTGTATCATACTGCCTGTGACATGCTCGCAGCTGCGCAGCCACAGTTTCTCTTGTGTCACACTTCCTGTGACATGCATGCTGTTGCACAGCCACAGCCTTTTTTTGTCACACTGCCTCTGACATGCATGCTGTTGCACAGCCGCAGCCTTTTTTGTGTCACACTTCCTCTGACATGCATGCTGTTGCACAGCCGCAGCCTCTTTTGTGGCACACTGCCTCTGACTTGCATGCTGTTGCACAGCCACAACCTCTTTTGAGTCACACTACCTGTGACATGCTTGCTGCTGCACAGCCACAGCCTCTTTTGTGGCACACTGCCTCTGACATGCATGCTGTCGCACAGCCACAACCTCTTTTGTGTCACACTACCTGTGACATGCTTGCTGCTGCACAGCCACAGCCTTTCTTTTGTCACACTGTCTCTGATAGGCTCATTGCTGCGCAGTCAGTTTCTCTTGTGTCACATTGCCTTCTGACATGGATGCTGCTGCACAGTCACAGCCTCTCTTATGCCTAAGGGTATGTTTCCACTGTCAGGATGGCTGGCGGTATCGCCGCAGCGGCGAAGCCGCTCGGCGCTAAGCCCCGCCCCCTTTCTGGGACGCGATCATGCCGGATGTGTTAACTCTTCACATCCGGGATGATCGCTCTCTCCCATAGCGCCCTGTGATATGCCTTGCGGGGACGCTGCGTCCCCGCAAGGTGTACGGACATGCTGCGATCTGAAAAGACGCGCAGCATGTCCGTAGTCGCAGGGCCGCCGCGTGCGGGTTTCCACGCATAGTGGAGATGGGATTTCATAAAATCCCCTCCACTATGCTGGAACATCTGGACGCTGCTTGTTTGACGCTGCAGCTCTGCGCAGCGTCAAACAAGCAGCGTTTCCTGACCGTGGAAACATACCCTTAGACTTTCATTACCTGCTGATAATTTGTAATGATCTATATGACTTTTGCTTATTAGGATTTGGTCAGGCCTACCTGTCTGATAACCATTGATGATGGGGAAGTGTTATTACCTACAGTCAGTGATTGCTGCTACCTAGATGGTGGCCAGAAGTTCAGGTTTCCTCTTCCACAATGGGAAGAAAAAAAAAATCTTAATAATGAAGACTACATTACGATTGTTGAGGTGATCATAAATCAGGACATACAGCACACAATTATTTGAAATGAACATGTACAAAGGACTAATCTGTGCCTTTTCCAATTAGTTTTAGCAGTGAACAATGTAATCACCTTAATTGAATTGATTAGTGACTTTTCACGCTATTGATGTCTAGTTGTGTGAAAGTAATTTGTATGCATTTGTTTTATCATTATGTGACTCAGTGTTGCTCAGTAAATTTAATCACAGTATTATCAAAAATAGATGTAAATCCAACAAGTTCCTGGAAGTCTTTAATAAATATTACATGAGAGGTTCAGCGTTATTTCCCTGGAGAAATAATAATGCTGGGTGCCACAATCTAGAACTAGCAGCGCTTTGGACGCAGTAAATTTCTATTGATGTAATTTCTGTTGAGGAGGCTAGCATCTCTGCAAGAGAAATTGACATGCTGCTGTCTGGAAAGACGCGCCGCATGTCAGTCTCCACAGATGATCTGCAGGCGACTATGCACACATAGTGAACATGGGATTTCTGGAAATCCCATCCACTATGCTGTCACAGCTGGCCGCTGCGGGTTTGACGCGGCATAAATACGCAATGTCAAACTCGCAGTAGTTTCTGATCTACCCTAAGACTTGCATGTATACAATAGCACTAATGCCTTTGGTTTATAAAGTAATCTATATGATTGAGGATTATTCATGGTAGATAGTTAGACCCTGGTGATATTACAATATATTGGTGCACAGGTAGCAATTGCACATATACTGTAACCTCTTCCCCTACATACTGTACAACAATCCTAATCATCTGATAAAGCCAGGCTTTGACACAATCGGTGCCAATGTCCATCAAAAACTAATCCCATTCGGACAGGAATTTGGAGACAGTAACTTGTCATGACTAACGATGATCTGCCATGAAATGTGCTTGTTTTGCATTGATGGAGGAAAAACCCACTAAATAATTTTCCCTGTTTGGCGCAAGGAAACCCAGTCCCATACTAATCCTAGTACAGGTATTTTAATTATGTGAACCCAGATGAGCACGGTTGGGGGGTGCAACTGGATTTGTTCTATAGAGCTCATCATAAACCAATACCCTGTACATGAGCAGAGTAAGAATTGATGGGAACTGAAGCCGTACATTTTATTAAGGTAATTACATCCATTATATCCCTTTAATGTTCACCAACGCTCGCTTTTCTTCCCATATGTTTTTGACTTGAAAACCATTCTGCTGAGTAGTACACAGCAAGCCTGACATTACTAACCACGAACTTAGTATCCCTGGATCTAGCGGGTATCTAGCCCCCTGAACACATCATTTTCATGACTAAGGGTACTGTCACACAGTCACACTTTGATCGCTACGACGGTACGATCCGTGACGTTCCAGCGATATCCATACGATATCGCTGTGTCTGACACGCAGCAGCGATCAGGGATCCTGCTGAGAATCGTACGTCGTAGCAGATCGTTTGGAACTTTCTTTCGTCGCTTGATCACCCGCTGACATCGCTGGATCGTTGTGTGTGACAGCGATCCAGCGATGTGTTCGCTTGTAACCAGGGTAAACATCGGGTAACTAAGCGCAGGGCCGCGCTTAGTAACCCGATGTTTACCGTGGTTACCAGCGTAAAAGTAAAAAAACCCAAACAGTACATACTCACATTCCGGTGTCTGTCCTCCGGCGTCTCAGCTTCTCTGCACTGTGAGCGCCTGCCGGCCGGAAAGCGAGCACAGCGGTGACGTCTGACGTCACCGCTCTGCTTTCCGGCTCTGCTGCTTACACAGTGGAGAGAAGCAGAACGCCGGGGGACAGACACCGGAATGTGAGTATGTACTGTTTGTTTTTTTTACGTTTACGCTGGTAACCAGGGTAAACATCGGGTTACTAAGCGCGGCCCTGCGCTTAGTAACCCGATGTTTACCCTGGTTACCCGGGGACTTCGGCATCGCTCCAGCGCCGTGATTGCAACGTGTGACCGCAATCTACGACGCTGGAGTGATACTCATACGACGCTGCGACGTCACGGATCGTGCCGTCGTAGCGTCCAAAGTGTGACTGTGTGACAGTACCTTAAGCCTCTGAGTCACCAAAGTTGGACAAAGTCTATGACTGTAGAAAGTTGGCTAGTGATCCATCTCCTTTTTTTCGACAGTGCATTTCTTTATTTAAAATTTTACTCTGTATTTCTTCTTGTTATTCTTAATTGTCTCCAACAATTATTTGTAATTAGTGTTCAATATTCCTACGGCGCCACCACAGGGGGAATGAAGCATTACACAGGTCCCATTGAAACCAGCGAGCTGTTCTGGGAATATAGTACCAGTGAGGACCTCCAGCGACAAAGACTCATTTTAACCACCGTTTGTCTTCAAGTTATTGTTATTTATTTATATAGCACCATTGTTTCCATGGTGCTGTACATGAGAAGGGGTTACATACAAGTTACATGTCACGGGGGGACTAGGTGAGCGAGAGCTAATAACCCGGGCCCCTGCAATTTCCCTCAGACTAGGGAAATCCTGACTGACCCTCTACCTGGAGTTTACACTGATGGTGTGCATGTCCAGGCCTCGACCCTCGCCCTGCCTCCTGTTTCAACCCTAGGCTGAAACCTCCGCCCACCACCCAGCGAAGATGTAATTCACCAATACCCACAGTTAGCACAGACAAGGATAAAGGAAAATATACACCACGCCGCAGACACTCAGGAATACACTATAAATGTGCAGGGCAAAATAAATACAAATATAGGAAGGAGTAAATAAGACAAAGGAAAATACACCACCAGCAACGACTCTCCAGCAACCAGCTCTCCACTCCAGACCGAGATAACAACGCACAAGACAGAAGCTATAATCGGCGACGCCCAATGATCAGGAGAGCTATTTAAAGGCAATGGGCATGGCCCAGCTTCCAATCCGAGGATCAGGTAAATTAACCCCGCAACAGCTAGATAAAATCTAGCCGACGCCAATGAGCAAATAGTGGTCAAAAGCGGAATTACCGCTGTCTGTCGAACGACCTGGTCTGAACAGCGTCCGACATGACATTACAGACATCACTTACAGTAAACAAACTTACCCCTTAGACCCCAGTCCAGAGCCTCTCACCTAGCCAAATCAGTTCTCATGCTTCGCACTGGCGAGGGCCAACAGCCCGAAACACCGTGTCTGCGAATTGAGATAATGATTTGGCTTTTATCCTAAGTCATATTGCACGACTCGTTAAAGGATTGATTGTGACTTGTAGGATCGCTACTTCCAACAGGTGGCGCTATAGAGTTTAAGTCCTCTTTTTCTCAGAAGAGGCAATTTGCATAGTAAACAAACTAATTACAGACTGATACAGAGGGGTGACGACCCTGTCCTTGCGGGCTTACATTCTACAGGATTATGGGGAAGGAGAATAGGTTGAGGGTTGCTGCAGTGTAATAATTATAGGGGATAGCTCAGGAGACTCTTTGCATGGAACAAGACAACTACAGGACACAGTTTTATAAGTGGTAAAGTCTATATTATCACACGGTGATTCAAACAGGTGCAGAGAGAAATTCAAGTCCACAACACTTGGTGCAAATAATAAACGCAGCTTAGCAGTCTATAGGAAACTTCAGAGGAAAATGCAATCAAGCAGAAAGTCTATGAAGCACAGTTATTTTTGGGGATACTTTACACGAATAAATCCTTGTCTTAGTCCAGGCACAGATAGATATGCTTATTAGGCAGTTCAAATCATATCTTAGCTCAACCAGGGAGGCCTGGTTAATAGTCTCAGGTTATTGCAAAGCAACAACAGCTTACATGTCCAGCAAATGCAGATGGAAGTAAACACGAACAGCAGATGAAGGAGGATTACTGGAACTGGTGTATGCAGCAGGAACTCAGAGCAGTGTAGCAGGATCACCACACAGGTTCACAGGAGCAGGTGTATAGCCAGGGAGTCTCCAGAGGTCAGGAGCTGGATGCAAGGCAGAATACTCTAGCACAGACTGAAGGCTGGGGTGGAGTTTTATAGCAGGAGACACAGTGCACATGAGACCAAAGACGCCATCTTGAAAAAGGGCAGTAATGCACAAAAGGTAAAAAATGTTCAGAGTCCTGACATGCAGCTCTGGTGTTGGTGAGGCGGTATCTCCGGTAGTGGTGAGGAGGCAGCAGGGTTAGTACAGGCTGTAGGCTTTCCTGAAGAGGTGGGTTTTCAGGTTCCATCTGAAGGATCCGAATGTGGTTGATAGTCGGACGTGTTGGGGCAGAGAATTCCAGAGGATGGGGGATATTCGGGAGAAGTCTTGGAGGCGGTTGGGTGAGGAGCGAATAAGTGTGAAGGAGAGAAGGAGATCTTGGGAGGACCGGATATTACGTGAGGGAAGATATTGGGAGATTAGTTCAGAGATATATGGAGGAGACAGGTTATGGATGGCTTTGTAGGTCAGTATTAGTAATTTGAACTGGATACGCTGAGGGAATGGGAGCCAGTGAAGAGATTTGCAGAGGGAAGCAGTGGAGTAGCGAGGAGATTAATTAGTCGGGCAGCAGAGTTAAAGATGGACTGGAAAGGTGTAAGGGTGTTAGCAGGGAGGCCACAGAAAAGGATGTTGCAGTTGTCAAGGCGGGAGATGATGAGGGCATGCACAAGCATTTTAGTAGATTGACGGTTGAGGAAAGGATGGATTCTGGAGCTATTTTGAGCTGGAGGCGACAGGAGGTGGAAAGAGCTTGGATGTGCGGTTTGAAGCACAGGGCAGAGTCGAGGGTTACTCCGAGGCAGCGACTTCCGGTACGGGGGAAAGCATGATGTCGTTAATTGCGATAGATAGGTCATGTAAGGAAGATGTATGAGATGGAGGAAAGATGATGAGTTCAGATTTGTCCACATTGAGTTTGAGGAAGCGAGAGGATAAGAAGGAGGATATGGCTGATAAACACTCCGGGATTCTGGAGAGCAGAGCGGTGACGTCTGGGCCAGAAAGGTAGATCTGAGTGTCATCAGCATAAAGGTGGTACTGGAATCCATGGGACTTTATGAGTTGACCTAGGCCAAGTGTATAGATTGAGAAGAGTAAGGGTCCTAGGACAGAGCCTTGGGGACTCCCAAAAGAGAGAGAGGGTGGGATGAGGAAGTAGTGTGGGAGTGGGAGACGCTGAATGTGCGCTTGGTGAAGTATGAGGAGATCCAGGATAGGGCGAGGTCTTTGATGCCAAAGGAGAGGATCTGTAGTAGGAGGCAGTGGTCAACTGTGTCGAAGGCAGAGGACAGGTCTAGAAGGAGTTGTATAGAGAATTGTCCGTTAGCTTTGGCTGTAAGTAATTTTGGTCAGAGCTGTCTCAGTTGAGCGACGTTGTTAGGAATATACATCTATTAAGTTTCATCTGTATTTATTTGCTATTTTAACATATTGGTGGAGTTTTCTCAATTTTTGCACTTTTCCATACTACAGATAAAACTTGTAATTTTTGCCATTAAAATATAAACCCTATATAGAAAACTTTGCACAAAAAGGGGATAATATCAGACAATAATCTTTATTGGAAATTCAAATATAAAAACACACGTTAAGACAAAAAGGAATGCTATGAGGTGACACTTCACCATAGCCGCAGGAGAGAGGATAATGCTATGCCAAACTTGAGTAAATGATCACAGAAAAAGCAAGTGTGCTAATAATACACGAGACATACAGAACTCGGCTGGTAAATAGCATCCAGCTAAACACAAACAAGCTAGATAAAAGACAGTTAATGACGTTAATGGAGCATAAATACCTCTGACCTGCGGCGCCACCCCTACGCGCGTTTCGGCTGCGTGCCTTCTTCCGGGGGAGTGGCATCGTCAGGTCAGGATGCAGTATAAATACACGCACCCAGCCAATGGGGAATAGATCCTACAAAAGCACCGAAGTGCCAGCCGTGTGTCGGCGCATGCTCAGTCAAGGTAGGAGGGACACTCATCACAGAGTGCGTCATCGCTTAGTGAAGGAGCCGGAACCACCCACAAAGTCGTGGATAGGCGCCGCTCACACCCAGAGACATAGCGAAAGAGACGCCGTCTGTGATCGTAGACAGCCCACCAAAACCGGCATGCGCACTGGCCGTAGAGTGAATATATCAGGTATACTTTGAATAACAGAACCACAGATTCCAAAGTGCAATAGTGCCATAAGAAATTGATATAAGTCATGAAAAATGCAATTTATAATATAAATATAAATTGGTGCTGAATCAAAAATATGTAAAATACCAAAACCGATGTGTTATGGCAAATAAAGAAGAGAATGCCAAGGTACTAAATACATTAAAAAGTGCTGTGAACCATATAAATACACATTAATAAAAAAATCAATAACCTTAGACAATAACATGCCTGATGAAATAAATAAGCACATACATGAAAGTGATAATACTGTGCAAATTAGCACCACATTAATATAATAGATATTACAAAAAATACATTAAAAATCCAAAATACCATATGTAAAAAACACATGTGAGAGCATTACATGCAGTATAAAAACAATATATAGTGTATAAACTGGAGCCACATAGGAGTAGATCCACAAAGAATCCGCAGTATTGATGTAAGGACTTCTTCCCCATCAGATTTTTTAAGTGGCCTCGTCAGGGGTTTCTTTTAATGGTTTTTATCCTTTTGTGTTTTTCTATTTAATAATTCTTTTCTCCTTTTTTCCTAGTTTTATTCAAACCGTCATGAGTATGATTTATATTATTTGTCTGCCCCTGTGGTGAATAACTTGTTATATATCAGGAAGAAGTCCTTACATCAATACTGCGGATTCTTTGTGGATCTACTCCTATGTGGCTCCAGTTTATACACTATATATTGTTTTTATACTGCATGTAATGCTCTCACATGTGTTTTTTACATATGGTATTTTGGATTTTTAATGTATTTTTTGTAATATCTATTATATTAATGTGGTGCTAATTTGCCCAGTATTATCACTTTCATGTATGTGCTTATTTATTTCATCAGGCATGTTATTGTCTAAGGTTATTGATTTTTTATTAATGTGTATTTATATGGTTCACAGCACTTTTTAATGTATTTAGTACCTTGGCATTCTCTTCTTTATTTGCCATAACACATCGGTTTTGGTATTTTATATATTTTTGATTCAGCACCAATTTATATTTATATTATAAATTGCATTTTTCATGCTTATATCAATTTCTTATGGCACTATTGCACTTTGGAATCTGTGGTTCTGTTATTCAAAGTATACCTGATATATTCACTCTACGGCCAGTGCGCATGCCGGTTTTGGTGGGCTGTCTACGATCACAGACGGCGTCTCTTTCGCTATGTCTCTGGGTGTGAGCGGCGCCTATCCATGACTTTGTGGGTGGTTCCGGCTCCTTCACTAAGCGATGACGCACTCTGTGATGAGTGTCCCTCCTGCCTTGACTGAGCATGCGCCGACACACGGCCGGCACTTCGGTGCTTTTGTAGGATCTATTCCCCATTGGCTGGGCGCGTGTATTTATACTGCATCCTGACCTGACGACGCCACTCCCCCGGAAGAAGGCACGCAGCCGAAACGCGCGTAGGGGTGGCGCCGCAGGTCAGAGGTATTTATGCTCCATTAATGTCATTAACTGTCTTTTATCTAGCTTGTTTGTGTTTAGCTGGATGCTATTTACCAGCCGAGTTCTGTATGTCTCGTGTATTATCAGCACACTTGCTTTTTCTGTGATCATTTACTTAAGTTTGGCATAGCATTATCCTCTCTCCTGCGGCTATGGTGAAGTGTCACCTCATAGCATTCCTTTTTGTCTTAACGTGTGTTTTTATATTTGAATTTCCAACAAAGATTATTGTCTGATATTATCCCCTTTTTGTGCAAAGTTTTCTATATAGGGTTTATATGCTGTGATTGCATGGGATCTTCTTTTCTGCTAGTTATCCCCTCATATGGGCACAGGTATTTCTTGTGATACTCTGTGTATTGTTTATCAATATTGGCTTAAATGTTTGCCATTGTATGATACAACTTCATCTAATAAACTACAACTCATGGAGCAAAATCTGCTGCAGC
Organism: Ranitomeya variabilis; assembly: GCF_051348905.1. Taxonomy (NCBI): domain Eukaryota; kingdom Metazoa; phylum Chordata; class Amphibia; order Anura; family Dendrobatidae; genus Ranitomeya; species Ranitomeya variabilis. The sequence continues at coordinate 427,181,105 of NC_135233.1, read as the reverse complement.
CTTTCGGGGAAACATCCGCACTATTTTTCAGTATAAAGTTCACATTTCTTCTCTTATTTGTCACAATCTGACGTCTAATGACAGATGCCGCGTATGTAACGCACGGAGCCGATGACAAAAGCGTCAATGGGCGCTCGGCTATCCGGGCTTTCATGCAGTGACGATACAATGTAACAAGTGTCAGGTTTCCGTGGGAACGGACTCTGACGCAAAAGGAGTCAATTACTGAGCGCACTGCTAAGAATATCATCTTGTCTGGGAAATGAGTAATGATAATATCATGTCACCTCTAATATTGGACTGTATAGAGTCCAAAACATAGTGGGATGGTCGTCAATCTGTGTTTCAGGATTATTACTTCCAGCATTGCCCCGAGCATTGTGGAAGTTGCAGTTTTGACGCATTGACATCTAGTTTATCTCCCGTGATGACTGCCTTCTGATACTTCATTGATGTATGTTCTGGGAGGGGGTTCACACACCAAGTGCTGTTCCCTTTAGTTTTAGGCTTGGATTTCCATACCACCAAAATTATGTTGACCTCAGTGGCAGTGTATTCTATATTTTTGGTTGCATTTTTGGCATGCACCCCAACAGTCCCATATTTTTTTTTTATGCGGTCCTTCGATTAGGACCACATATAAGCTGGGTTTGTGGAGATCTGCTTAAAATTGGGTGTTTCGAGCAGTTTTGGAGGTTCAGTGACTGACGCATAAAAGGTCGGAGTCATTTAAACAGGCTGCATAAGTCAACAGAACAAGCGGCGTGACAGACTTTGCAAGATATGGTGTTGGAGAAATCTGCTTCTTTCTCCATTTATGAGCCCCTTCTTCTCCATCCACATCCCTGCCTTCTGAAGTCATAATTTATTCAGAGAAACTGCTGAAATCCAAATTGGTCGAAGACATAACAGTCTGCGAGCTCAGTAAGTGATAAGATTACAGTTGCCCAATGAAGTCTATAAAGAGAGAAGGTGGAGGGATGAGGAACAGAGAGAGACACGCACATATCTCTATTATATCTAATAAATGTTTTTTATCACCCCAAAGCTGGATTCACAGCAACACTGCTTAGCAGTGCTTTATTATGTCCTCCATGCTGCTGCATCTAGTAAGTGTTCATCTCTCTCCAGATCTGAATTGACATGCTACTTTCTAGTAATAGCTCACAGACGCACAAAGAGGTCATAAAAATCCTCCAGAAAATTTACAAAAAATCACAGAGAAAAAAGCAGAGATGGTTACCTGCTGAAGCCTCCAAACAAATGCACTAGCAGGGCGTATCGGACCCGATTAATGATGGCAACAACACAGGTGCAAAAAATACCGATGAAACAACCACTTTCAATCCAGTATTGGTTGTTTGGCATTAGTGCACAAAAAGATAAGCGATAATAGTCTGTATGTGGCATTGTTCACACAAGCAATGCAGAGCATCTGGTCTACAGCCTATTACTAACGCACATACAGGCGGGCTGCCCAGTGCTACAAAATGCATGCTGTGTGAATAGAGGCCTACAGTTTACGGAGCCATCTTGGTCCGACTGCGCCCTGCAAGATAAAGTGCAAAAAAAACACATATCAATGTATGTAAGGTATTAGTTTCTGCATTGATTGTGTGAACAATGCCACATACAGACTATTATCGCTTATCTTTTTGTGCACTAATGCCAAACAACCAATACTGGATTGAAAGTGGTTGTTTCATCGGTATTTTTTGCACCTGTGTTGTTGCCATCATTAATCGGGTCCGATGCGCCCTGCTAGAGCATTTGTTTGGAGGCTTCAGCAGGTAACCTACTTTCTAGTAATAGCTGATTCACAGCTGCACTGCTTTATAATTATATATATATATATATATATATCGCTCTTAGTGTTTTTTTCTCACTTTCAGAGCTGAATTCACATCTACACACTGCTCAGTACTGCTGTATATATATTTATATATGTGAATGGGAGACGTCATAACTACTCTCAACCCACTAGCTCAGAGACAACTGATCATTAGCAAATCCTGCAGAAGGAAAACTGGAGAAAAATACAGGAGACATGTTATATAATAGCCAGAAATAGCACCTAGACATGACAGCATATTCTAATAAGTCGCTTGGTCCCAAAATTTGGAATTCAAGTATTGTAAGGTATGTTTTAAATAAGATGGAATAATTGTAAAACACATAAAATAGGGACATAAAGGTTTTATGACTTAAAGGTAATACTAAATTACATTCCCATACCCAGACTATGGTGCTAGGTCAAAGACAGGAACTAGTATTTCAATAATACAGTATATGTATTACACTCTACTTTGTGGCTTTGAAAGGGTTACTCCAGCAGGTCAGATTGAGTTTGGGGTCGGACGGGGGCGTGGGGTGTGGTTCCTCTGTCTCCTCATGGATTTTGTCTTCACATCGGTGCCCGCTAAGATGCAGCTTTAATCACTTTTCGGAAAAGCTACAATTTGTCGAGGGAAATGCAGGACAAAGAAAACCCCAAACTACCAATTCTGTCCCGTCTCCCCACAATCCTGTTTGTGTCTCCTCTCTGACTTGCTCTAATTAGAGGGGGCCCTCATTATAGGCCTCGTGTACCCCCCACGAAGACACAATATTAACCCTTTACTCCTGAATGACCCAACTTGTTCAATCTTATGTAGCTGTGAAGCGGATGTGGTTTTCATCCCTCCGTTGTCCAGACCTCTCCCAATATATAGCGCATCCTCTCACAAGCTGTATTTTTCTTGCATTTAACTATTTCATTGCAGGGGATTTGTGCAGCGCTGTGAGATCATAGCTCAGAACATAATGAGCTAAATGCCCACTGCCATGACGTAACTGAAAATAAACCGCTATCTCCATGTAACCACCACTGAAGAGAACCCTCTCAACAAAAAAAATCTAAATACATCTGCTTATGGAATAGCCGAAAACCAGTATGACAGCGATTACAGCTGCCATGGGGTAGTCACCCAGCTTTTCCTGAATGGCAAACTTGACATGAGATATCCGATATTAAAAATGTCAGATGAACATCACGTTTAGTTACAGCTGGTCTAAGTTTTGATTTGGAGGCAAAAATAGACGCTCTAATAGTTCCTGTCCCTGGTATTACATAATCCATGTGGCAATGTTTGCAAACTCCATATGATAAGTATATTAGTGGGACTGTATACAAAGTGAATATGGATAGCGCCCTCTTGTGGAATAAGTGGCTAAAGAAATTTTGAAATTTATGTACAAAGGAACCCCCTCCTGCTTCTAACAAACCAAGCACTCAACCTAGACTTTATCATGAAAGCTAAGAGTCAGGATAAAAATTTGGAGGTGCATTATTTTCTACAAATGTCCATGTTTCTTTAACCAACTGCAGTCAACATTAACCTTGTTGAGTGAGAATCAAATAGTAAACTTACATTCACAGGGTTTTGGTGTATGCAAGTATATATGCAAAAGAAACTTTCCCAGTTCACTCGCCCAGTGGACGCACTTTAATAAATGAGAGCTATAAAATCCAACCAAAGCAGAGGCATGAACTCTGCAGCCAGTCATGTCGGTAAGTTGCGGATGTCTTGTATCCATGTGCAGTTTTGTGCACTTGTTGCATCGTGGTTCGATGGTACTTTTGCAAGACGCAATCTTTTAGAGAATCGATAAATTAATTTGGTCCATTCACTGTTACTGAACCGCACGTTAATAAGAACGGTCTACCATATGGATACACGGTCCGTGAAGAAAAATCACGACAAGTAATGATCAAGTCTGAACTGACAGCAGGATGCAACCCATTGGAGTGCGGTTTATTGCTACCTTTACACATAGGAGCGTTCCAATATTTAACCTGCAGCTAATTCTGTCTATGGACCTGCAGACACAGGTTGTTAATCGGCCCCTGGCAGCTTCTACATCACACAGGAAGCTAATGGGGGTTGAATGCCCCCCAGCTCTACATCTGTATAATCAGCACGCTTCTGCTTGCGAAGAAAGCAACTCCCAAACCACATTGATATTAGACCATTGCTATTGGGAGACAGTATAGTGTGGATACATCAAAGACCAGACAGATTTGCTGTTGACGGATCCCAACCCTGCAAGAGGGTTTCATGTATGTGTGCCAAAATGAAGAGCACATCTATAGAATGCAGAAACTTCATCCAATAAAGTTTCTGCATCTGTGTATATTATTATGAACATTTTGGAATATGCTATTTTTTTCACTATTTCAAGACCTTTACTTGCTGTAAGTGAACACACTTATTCTTAATTGCATCCTGAGACTGAAAATCTGAACAATTGTTAAAAAAACAACAAAGAAAAACAGAAAGTTCCAGTATTCTGTGGAGGAACCTTATTGCAAGTTTTTAATTTTCCCGCAGCTCCCGTGCAGGGGTGGAGGAGGTATTACAAGGGTCTAATTCATATGATTGGGTTCATTGTAACGCATGGTCCTCCAAAGTGAAGGCATCTTTTACAGCTGACTTAGGCCTCATTTACACGTCTGATTTTTACACGTATGAGAAAAACTGACAGACTTTGATCAGAATGTGGTACAAGTGCCATCTTATTTTCTCATACGTGGAGAAATGAAAACAAAAGATTT